>NC_045968.1:18122376-18455602 GCF_010909765.2 Amblyraja radiata
TGAAAATAAACCCAATGCTGGGACTGGTGATTTCCTCACCTAGACTCATGAACGGAGGCTTAATATTTACCTGCTAAAAATGGGCAAAACATAACTTTGAAGGTTCTATGTGCGAATTGTTCAGTGCAAATATATACATAATATTATAACAATTTGCTAAATAAGATATATGTTTGGATTATATTTCCTACACCCACACCAAATAGCAACAGGTGAATAATGTATCCCAAGCATAGGCTTATGGGCAGAGCTATGTCTCAAAGGTCCATGGGTGGCCAGTACTGAAGTGGTTTTCTAACTACAGGTTGTTTGTGTGGCAGCAGGGACTTGACTGCTTTCCTCTGCCAAGTTTGGCCAGAATCCCACTCCCTTCACCACCTCCAGTTTAAATTCCATTTGGAATATTTTGGAGGACCAGAAACCAAGAACCAAGAATCTTGTTGAGCTCTATGGGTTAAAGATATCTCTCAACATTCTCTGGAATAGTGTGGATGGGGGATCTTGGACAGCATGGCCAAGTTGGACCAAAGGGCCTGTTTCTGGTCCATATGCATATAACTCTCACCTGGCAGCTGGTCTTTGTTGTCACCTCCCGTCAGCGCCATTTGGTTTGCTGAATGACCAGAGGTGTATCCATGCCCCATTCGAAGCAGCCTGGCCCTCTGGCATGACTTTGCTACTAGGACATCACTCTTATAGTTTCATGGTGTTTGTCACCCAAGGGATCCCAGCTTGTCCTTTGGCCACTCAGAAGAAACTATACAGACAGCCAAGATTCTTTGTAGATGGAACAAATCCTATACAATACAGAATCATTGGCATTCCTACCCAAGGCTGGCATTGAAAAGGATCACTAAATGATATGGCTGTGTAAAATAGGACATAGTCTTATATTAATGTCAGCATAAAGTATCACGACAAAGATGCTAGATTTTCATAGATTGGCTACAGAATAAATATTATGATCAGTTTTGAATGCCTACTTTAGAAGGAAAGTTAGACCAGTGGGAAATAAAGAAATAAACCAATGAAGGTATGAGGAGAGGCTCAGATTATAATATAAACATGGGAGGATTTTGGCAGTTCATTTGATCAGAGAAGGTCAGAGAGATAAGGTAGCAGGCTTCAAAATGCAGGTATAATTGAAGTAAGCATGGAAACATTATTGTTCCTGATTAGCAGGTAGTTAAAGTAAAAAAGGTGCAGAATTTTCATTCAGAAACAGGATAGTGAGGTCATGGAATTTCCTTTCATGTTTGTTGTTCCCAGTGAAACAAAGTGAAATTGGATACAGAGATGATTGAAAAAAGGAATTAAAGGGATACAAGATCACAGCGGGCAAAGATAATGAGTGCAATTTGCTTGAATGGAGAATAAACACTGAAATTGTGCTCAATGGCTTGTATTTAATGGCCTGTTACTTTGTGTTATTACTAAACATTTTTAAAGGATAGAAACAAAATCCATTGGAACGTTTTTGGGATCCTGATAAATATTTGAATGGGGGGGTACAGGAAAAGATTAACAAAAACCAATTAAGTTTAGCATTTTCAGAAAAACACGTTGGATATGTGTTGGTAGACACAAAATGCTGGAGTAACTCAGAGGGACAAGTAGCATCTCTGGAGAGAAGGAACGGGTGACGTTTCGGGTCGAGACCCTTCTTCAGACTGATATGTGTTGAATAGTTTCCTTTGGTGATGCAAGATGTTAATGACAGTATAATTTATTTAAAGTGAATCGATAAAAAATACTGTTGAAAATGTTGTAATATACGTGAATCTGTACATTGTCCGCAAATGAGGATTGTTTGTTGGTTTAAATGACAATCTAAGGAAAACAGGTCTCTGGGTAACACAATAGATTAAGCAGTGACGATAGAACAGCACAGTCCAGATTAAAAATGCCTCTCTTGTTACTGAAATAGTTCAATGTGTATTTGAAGTGAGGAGGATGCTATGAGGATGAACTGTAAGGAGGTTGCTATCAGGATGCAGGGTGACTTGAACAGGTTGGGTGAGTGGGCAGATGGATGGCAGATGCAGTTTAATGTGGATAAATGTAAGGTTATCCACTTTGGTGGCAAAAACAGGAAGCCAGATTATTATCTGAATGGTGTCAAGTTGGGAAAAGGGGAAATACAACGAGATCTGGGGATCCTTGTTTATCAGCCACTGAAAGTAAGCATGCAAGTACAGTAGGCAGGAAAGAAAGCGAATGGCATGTTGGCCTTCATAACAAGATGAGTTGTATTGGAGCAAAGAGGTCCTTCTGCAGTTGTACAGGGCCCTGGTGAGACCACACCTGGAGTATTGTGCGCAGTTTTGATCTCCAAATTTGAGGGAGGACATTCTTGCTATTGAGGGAGTGCAGTGTGGGTTCACGAGGTTAATTCCCGGGATGGCGGGACTGTCATATGTTGAGAGAATGGAGCGACTGGGCTTGTACACACTGGAATTTAGAAGGATGAGAGGGAATCTTATTGAAACATATAAAATTATTAAAGGATTGGACACGCTAAAGGCAGGAAACATGTTCGCAATATTGGGGGAGTCCAGAACCAGGGGCCACAGTTTAAGAATAAGGGGTAGGCCATTTAGAACAGAGATGAGGAAAAACTTTTTCACCCAGAGAGTTGTGAATCTGTGGAATTCTCTGCCTCAGAAAGCAGTGGAGGCCAATTCTCTGGATGCTTTCTAGAGAGAATTACATAGAGCTCTTAATGATAGTGGATTCAAGGGATATGGGAAGAAGGCAGGAACGGAGTACTGATTGTGGATGATCAGCCATGATCACGGTGCTGGCTCGAAGGGCCGAATGGCCTTCTTCTGCACCTATTGTCTATCATAAAGAGAACAAAATCAATTTTAGAAAACATCATCCAAGTGGAGCAGAGTCAAAATATAGCTGCTGCAACATTAATCTGTCTCTCATCGACATTCAATCCACACTAGCAGTTCCTCTGTCAAAATCTGACTGAAATGAGAAGTACCATTTTGCAATAATTTGAAAGATCATAAAACTAGTTCAGCATGAAGCAGAGACTTAATCCAGGTATTCAAAATTAAGATAAAATTCAAATCGGGAGAAATTTCTTCTATTAGGACAGATCAGATTATTCAGTGTTCAGATGAGAAGGGATTTGACATTTGTTACACAATGGGGTATATGATGTCTTGGAATACACAGAAAAACCCTGTAAAATTCAATTTTGTTTTGGATAATCAGGGATAAGGGGGAAACAGACTGTGGGAAGATTACATGAAATTCTCTCTTCCTTGCCCTATAAATATTCAATAAAAACATTTCATTGACATTTTCAAACGGAACAATTCCAGAACACACATTGAGAAAATGAAGAGAAACTTTGCCTAGGTGTAATTACTCCAGCACACAAAATGCTGGAGTAATTCAGCGGGTTAAGCGGCATCTGCTGAGAGAAGGAAATTCTTCTTCAAACATTGAAACATTGCCTACCTAGGTCTCCAGTCTGGACGTGGCCAAGCACATACAATCCACTTTTTTTCAGATCATTTGAGAAACAAATGAGTTGAGTGCTTGTCCTAGGATTGGCAACCATGAGCAGAACTTGTGGACGCCAGAACTTGACATGATCTTTACGGACATCTAGCATGAGAAGATACTTTCTAACCTAAAAATACAAACACATTACAGAATTCAGAATTATACGCAGAATTTTACTGCACAAATGATAGCATGAATTGATTTACCAGTGAGGAAACTGCAAAATAAGAGTGAAATGCAAATCAAAATGATCACAAGACATTTCTTCATTCAATTATGAAGAAGTTCTCATCTTTATACTTTGCATTTAGATGCCATTTCCTCAGTGACCTTGACATAACAGGATCTCATTGAGATTTGCATTTATTTGGTGAGAATCAATATGGTCACTGCCAATGATCTGTAGAAGAGGATTGTTAGATCAATAATAAGCATTTATGAAACAACATTTAACTTTGTCTAAGCCTCTGAATGTTACTATTAATCTGACATCTAGATTGGAGACAGAAGCCTGAAATAGTTATTACTGTAAAACAAAACTGACTTATTTCCCCAAATTAGCAAACAATGAGATCCAACTCTTATCAGGAACTGAACACTTGCTTATATTATTTTTATTTCAACAGAAAATCTTCTTGCTGTACATCTGCAAATATATTCTCAGGATTCATGTATAGTGAAATCTTGCAAAACTTTCAAAAATTCAGTTTATTTTTGCACTACCATTCCAGGTGATAGAGTGGGGCCCTTCCGCCCAACTTGCCCACGCCGACCAACATGTCCCTTCTACACTACACAGGTCAATGGCAATCTATCAACATACCAATGATTAAATCTCCTCTGAAAGGTTTCTCAACCAGTATGGACCGACTTGCTGCCTGTTTACACAGTGCTTTTGTTTCAGACTCCTACCACCTGCAATATGTCGGAGCTTACTGCAGCAAATCTGCCCACATTTTTACATCAATAAGTGACTTTAGCGATAAAAAGTTTCAGGTTCAATAGATTTCAGCTAACTTGGTTAAAAGTCGATTTCATCACAGATACAGTTGTACATTGGATGATTTGTATATGAATCTACTCCCCAGATGCTCAGAATGCACATCACCATTTCAGAAGATGTCTTCATCTTTAACTGTACCTGATGGAAGATTAGAGCTTGACTGATGTAACCCCAGCTGCTAGAGGGTGAGACATAGTGTAGTACCAGCAGCAGTATCAGCATGAATGCAATGCTGCATGAAGCATAGATGGGGCTGATCAGGAACATCATAATTGCACAACCAATAATGCCCAGCACACAAGTGTGCCAGGTGAAGTAACGAAACGTTGGCCTGAGAAGAGAAAAAATAATCATTTAAAAACTAACAAATAAGCTTAAGAGCACCTATTATAATGTGTTGTACAAATTAACTGCATTGTGTAAGGGGCAGCAGAATTATATCAACCTGAGCAAAAACTATTTGTTCTATGAAATGTTGTATCTTAACCTATCCTCTCCATCCATCCCCCACCATGTTAACGGTCCCACAGCAACAGAGGAACAATCAACAGCACCTTGTTCTGTTCTGCTTCTCAAACATATCAATACTTACCTGGAGGCAGGTTGCCCACCCCCCCAGTTGCAGATACAAGGTGGGAAATACAAGGGGTAAGTTTCATATCGACGTATAAAACACTTTTTATCAGCCTTCTGTTTTGCAAGAAAATTATTTATTCCACATTACTGGCAGAGAATGGTAATTGATTGACATTTCAGATGTACAGCAAATAGTTTATTCCTTTAATTCAAAGTCACTTCTTTTGAATTATCTGTTAATTTGAATTCCTTTCAAGCATAAACAGCCCCCAGTGCCGTTTGATTTAAATTGTGTTAATACAAGTTACTGTATAATCTGCAAGTCATCATTAACTAGAAACAGGCTCTACAAAGATGCATAAACCCACGGTGGGAAGTGTTATAAAGGAAAGGCTATGCAGGCACTTTGAATATTAGGAAAATTAAAATCATTATTTTAATTTGAATGAATGAATATTCTGAAGCGTGATTTTAGAGAGCTTGGAAAAGTGCTGAAAAGCAGGACCGTCAGGGTGGTTATCTCTGGTTTGCTTCCAGTTCCTCGTGCTGGTGAGAGCAAGAACAGGGAGATACAGGACCTGAATGTGTGGCTGAGGAACTGGTGCAGGGAGCAGGGATTTAGATTCTTAGATCACTGGGATTTGTTTTGGAGTAAGGGGGAACTGTATAAAAGGGACGGATTGCACCTTAACAGGTGGGGGACCGGCATTCTGGCAGGCAGGTTTGCCACTGCGATACAGATGGTTTAAAACTAAATAGGGGGGGGGGGGGGGGGGGGGGGGGGGGTGTCAATGGGATAGTCAAGGACGGAGTTAAAGGGAAAGGGAGTAAAGGGATAGTTAATTACCCCAGAATTAACGGGAAAGAAAGCTCACAAAGGGATAGGAGAGTATGGCCAAGTGTAATAGCGATCAATGTGAAAGATGAGATGCGAAAGGAATTAAAAGTATTGTATTTCAATGCGCGAAGTATAAGAAGTAAAGTAGATGAGCTTGAGGCTCAGTTAGAGGTTGGTAGATTTGACATTGTAGGGGTTACCGAGACGTGGCTGCAGGAAGATCGGACCTGGGAACTTAATATTCAGGGTTATACATCCTATAGAAAGGACAGGCAGGTGGGCAGAGGAGGGGGTGTAGCTCTGCTGGTGATGGATGGAATTCAGCCCCTTGCGAGGGAAGACGTAGGGACTGAGGAGGTAGAGTCACTGTGGATGGAGTTGAGGAATTGTAAAGGCAAGAAGACACTAATTGGTGTTATCTACAGACCCCTAAATAGTAGCCCGAATGTAGGGTGTAACTTGCAGCAGGAGTTAAAACTGGCATGTAACAAAGGTAATGCCACTGTGGTGATGGGGGATTTCAATATGCAGGTTGGTTCAGGACCCCAAGAAAGAGAGTTTGTTGAGTGCCTCCGAGATAAATTCTTAGAGCAGCTTGTAATGGAGCCGACCAGCGAAAAGGCAATTCTGGATTTAGTGTTGTCCAATGAACCAGATTTGATAAGAGAACTCCAGGTAAAGGAACCGCTTGGAGGTAGTGATCATAATATGATTAGTTTTAATCTGCAATTTGAGAAGAAGTAGGTTAAATCGGAAGTGGCAGTGATGCAGTTGAACAAAGGGGATTATGAAGGCATGAGAGAGGAGCTGGCCAAGGTAGACTAGAAAGGGATACGAGCAGGAATGACGGTGGAACAGCAATGGAAGGAATTTCTGGGCATAATCCGGAAGACACAGGATCATTTCATTCCAAAAAGGAAGAAAGATTCTAAGGGGAGTAGGAGGCAATCGTGGCAGACAAGAGAAGTTAAGGATAGTATAAAACTAAAAGAAAAGATGTATAACACAGCAAAGAGTAGCCGGAAGCCAGAGGATTGGGAAACTTTCATAGGATTTCATAGAAACTTTCATAGGACAACAGAAGGAAACAAAACGGGCAATACGGGCTGAAAAGATGAAGTACGAAGGGAAGCTAGCCAGGAATATAAAGAAGGACAGTAAAAGCTTTTTTAGATATGTTAAGTGAAAAAGAATAGCAAAGTCAAATGTGGGTCCCTTGAAGGCAGACACGGGTGAAATTATTATGGGGACCAAGGAAATGGCAGAAGAGTTGAATAAGTACTTCGGATCTGTCTTCACTAAGGAAGACACAAACAATCTCCTAGAAGTACTGGAGGACAGAGGATCTAAGGGGGTCGAGGAACTGAAATAAATTGTCATTAGGCGAGAGATAGTATTAGGGGTGCTAATCGGACTGAAGGATGATAAATCCCCGGGGCCTGATGCTAGTCCAGAATTTCTCTGGTCGGCTCCATTACAAGCTGCTCTAAGAATCTATCTCGGAGGCACTCTACAAACTCTCTTTCTTGGGGTCCTGAACCAACCTGATTTTCCCAGTCTACCTGCATATTGAAATCCTCCATCACCACAGTGGCATTACCTTTGTTACATGCCAATTTTAACGCCTGCTGCAACTTACACCCTACATCCCAGGGTCCTCAGGGAGGTGGCTCTAGAAATAGTGGACGCATTGATGATCATTTTCCAATGTTCAATAAATTCAGGATCAGTTCCTGTGGATTGGAGGATAGCTAATGTTATCTCACTTTTCAAGAAAGGAGTGAGAGAGAAAACGGGTATTTACAGACCAGTTAGCCTGACTTTGGTGGTGGGAAAGATGTTGGAGTCAATTATTAAAGAGGTAATAATGGGGCATTTGGGTAGCAGTAAAAGGATTAGTCCAAGTCAGCATGGATTTATGAAAGGAAAATCATGCTTGACTAATCTTCTGGAATTTTTTGAGGATGTGACAAGTAAAATGGATGAAGGGGAGCCAGTGGATGCATTGTATCTAGACTTTCAGGAAGCCTTTGATAAGGTCCCGCACGGGAGACTGGTGACTAAAATTAGAGCACATGGTATTGGGGGTAGGGTGTTGACGTGGATAGAAAATTGGTTGGCAGACAGGAAGCAAAGAGTAGGAGTGTCTGTGGAATTCGCTGCCTCAGAGGGCGGTGGAGGCTAGGTTCTCTGGATGCTTTCAAGAGAGAGCTAGATAGGGCTCTTAAAAATAGCGGAGTCGGGGGATATGGGGAGAAGGCAGGAACGGGGTACTGATTGGGGATGATCAGCCATGATCACATTGAATGGCGGTGCTGGCTCAAAGGGTCAAATGGCCTACTCCTGCACCTATTGTCTATTGTCTATTGTGAACGGGTCCTTTTCAGAATGGCAGGCAGTGGCGAGTGGAGTGCCACTAGGCTCGGTGTTGGGGCCGCAACCGTTTACCATATATATTAATGATTTGGAAGTGGGAATTAGGAGCAATACTAGCAGGTTTGCGGATGACACAAAGCTGGGTGGCAGTGTGAACGGTGAAGAGGATGTTAGGAGGTTGCAGAGTGACCTGGACAGGTTGAGTGAGTGGGCAGACGCATGGCAGATGCAGTATAATATAGATAAATGTGAGGTTATCCACTTTGGTGGCAAAAACAAGGGGGCAGATTATTATCTCAATGGGGTTAGATTAGGTAAGGGAGAGGTACAGCGAGACCTGGGTGTCCTTGTACACTGGTCACTGAAAGTTGGTGTGCAGGTACACCAGGCAGTGAAGAAAGCTAATGGAATGTTGGCCTTCATAACTAGAGGATTTCAGTATAGGAGTAGAGAGGTTCTTCTGCAGTTGTATAGGGCTCTGGTAAGACCACATCTGGAGTATTGCGTACAGTTTGGTTCTCCAAATTTGAGGAAGGACATCCTTGTGATTGAGGCAGTGCAGCGTAGGTTCACAAGATTGATCCCTGGGATGGCGGGACTGTCACATGAGGAAAGATTGAAAAGACTAGGCTTGTATTCACTGGAGTTTAGAAGGATGAGGGGGTATCTTATAGAAACACATAGAATTATAAAAGGACTGGACGAGCTAGATGCAGGAAAAATGTTCCCAATGTTGTGCGAGTCCAGAACCAGGGGCCACAGTCTTAGAATAAAGGAGAGGCCATTTAAGTGAGGTGAGAAAAAACGTTTTCACGCAGAGATTTGTGAATTTGTGGAATTCCCTGCCACAGAGGGCAGTGGAGGCCAAATCACTGGATGGATTTAAGAGAGAGTTAGGGGCTAGTGGAATCAAGGGATATGGGGAGAAGGCAGGCACGGGTTATTGATTGGGGACGATCAGCCATGATCACAATGAATGGCGGTGCTGGCTCGAAGGGCCGAATGGCCTCCTCCTACACCTATTTTCTATGTTTCTATATAGCCATCACTTTGGATTGTACATTTTAATCTTTATAAACAAAAATAACTTAATGTATGTAGACAAAAATGCTGGAGAAACACAGCGGGTGAGGCAGCATCTATGGAGCGAAGGAAATAGGCAACGTTTCGGGTCAAGACCTTTCTTCAGACTGATGTGAGGGGGGGGGAGAAGAAAGGATGAGGTGGAGCCAGTGGGCTGAGGGAGAGCTGAGAAGGGGAGGAGAAAGTAGGGACTACCTGAAATTAGAGAAGTCAATGTTCATACCGCTGGGGTGCAAACTGCCCAAGCGAAATATGAGGTGCTGCTCCTCCAATTTACGGTGGTCCTCACTCTGGCCATAGAGGAGGCTCAGGATAGAAAGGTCGGATTCGGAATGTGAGGAGGAGTTGAAGTGCTGAGCCTAACTTATGTATTGTCACCAAACTCAATAGCTTATAGTTCAGTCAGACATTTAGGTAGTAGACTTCACCACGTTATATATAGCGCGCCAGAGGTACCAATTTTTTTAAAGTAAATATGAACAAATTTATTCCCCAGCAAGGTTCAGTTCTACACCAGAGTAATGACAGTTGGGTTACAAGTAGTTCATATGGTTTTCTTTCTGAATGCTCTGTGCTGAAGTAATCCCAGCTAAGTCAAATCACCATAAAATATAAATCCAATAGAGATGCCAGATATAGCAAAGAAAATGTAATGGTATAATGCTGTGTAATGTAATGCTATCATAGAAGTGAACAGCACAAGGAGAGACCAAGAGGACAGTTGTTTATCAACTAGACAGAGAATGCACATTTCGTATATCCTGAAGAAAGCCAACAAAAAACTCAGCATCCAGACATTTTAATAACAATTCAGTTACAGCAGAGGATTTCAATGAATGATTGCTTCAAAATCTGCCCGCCACTACAATTTACCAATATATAGAATCTTTAATATATAAATAATGTGTTTTAATATATAAAGTATCTCAGGGCTCCTCGTGGAAGCACTGTAAAGAGTGGGAGTTATTGGCTCATATAATGTATATTTGCAAAATATTAAGTGACCAGTTTTGCTCTACAAGTTTCAATAAGTTGTATAAAAGCCCAAGGAAGAAGTGGACAGGGTGCAGAAGAGATTTGAGATGATATTGCCAGGATTGGAACATTTTAGTTATATGTCAAGCTGCATAAGATGCACTTATTTCTTTTGGAAAAGAAAAACAAAGGCAGTTAATTGAGGGCTTAGAGAAAGTAAACATGAAGGAACAATTAACGTTGGCAGAAGGGACAAAACCATGGGGCACAGGCTGGAAGTAAATGGTGAAAGGATGAGGGGGAAAGTTTCCATCAGTGGGGGAACGGGAACTCATTACCTGATTGGGCGTTGAAGTAGGAACCTTCACCACATTTATAAAGTATGTGGGTGTGATAGTGAGCAGCCGTGAGCTGCTGACCTGGTGGTGTAAGGGGAGGCTGGTCATTGAGTGGTACAGTCTGGCTCCCCGAGTAGTCCTTTTTCTAATTTCATAGATGGAGAGAAGGCAGCAGAGTGGGACCACACCTGGAAATAGAGCCAGCAATTGCTGAGTGAAAGCAGGCGACGGGGTGACAGGGTGTTAAGAATTAGGAGTTGAGTAATGGAAAATTTGTTCAGCGAGTGTCAGTAAGGCAGAGCAGATTGCAGAACTAGTGATTGGATTCATTAATAAATCAGAACAAAAATGAGAATTTAACATTAGAGGTGTTGGGAAAATGACAGCTTGAGTTGTTGATATTAAGGAAGCACAATTAATCAGAAAACTGAGATGAGTACCAAATGTATTATGGACGTCTAAAACTGGATGTACACCTGCATGAAGTACCGAATATTTACCCATTATTGATCAGGCTTCTGATCATTTTTGGGAGCAGCTTCCCAATTGGAAGAATAAAGTGAAATGAGATAGGCGATCTGACCTCATAACCAAAACAGAAATAACCCAAATAAACTTTATCCTGATCTTGCAGCTCAAGGTTCTAATGGACAGTTGTGTCACCATTTTCCATTTCCACACTGTAGCCAGTTTACTTAAATACCAGCTGCAAAGAGGGTTAAGGGCCTGTCCCACTTAGGCAATTTTTTCGGCAACTGTCACAGTCATAGCAGGTCCATTTTGTTGTCTCTGTACTGTACACTAACAATGACAATTAAAGTTTAATCTGAATCTGAATCTGAGGTCGCCGAAAATGCGGCGACTGGACCTCTCCTACGGCAATGTCTATGACAAGCTACAACAACCTACCACCTAGTCGACGTCAGGCTACGGCAAGCTACCGACAACCGGCGACCCATTAGGACATCCACCTATGACCACACCTACAACAACCTACGACCACACAGGCGACAACCAAATTCAACCTGCGTCCACCCGCGACAAGCTACGACCCTGTCGGCGACAACTGAA
The DNA here is from genome assembly GCF_010909765.2 of Amblyraja radiata. Lineage (NCBI taxonomy): Eukaryota > Metazoa > Chordata > Chondrichthyes > Rajiformes > Rajidae > Amblyraja > Amblyraja radiata. The sequence continues at coordinate 18,134,162 of NC_045968.1, forward strand.
GAAAATTCAGTCGGCAGTACCTGTCGCCGGTTGACATAGGTAGTCGCCAATGGAATTCACCGAAGTCAGCACCCGGCGACAACCAACGTCACCTGGCAACAACCTACGACAGCACCTCCGACAGGAGAAGACAAGCTACGTCAAGCCCACAGCAGCTGAAAAGTTTTGAACATTTCAAAATCAAGCGGCGACCAGAAAAACGTTACGACTCTTTAGGCGACTTGAGGAGACAACTCACTACCATACAGGCGTCATCCCGCGACCATGTGGCGACAGACTAATCGCCTGTAGTCGCCAAAAAATCGCATAAACGGGACAGGGGCTTTAGTGGCCCGATATGCATGTAAAGACCATTGATGGTTTGCCATGTGTGCACTGATGTGGATAGTTGCACCACAGGAGACTGTGGCCGTGTTGTGTCCTGGTTCGCGGCAACAACACACTCTCAATGTTTGAGAAGAAAAGGAACGTTAGCAATTTGGCAAACCCACAAACAGGTAAGAAAGTGTTTTTTAATTGGTTTGTACACAAACATGTTCTGATTACAGTGTCGGCGCACGATTACCCAGGACTGTTCATTAAGCAGTAAGTTATAACTCCATGTAGACTTTCCCCAATCTACCCACAGATGTGCTTGGGGAACAAAGGCCATGGTTAATTTAACCCCGATGTCAGACTTCTCCGAGGAGGATGATCCCGAGATATGTAAAGAGGTTCACATTGTGCAGGTCTAGTTGTGAACCCTTGTAGAAGAGTAGACTGGCGCGGGGGAGAGTGGCGCGGGGGAGAGTGGCGCCGGGGAGAGTGGCGCAGGGGAGAGTGGCGCAGGGGAGAGTGGCGCAGGGGGAGAGTGGCGCGGGGGAGAGTGGCGCGGGGGAGAGTGGCGCAGGGGGAGAGTGGCGCAGGGGGAGAGTGGCGCAGGGAGACAGTGGCGCAGGGGGAGAGTGGCGCAGGGGGAGAGTGGCGCAGGGGGAGAGTGGCGCAGGGGGAGAGTGGCGCAGGGGGAGAGTGGCGCAGGGGGAGAGTGGCGCGGGGGAGAGTGGCGCGGGGGAGAGTGACCGCGGGGGAGAGTGGCGCTGGGGGAGAGTGGCGCATGGGAGAGTGGCGCAGGGGGAGAGTGGCGCAGGGAGAGAGTGGCGCAGGGAGAGAGTGGCGCAGGGGGAGAGTGGCGCAGGGGGAGAGTGGCGCGGGGGAGAGTGGCGCGGGGGAGAGTGGCGCGGGGGAGAGTGGCGCGGGGGAGAGTGGCGCGGGGGAGAGTGGCGCGGGGGAGAGTGGCGCGGGGGAGAGTGGCGCGGGGGAGAGTGGCGCTGGGAGAGAGTGGCGCAGGGGGAGAGTGGCGCAGGGGGAGAGTGGCGCAGGGGGAGAGTGGCGCAGGGGGAGAGTGGCGCAGGGGGAGAGTGGCGCAGGGGGAGAGTGGCGCAGGGGGAGAGTGGCGCGGGGGAGAGTGGCGCGGGGGAGAGTGGCGCGGGGGAGAGTGGCGCGGGGGAGAGTGGCGCGGGGGAGAGTGGCGCAGGGGGAGAGTGGCGCAGGGGGAGAGTGGCGCAGGGGAGAGTGGCGCAGGGGAGAGTGGCGCAGGGGGAGAGTGGCGCAGGGGGAGAGTGGCGCAGGGGAGAGTGGCGCAGGGAGAGAGTGGCGCAGGGGAGAGTGGCGCAGGGGGAGAGTGGCGCGGGGGAGAGTGGCGCGGGGGAGAGTGGCGCGGGGGAGAGTGGCGCGGGGGAGAGTGGCGCGGGGGAGAGTGGCGCGGGGGAGAGTGGCGCGGGGGAGAGTTGCGCGGGGTAGAGTAGCGCGGGGTTGAATAGCGCGGGGTAGAGTAGCGCGGGGTAGAGTAGCGCGGGGTAGAGTAGCGCAGGGTAGAGTAGCGCAGGGTAGAGTAGCGCAGGGTGGGAGGGTGGTCCTGGGTAGATGTGTGGCGCAGGGGAGAGTGGCGCAGGGTAGAGTAGCGCAGGGTAGAGGGGAGAGTGGTGCTGGGTAGATGTGTGGCGCAGGGGAGAGTGGCACAGGGGAGAGTGGCGCAGGGTAGAGGGGCGCGGGGTAGACCTTGGGCTTTCGGACATTGAATGCAAGGCCCACCTTTCATGATACATCAGGCTTGGAGATCACCTTTGAGTTTGTGCAAACACAAGTGCTGCCTGCACCTTTATTACCAAGGTTTGGTTCACTTTGATTCTGGAATGTAGGAGATAACTCGTCACTTGCATTAAGGTCGTTAACTGTCAGCTCAAGGCTGAGTCTCTGCTTACAGGAAGATGGAAGATTTTACTGACTCAGTGGATGCAGTTTCATAGTGAAATGGTTGGGAATTTGGTAAGTGTGGGAATTCAATTAAGGGGAAATGTTTCAGCTTGGTATTAAAAATACAAAAAGGGTTAAATTGAGGAAAAACAATTTAATCAGCTGCTAAATATTGGCCCCAGTGTGTTGGTACAATGCACTGCACAGGTCCAAAACCAGCATCACTGGAAGAGCTCAGGATCTAGCTCTCACACCTTGCTCTAAACAAGCTCTGCAGCACATCATTAAAGCTGAGTATTCTTTGGGTCGGGGGGTGGAGAGGCGCTCTGTCTGAGGTTAAGGTTCATAATGACATCAACGACAAATTGGAGATTACCAGGGACTTTGCAGGGATGCAGAGAGAAGTGGGACATTCTACATGAATGCCGGATTTAAGAGATTGTGCAGGTGATACCAAGACTGGTCCCCAGGTAGGTTGGACCTCAGAGTGTTGATGCAAGGCCTGAAGCAAAAGCAGGTTGGGTTGGGGTTAGTAAAGGAGGCTTGCTATGTTTTAAACTGATTTGGCAGGAGTTATGGAAATCTGAGAGTCATTGCATAAGCTGAGTTGCAAAGATGGATGTGGAAGTGATCAAGCAGAGGTTTAGTAAATAAGTCTCGAAGACAGCAGAATGTTTAGATAACAAAGGAAACAAAAATACCAGAAAACAGGTAAGGTTTGGCCGTGGTTAATTGAATATACTTTAATGTGAAGGATCTTGGAAGTAAAACCAATAAACTGAGCAGGTGTCCATAGTACCAGACCTTACTGAGAGGCAGTTTAAAGACGAGCACAAAATCACCAACAACCTGTCCTCGTCCAACCATACTCACGCTCGGCCAGGAGAGCAAACCATCACCTCAGCTTGCTCAGGTTCAGCATGTCTCCAACAATCCTGATCAACTTCTCTAGATGCACTGTAGAGAGCACCCTATAGGGGGCAGCAGTGCTGTCCAAGACCGCACACGTGACAATAAAACTCCAACGGCAGCTGAATGTGTAGGAGCTGCAGAAACTGGTTTACATGGAAGATTGAAACTGAACATTGCTGGTTAAAGAGTTTACACTCCAAAGATTGAGGTCAAATAGCATGGAAATAGGCCCTTTTGGTCTAGGTGTAATCGTACTTACAGAAATGGACAGTGGAAAAATATTTATACCATAAATATATGGTAGGAAAGATTAGGTCTCATACAAGACTGAAATGGAACCTGTGCATGGAAGTTGAATTCCTGGATAGAGTGAGATGGACAACTCCACTCCTCATGTGCTCTATGCTTTCACAAATCAAAAATAAAGACCTCTTAAAAATCAATCTTAAAGTTTAAGATATGGTTGTGAGTTTAAGATATGGTCGTGCCTTGCTGAGGATAATAACTCACTTAGAAAACAAAAACCAATGGATTTGTAGCATACGTGATTTAAAGTATCGGGATTAGTAAGGTGCTTGGAATACAGAAGAGCAACAATATACCACAAGGAATCCATGATCCTGTTAACTTGTATTTCTCAGATACTGTCAAAGTAAAGCAATAGTTTCCTGTATTTGCAACACTGATGTTAACTTTGGGCAGCTTTGACAGACGAATAATAAGCATAACAATTTATTCTGAGGTTGTCACCAAATCTCCTTAGTGTAATGCATTTTTAAAAACGTTACTAAATCATCAGTTTTAATAAAATAATGCATGATTCTGTTTTCTATCCAATCCTATAGTACATCAGTCTTATATTTCCTCCAATATAGTGATGCCTCAAAATGAAATCTTGCTTGAAGTCATTATCTTACAATCTACTTGACATAATCAGAGCATCCAGACGAGAACATTGCAGCAAAATGGAGAGATGAGAAGGGCTCTGAGGTGCTTCCTCACACAAAGCCCTGGTATCATTAACGTGTCTTTTAAGAACGTTTACAGCAGCCAGTTTAAACAAAATGCTTAGTGCATTCAAACGGAATTAATAGTTATTTGCTGTTGATTTGTTCTTCAAGGATATTATCCACACGAGCAAAAAACAATTATTGAGAGAGCCACTTAAAGAGCCTGGTTGGTCGGTTCCTGTTTATGGAAGATGGTGGTCTGTGGGGCACAGGTGTGTGTGTGTGTGGGGCACGTGTGTGTCTGGGGCACGTGTGTGTGTGTGTGGAGCACAGGTGTGGGCATGTGGGGCACAGGTGTGGGTCTGTGGGGCACGTGTGTGTGTGTGTGTGTGGGGCACAGGTGTGGGTTTGTGGGGCACAGGTGTGTGGGGCACAGGTGTGTGTGTGGGGGGGGCACAGGTGTGTGTGTGTGGGGGGCACAGGTGTGGGTGTGTGGGGCACAGGTGTGTGTGTGTGTGTGTGTGGGGGGGGGGCACAGGTGTGGGCATGTGGGGCACAGGTGTGGGTCTGTGGGGCACAGATGTGGGGCACGTGTGTGTGTGTGTGTGTGGGGCACAGGTGTGGGTTTGTGGGGCACAGGTGTGGGTGTGTGGGGCACAGGTGTGTGTGTGTGTGTGGGGGGCACAGGTGTGTGTGTGTGTGTGTGGGGCACAGGTGTGGGTGTGTGGGGCACAGGTGTGGGTGTGAAGCATCACACTGTAGGTATCTATGCTGCGTTTACGTTAAATGGAACATTACATTTACAGTTAATTTATGCATGCTTTAAACACACATTTTATACATTGCTTCGCAATGAATATTTCACATTCTTCAACATATTTAAGTAGTTGAATTTATACTAGTGACGCAAATGGTGGTTGTTTTCAGGAGATGATCATTATTGTTGCACTGAAAACATTTCTATTTGTGTTGTCGGTTTCTGAGAGGCATTGCCAATTAACCTGGAATGATCCAATTATGTTTTAATCTGTCACGAGACGCCAAGACTAGAACATTTTGTCAATTAAAACCACATTTTTATGCCACTATTTAATGACTACAGGTATTATTTTATTGTTATATTGCACAGACATAAATAGTTTATTTTATTTTGTGCTCTGACTCGAAAATTCGGTTTAAAAGGAAATTTGGTATCATGGAAATCATCCTGTTTTTATTAAAATTAACTTTTGAACTCAGTCATGCTGCTTGCATGGGGGTGGAGGTATTGCAACTTGTGGTCACTGCACGGGGGATAGAGTTATTGCAACTCGCAAAACTGTCTGCATGGGTGGATTTATTGCAACTGGTTGCTCACTGCTGCTTGATCTGCCATGTAAATACATGCATGGATCTTACATGACGTGCTCTCACACTCCACATGATGATAGAGCTCCTTGAATGTGGGGACGTTCAGCAAACATCAACGTTGGAAAAGCTGCTCAGTGATGACAGAGAGTGAGGGAACGGTGAACGAGGAGTGTGGCATAAATCAGACCCAAAGGCTGGTTGGCCCACTCCTGCTACTGTTCTCCTCCTCCTCCTCCTCCTCCTCCTCCTCCATATACCTGAACATTGAACACACATTCAAATGCTTCAAGATAACTTCAGCCAGAGAACATATGATCTAGGTATGATGACAAGCCACTAATCAGATCGTTCCAGATCCTTGCATCGATGCGTGATAACGTGTCACTTTTGCATCAAATGCAGAATTCTTAAAGGCCATTCTCACGTTACGAGCTGACACAAGAGGTAACCCGAGTTAAACCTCGTGGTAATAACGTACGATTAACGTACGGCATTCGTGGACACAACGTAGTGCATCGTGGCGCTAACAGCAGGTTCTCGTGTAACATGTCTACTCTTGCAAAAAATCAAACATGTTTGAAATTTTCCACGAGTCAATTTTACTCTTGTGGTTAATAATTGAAACATTTAAACTCGATTTAAGAACGTAGTGGCCCGTGCGTTTACCTTAGTGTATCGTGAGTCTACCGTGGGAACTCTTTAACTCAGCGGGCAGGCAGCAGCAGATTGTCGCTCCCTTCAGTTTCCCAGCGACAGTCACCTGCCACGCGAGAGAGATCATGCACTGTTGTAGGTCTCCTTTGCACGTCGGTGTTTCTGTCTTTCTCCACTCATTGTTGGCCCCATCTGTCACCACCCCCACCTACACCCCTCTGCTTCCCGGCCATGTGTGTGACCCCTTCCCTCCCCTCTCCAGCTCCCCGCCCATTGCACCGGCGCGGGGGCTTTGCACTGTCTTCACGTCGGCGATGCCAGCAGGTCCGTGCCAGTCACCGGAGACGTCAGGACCGATGGGACATCGACCCCAGGCCCACCAGGCCCACTGCAAGCACGGAGAACCCAGAGACCCACAGCCAACAGCAACTCCAGCCCAGCCCCGCTCCAACTCCAGAGGAACCCGGGTTGCGGATGAGGGGGCGCAGCTCGGGCTGTGGGCGAACTGCCACTTGTCGCCGTAGCGGCCCATCGGGGAGTGGATTCCTCTGGAGTTGGAGGGGGAGGGGGGTATTGTGCTGTTTGATCGCCCCCTGCTATCCCAGGGACAGGGAGACACAGCGACTTTTGAGACTGGTGGGCAATCACTTCCAAAGTTCTGCCCACACAGTCAGTACACCTCTCCTACACTTGTCTCCCGCACTAAGATCACCCCGCAGAGAATGATCCCAGCCTAACCCAAGAGCCATGTCACCCCAGACAGATTAATGACATCCCCCCCCCCCCCAACCTCTCTCCATCTCAACTCACGCCTGGGCACCAAAGCAACTCAGGAGGCGTACCTTGAGCTCCGTCTCACAACAATCTGATGTGCACATCCGTCCACATTCAAAGATTTAATCTCCCGTCTCCCCGCAGTGTGTGGACATGGCAGTAAATTCAATTAAAACATATCAAACCTGTGTGTTTCAAACAAATCATAAGTATAACTGCTCTGGCACTGGATGGTGCGCATTTTCCCTTTGTAGGTCACATCAATAGATGCGGCCGCTCTGAATTATATCTTTAAAACAAAGCCACAGGATGGAGAGGTCTTCTTTAACACTGTTGCTTATTAAAACATAACACGGTTGCTTATTAAAACAAAACTTCAATCAGGATTGGCTCAAGAGTAACTCGGGAGACGAACTGGGAACATCACAGAAATGACAAGTAAACGGGAAACTGCCGTCTACCCGTGGGAACTCGGTTAACCTCTTGATCTTTTACTTGTTATATCGTGCTCAACCACGACCCCTTCACTCGGGTTACCTCTTGCGTCGGCTCGTAACGTGAGAATGGCCTATTAGGCTGTGTTTTGGGATGAAAGATGCCTTCTGTTCTCTCCGGGTTAAGTGGCTGCGAAGTGGATGAAGTGCAGAATCTTCCAGAGGCAGTACAAGTCTGGCCAAAGACACAGGCAGGAGGGGAGCTGGTGCCATTTCTCTGAAGAAGTAGTATCGTTGTTACGAAGTGACTGTACTTCAAGCATTTTGTTAAGAGAAGGATGTGGCTGGATTTAGTCTTCCCCGCTCTGTCCCTTCCCACCCTGCAGTTTGCCCTCCCAGACTTGTGGTTTAAACTGACCATCTCCTGTCCCCCACACCTGCGCTCAGTGTTTGAGTTCCCAGGATATTACCATGGAGTGGAGTTCATCTTGGTCACCGGGCAATTACCCATGAGTGTCCCGACATTCACACGATGGTGGAAGCTGCCCTTGTGTGGGTGTAACACGCACATACCTGGACACACCTGTTGTCTCCCGTGCCCATATCTGGGGCCATCTCTGACTGGACACCCGACTACACAATATCACTGCCAATCACCTGTACTCTCGTTCCTGATTCCTTTGTCACTGTAAACAATCTTTATCCATTCTGCCCAGACAACTTTAAATACCATTCTTTACAGGTCCCTTCACACCTCCTTTGTTCCAAATGAGAACTGTAACTTCTCTACACGATCTATATCAATAAAGTTCTCACCGGCTGGTGCTGACAATGGCTGCCACGGTGTACTGCTCCTTGCTGTTTTGTATGTGTTTGTTCATGAGAGAGGTACTCTTAAACATCAGACATCTGGTACCTCCAAACATCGTTCCAGATTTCTCTCACTCGCTGGATTATTTGGACATACTCGTCGGCAGAGCTGTGGCTGCGTTCAAGGTCTTGAGACAGAGGAGGACCCGGGGGAAGCGCTCTGGAGTACTTGCCCGACTCCGACGACGTGGATCAGGCACACCACTCCCAAGCATATTCCTGGGAAATGTACGTTCTCACAACAACAAAGTGGATGAACTTCAACTCCTGTGCCAAACAAACAAGGACTTCTCTCAAGCCGCTGCCCTGTGCTTCACCGAGACCTGGCTGTGTGAGTCGACTCCGGACAATGCGCTGCAACTGTCAGAGCGGACCGCGAAGCGGAGGCAGCGGGAAAATCAAGAGGCGGTGGATGGAATACTAACCAGGGCTGGTGCAGCTACATCTCGGTAAGCATGCAGGTACAGCAGGCAGTGGAGAAAGCTAATGGCATGTTGGCCCTCATAACAAGAGGAGTTGAGTATAGGAGCAAAGAGGTCCTTCTGCAGTTGTACAGGGCCTTAGTGAGACCACACCTGAAGTAATGTGTGAAGTTTTGGTCAATTTGAGAAAGGACATTCTTGCTATTGAGGGAGTGCAGTGTAGGTTCATGAGCATAGATTCCAGAACCAGGGCCACAGTTTAAGAATTATGGGTAGGCCATTTAGAAAGTAGATGAGGAAAAACCTTTTCACCCAGACAGTTATGAATCTGTGGAATTCTCTGCCTCAGAAGGCAGTAGAGGCCGGTTCTCTGGATACTTTCAAGAGAGAGTTAGATAGGGCTCTTAAAGATAGCGGAGTCAGGGGATATGGGGAAAAGGCAGGAGCGGGGTACTGATTGTGGATGATCAGCCATGATCATATTGAATGGCGGTGCTGGCTCGAAGGGCTGAATGATCTACTCCTACACCTTTTGTTTATTGTACTGTCTGACTTCTGTTCTCCCAATCTAGAATCCTAGATTTATAAACAGCAAACCCTTTTATTCTCCAAGGTAATTTACCTCTTTTATTCTTGCTGGAGTTTACAACCGCCCCCCCACTTCCCAAGCCTGCGTACGTGAGGCGCAAGCGCAACTCGCTGATCAGGTAGTGAGGGTAGAGAGTGAATTCCATAGTCCTTGTTTTGGGGGACTTTAACAAGGCTAACCTCAGCCGAGACCTTCCAAAGTACAGACTTCATGTTACTTGCCCCACCAGAGGGGAGAGAACACTCGATCACTGTTACACTTCAATCAAGAACGCAAGGGAGACAAAAATGCTGGAGAAGCTCAGCGTGTGAGGCAGCATCTATGGAGCGAAGGAATAGGTGACGTTTCGGGTCGAGACGCTTCTTCAGACTGATGTGGGGGTGGGAAGTAGAAAGGAAGAGCTGGGAAAGGGAGGGGAAGGAGGGAGAAAGCAAGGACTATCTGAAATTGGGAAAGTCAATGTTCATATCGCTAGGGTGTAAACTACCCGAGCAAAATATGAGGTGCTGCTCCTCCAATTTGCGGTGGGACTCACTCTGGCCATGGAGGAGGCCCAGGACAGAAATATATAAAATTATAAAAGGACTGGACAAGCTAGATGCAGGAAAAATGTTCCCAATGTTGGGCGAGTCCAGAACCAGGGGCCACAGTCTTAGAATAAAGGGGAGGCCATTTAAGACTGAGGTGAGAAAAAACTTTTTCACCCAGAGAGTAGTGAATTTGTGGGCAGTGGAGGCCAAATCACTGGATGGATTCAAGAGAGAGTTAGATAGAGCTCTAGGGGCTAGTGGAATCAAGCGATATGGGGAGAAGGCAGGCACAGGTAATTGATTGGGAACGATCAGCCATGATCGCAATGAATGGCGGTGCTGGCTCGAAGGGCCGAATGGCCTCCTCCTGCACCTATTTTCTATGTTTCTATGTCTCCACCTATATTCTTTTTTTGTCCTACCCCCTCCCCTGACATCAGTCTGAAGAAGGGTCTCGACCCGAAACGTCGGCGATTCCTTCTCTCCATAGATGCTGCCTCACCCGCTGAGTTTCTCCAGCATTTTGTGTCTACCTTCTCCACAGATGCTGCCTGACTCGCTGAGTTACTCCAGGACTCTGTGAAACATCACCTATCCATGTTCTACACAGATGCTGAGCTGCTGAGGTACTCCAGCACTCTGTGTCTTTTTTATTCTCTGTGATTCTATGACTTCCTTGTGCTTTACAATTCTAGTTACTCACAAACTACAGCATACTACCAGATCTCACTTGTTGCCCACTCATTTATACTGCCTTTTCTCATCTGTCCAATAACATAATACACTCTAATCTCTCAGCGTTAAGTTTTATGTCCTACCCAATCACTCATCCCATTGGCTGGTGTGGATCTCTCTGTAATCAATTACTATCCTCATAATTTACGACACCTGCAACATTTGACACGTGCAAATTTGCAAGTTGAACTCCAGCCAAATCATTAATACGTTTAAGAACAGCACTTGTCCTTGTGGAACTCAATTATACATTCCCCTCCCCTCTGAAGAAAATCCTTTCAGTATTTGAGCTCTGTTACAAAGGCCATGTTCTCTCCACACCTCTCCAGCCCCTGCATCCCATGGCCTCATTCTTGTGACAAGCCTAATGTGTGGCATCTTATTAAATGCCTTCGGGACTCCATATAAACTGTATTTCCCTCTGTGGTGCCTTTGTACAAGTCCACGCCGGCAGTTCCTGACCATTCCACATTTGCCCAAGTGATTTCCAATTCTGTCCCTATTATTTCTGGAACCTTCCCTACTGCCAACATTAAACTGACCAATTGTGTCCTCCGGACATCATTGTAACAACTGAAGGGCTTAGATAAGAAAATACAAGTTCTTCCTATTTATCACAAGCGTCAATAACAAGGGACAGGCTTTAAGTAATTAGTATAAAGATAAGAAGGCAATTCAAATGTTTCTGCCACAGAGGATGCCAGGGGTTTGGAACACACTGGCTGTGAGGCAGAAACTCCAGCGTGTTTAAAGAGCACATGGGTGCAGTGGAGCACGTGGACACGGACACGGACCCTAGTGCGCGGGCACGGACCCCAGCATGCGGGCACGGGCCCCAGCGCGTGGGCACGGGCCCCAGCGCGCGGACACGGGCCCCAGCGCGCGGACACGGGCACCAGCACACGGACACGGGTGCCAGCGCACGGACACGGACACGGACGCCAGCACACAGACACGGACGCCAGCACACAGACACAGACGCCAGCACACGGACACGGAGCGACCAAGCGGGGGGGCGCGCCCTCCCCCCCTCCCATTGGAACGGAGGATTTGCATTTTTCAGCTTGAAATTGTCAAATCTCGTGCATACTGTAGCGAGTCTTTTAACTGCCACTTGAATGCAATATTTATGCTTTAAATTGGATTAGCTATGATTAAGGTTAAGCTAAATTACATTCCTAATTAAATTCCGCAGTCGAGCCGGGCTCTGAGCAACAGGTGCAGCACATGAATGATCTTAGTATATTCATGTATGGAAATCAGATTATAATCAAACACTTGGCCCATGTTGACTAACCTGGCTCTCACTGCACACCTGGTACTACTCCTGACCCTGACTCCAGTTTCATACCTTCTTTCATTCCTGACCCTGAGTCCAGCCGTACACCTGCCCCCCCATTCTACCCTGATCATAGCTACCTACCTGCTTAGGTTCCCAGTGCTGAACACTCCCATTGTCCCAGCTTTGACTGCACACCTAGTACTATTCCAGACCTTGACTGGATGCACTTGGCCTTGCTCCTAACACCTCTGCACTGACAATATATCTGGCCCATACATAAAGTCATTTATCTGACCCCCCTGGACTTAGCCTTTTACATTCAAGTCCACAGGTGCTTATCTAATGCGGTAATCTTTTATGGGGCACTTCACAGACCAAATTTTGTATAATAAAATTTGCTACATCCTTGTTGGCTTCCTTGTTATCTAACATGCTAGTTACTTTGTCAAATAAGTCATCAATTGGTTGAACACAATTTCTCATCCATAAAATTATACTCACTCAGCTGTATAAGTATTCTGTTACCATTTCCTTCATTTTCCTAACAAACTGTCCTGAAGTCATTTTCACCCCCAATATTTTCAGTATTTTGCTGTCTTCCTCTCAGCTGGGACTTTTCCAAAATGCAAAGTCCAATAACTATATATTTAAGCAATATTATTCTATTAAATGTGATCTTGAGAGTACATAATCTTTTCTGTGGTATTCATAACACAACAATGATAAAAAATATATTTGTTTTGATTACATGCAACAGGCTACAGGAATGTGGAGCCTGGGTCTGACCTGAAGCATCAGCTTCGTTACAACTCTTCTGCATTTATGTAGCTTCATCAATCTGTCTCCTCTTTGATCTCTGACAGAACTAGAATGTTCCTTCACTTATGACTGAACAACATCAGTTTGTTATTGAAAAAGGACTGAGGTAATGATTGATGTGCCTAGCCATGAGATTAGATTGCAATGAGATAGCTGGCACTGTACCTTATGGATGTTCAGCCACCGTCGCTTGCAATTTATCCTATTGTGCACAGTGGTAACACCTAATAATATGTGAAAAACAGACTGGGTTTGCTGGTTACTGATGCCACAATGTTCATGAATGCACGCTTGTGACAAATAGATTGGCAAGTATGAGAATAAGCAAGTTATATTTTTCAACCCTGTGTTTCATCTCTGTGGTAGCCCACGGAAGACGTACTGATTCACCACTGAGGGAATGCGTAGGTGACAATAAACAATTCTTTGCTATCCACGTCAACCAGAAGCTTTGAGACCACAAAACCCAGACAATATTAGTGATTCCCAGGATTATTCCCATCTGACAATAAATAACTAGCCAATTTCAGTGACTATCTTGCCTTTGGGACAGTCACATCTGGAGGTGCTGAATAGTCGTGGCCATTGATGAGCTGTGAGTCTGTGATTACAACTGTCAGGTTGATGCACGACTGATGGGTGATAACATTATCCAGCAGCAAACAGATGTGAATGTGACACTTCCTGAGGTCAGCTGGTCCCATCCCCTTCTCAATAATCTGTCCAGTTTTATTTTTCTTTAAAGTGCTTTAATGCAGCAGCTTACTGGACTGTGCCAGAAGCCAGTTAGCAAACCAGATGTTTTTAAAAAAAATACTGAGTGCTTCATTGAATAATTAGTAATTTATTGAATAAAACAAATTCTAAAGCTGCTGTAATCAGATCTGAATTTGTATTCACCAAATTATAAGTCCAGAACTTTGAATTCAAAGTCCAATAATCACATCATACCTATTTTCCAGAGTTCAAATCAGATACACCACAAAAACAGGCCATTCGGCCCACCAAGTCCATTCCAACTTTATTGCCCATGTACACTAATTCCATTTGCCTGCATCCGTTTTGGACCTTCCTATGCCTTGCCTAATCTAGGGCCCAAAATAAATGCTTCAAAAATACAATATTATTGCACATTAATATTAAATTATGACATTCAAATAATCTCCCGTTTCCAAACGCACTTCACCCCAGGGTTCTATTTGGCCCTTGTGTCCAACCTCACAGGCTACGAATGCAAATCCAAGTAAGCACCAGGTCCAGAGTGCAGGCAACACCAACACTATGCTCATAACTAAAGGTGCACAAGAAATCCATGAAATAAATGAAATTTGGATTTGGAAAACAAACATTAATGTTGAAAGAATTTTTAAACAGTGAACAAAATAAGGAAAAATACAATAATTTGAGGCAATTCAAGAACAGGTGCATTAAATTTGTGGAATAGAGTTGGTTAGAAAGATAGGGGATAGTCACAAAATGCTGGGGCAACTTAGCTGGACAGGAAGCATCTCTGGAGGGAAGGAATAGACAATAGAAAATAGACAATAGATAATAGGTGCAGGAGTAGGCCATTCGGCCCTTTGAGCCAGCACCGCCATTCAATGTGATCATTGCTGATTATCCCCAATCAGTTACCCCTTTCCTGCCTTCTCCTCATATTCCCTGACTCCGCTATCTTTAAGAGCACTATCTAACTCTCTCTTGAAAGCATCCAGAGAACCGGCCTCCACCGTCTTCTGAAGCAGAGAATTCCACAGACTCACAACTCTCTGGGTGAAAACTTTTTTCCTCATCTCTGTTCTAAATAGCCTACCCCTCATTCTTAAACTGTGGTCCCTGGTTCTGGACTCCCCCAACATCGGGAACATGTTTCCTGCCTCTAGCGTGTCCAAACCCTTAATAATCTTAAATCTTTCAATAAGATCCCCTCTCGTCCTTCTAAATTCCAGAGTGTACAAGCCCAGCCGCTCCATTTTATTAACATATGACAGTCCCGCCATCCCTGAATTAACCTTGTGAACCTACCCTGCACTCCCTCAATAGCAAGAATGTCCTTCCTCAAAATTGGAAACTAAAACTGCACACAATACTCCAGATGTGGTCTCATGAAGGCGAGAAGGAGAGAAGAAAGATAACCAGCCAAACCTCTTATTTTAAATTCAAGTAAAAAATGGATCAAAGCAAAAATATAGATTTTTCAAAAACAACGTGTAGCTGGAATGGATGCTGTTTCATATATTAAAAGTGATGCTATTTCACATTTCCAGGCTTCAAAGCTGAGAAGAATTTGCAAGTCAAGAGCAGAAACAGGAGTTTTGGAAATGAACGGCAGGAAGCAGCGGAGGAGAGAGATAAAACAGCTGTTGTATAAACCCTCAACAACCCAAGGTTGTCTCAGGGTCAGCGTCTGATCGAACACGGTTAAAACTACAACAAATCTTATAAATCGAAAAGCAGTGAAGTCTGAATATGTATGACAGCAACATGCCGAAAATGGATTAAGCAAAATACTTCTTCTCCAAACCACCCTTCCATAAGCTAGGGTACTTTGAAAATTCACCTCTATCCCATTGCGGACATTGGACTTTGTCTCTGGAACTATTGCGCGACAATGCTGAGAACTATATTCTGCACTCTGTATCTTCCCCTTTGCCCTACCTATTGTACTTGAGTTTGATTTGCTTGTATTTATGTATCATATTATCCGATCTGATTGGATAGCATGGAAAACAAGTCTGAAGAAGGGTCTTGACCCGAAACATCACCCATTCAGGGCTCGAAATTAACGGTTGCCCGGAAGCCAATGCCCACCTAAAGCCCTGCCGGGCAACCTAAAAGCCATGTCATTTTGCCCGGCTTGGCAAGTGAAGAAAAGCTTGACTGATGTGGACAGTGACGACCTGATGCAAACTGTGCCGGCGTTTCTCAGAGAGCTCCTGCCTTATCATAGACACAGAAATAGAAAATAGGTGCAGGAGTAGGCGATTCGGCCTTTCGAGCCTGCAACGCCATTCAATATGATCATGGCTGATCATCCAACTCAGTATCCTGTACCTGCCTTCTCTCCATACCCCCTGATCCTTTTAGCCACAAGGGCCACATCTAACTCCCTCTTAAATATAGCCAATGAACTGGCCTCAACTACCTTCTGTGGCAGAGAATTCCACAGATTCCACTGTGTGAAAAATGTTTTTCTCATCTCGGTCCTAAAAGACTTCCCCCTTATCCTTAAACTGTGACCCCTTGTTCTGGTCATCCACAACATTGGGAGCAATCTTCCTGCATCTAGCCTGTCCAACCCCCTAAGAATTTTGTAAGTTTCTATAAGATCCCCCCTCAATCTTCTAAATTCTAGCGAGTACAAGCCGAGTCTATCCAGTCTTTCTTCATATGAAAGTCCTGACATCCCAGGAATCAGTCTGGTGAATCTTCTCTGTACTCCCTCTATGGCAAGAATGTCTTTCCTCAGATTAGGAGACCAAAACAGTACGCAATACTCCAGGTGTGGTCTCACCAAGGCCCTGTACAACTGCAGTAGAACCTCCCTGCTCCTATACTAAATCCTTTTGCTATGAATGCTAACATACCATTCGCTTTCTTCACTGCCTGCTGCACCTGCATGCCTACTTTCAATGACTGGTGTACCATAACACCCAGGTCTCGTTGCATCTCCCCTTTTCCTAATCGGCCACCATTCAGACAATAGTCTACTTTCCTGTTCTTGCCACCAAAGTGGATAACCTCACATTTATCCACATTATACTGCAACTGCCCCCCAGCTTCGTGTCATTCGCAAACTTGGAGATGTTGCATTCAATTCCCTTGTCCAAATCATTAATATATATTGTAAATAGCTGGGGTCCCAGCACTGAGCCTTGCGGTACCCCACTAGTCACTGCCTGCCATTGTGAAAAGGACCCATTTACTCCTACTCTTTGCTTCCTGTCTGCCAGCCAGTTCTCCATCCACATCAATACTGAACCCCCAATACCGTGTGCTTTAAGTTTGCATACTAATCTCTTATGTGGGACCTTGTCGAAAGCCTTCTGAAAGCCCAGATATAACACATCCACTGGTTCTCCCTTATCCACTCTACTAGTTACATCCTCGAAAAATTCTATAAGATTCGTCAGACATGATTTACCTTTCATAAATCCATGCTGACTTTGTCCAATGATTTCACCACTTTCCAAATGTGCTGCTATCCCATCTTTAATAACTGATTCTAGCAGTTTCCCCACTACCGACGTTAGACTAACTGGTCTGTAATTCCCCGTTTTCTCTCTCCCTCCCTTTTTAAAAAGTGGGGTTACATTAGCTACCCTCCAATCCTCAGGAACTACTCCAGAATCTAAAGAGTTTTGAAAAATTATCACTAATGCATCCACTATTTCTGGGGCTACTTCCTTAAGTATTCTGGGATGCAGCCTATCTGGCCCTGGGGATTTATCGGCCTTTAATCCATTCAATTTACCTAACACCACTTCCCGACTAACCTGGATTTCTCTCAGTTCCTCCATCTCATTTGACACCCGGTCCCCTGCTGTTTCGGCAGATTATTTATGTCTTCCTTAGTGAAGACAGAACCAAAGTAGTTATTCAATTAGTCTGCCATGTCCTTGCTCCCCATGATCAATTCACCTGTTTCTGACTGCAAGGCACCTACATTTGTTTTAACTAATCTTTTTCTCTTCACATATCTATAAAAACTTTTGCAGTCAATTTTTATGTTCCCTGCCAGTTTTCTTTCATAATCTATTTTCCCTTTCCTAATTAAGTCCTTTGTCCTCCTCTGCTGGACTCTGAATTTCTCCCAGTCCTCTGGTAGGCTGCTTTTTCTGGCTAATTTGCATGCTTCATCTTTTGTTTTGATACTATCCCTGATTACCCTTGTTGCACTATCTTCCCTGATTTATTATTTTGCCAAACTGGGACGAACAATTGTCGTAGTTCATCCATGCAGCCTTTAAATGCCTTCCATTGCATATCCACCGTCAACCCTTTAAGAATCAATTGCCAGTCTATCTTGGCCAATTCACATCTCATACCCTCAAAGTTACCTTTCTTTAAGTTCAGAACCCTTGTTTCTGAATTAACAATGTCACTCTCCATCCTAATGAAGAACTCAACCATATTATGGTCACTCTTGCCCAAGGGGCCAAGCACAACAAGACTGCTAACTAACCCTTCCTCATTACTCAATACCCAGTCTACATAGATGCTGCTGCACCCGCTGAGTTTCCCCAGCAATTTTGTGTACCCAGTCTAGAATAGCCTGCTCTCTCGTTGGTTCCTCTACATGTTGGTTCAGAAAACTATCCCGCATTCATTCCAAGAAATCCTCTTCCTCAGCACCCCTGCCAATTTGATTCACCCAATCTATATGCAGATTGAAGTCACCCATTATAACTGTTTTACCTTTGTTGCACGCATTTCTAATTTCCTGTTTGATGCCATCCCCAACTCCACTACTACTGTTAGGTGGCCTGTACACAACTCCCACTAGCGTTTTTTGCCCCTTAGTGTTTCGCAGCTCTACCCATATCGATTCCACATCCTCCAAGCTAATGTCCTTCCTTTCTATTGCGTTAATCTCCTCTCTAACCGGCAACTCTACCCCACCTCCTTTTCCTTTCTGTCTATCCCTCCTGAATATTGAATATCCCTGGATGTTCAGCTCCCAGCCTTG
The DNA here is from genome assembly GCF_010909765.2 of Amblyraja radiata. Taxonomy (NCBI): domain Eukaryota; kingdom Metazoa; phylum Chordata; class Chondrichthyes; order Rajiformes; family Rajidae; genus Amblyraja; species Amblyraja radiata. Next base: position 18,152,404 of record NC_045968.1, read on the forward strand.
GTCACCCTGGAGCCATGTCTCCGTGATCTGAATTATATCATAGTCATTAATAACTATCCTTGCTTCCTGCCTTGCCCTGTGGAGTTGCTGCTTGTTTGTGAATCAGTGACTCGGGCAGCGGATTGCCGCTCGACACCGCTGCAAATTGTTCTGTTGCTGTCGTTCCCTTAAAGGGCTTGTGATTTTTTTCGGTGACTGCGGATCGTCAGTGACGGTTTTACAGGCGTCAGTCACTGACGCTCCACAGCCGCCAAAAAAAAAAAAATCGCAAAATGGGACAGGCCCTTTAAGGGAACAACAGCAACAGAACAATTTGCAGCGGTGTCGAACACTTGAGCCCTTTCTTCCCTTCCCCCCTCTTCCTCCCTTCATCCTGCTCCACTTCTTCCCCTTCTCCACTCCTCTCACATCCCCCATCTTCCCCTCTCCCTCCCTTCTCCAACCCTCTCCCACTTTCCCCGAAGCGCCCCATTTGTGGACCCAGCCTGAGACCAGTGATCCACCGCACACTATCCCACACACGCTAGGGACAATTTATACAAACCTCTGGAGTGCGGGAGGTAACCCTAACCCTAACTCTCGGTTGATAGGCTTGGTATTTATAAATTGTCCCGAGCGTGTGTGGGATAGTGTGCGAGGGATAGCTGGTCGGTGCGGACTTGGTGGGCTGAAAGGCACTGTATCTCCAAACTAAATGTGACACAGGGGCCCCAGGGGTTGGACTCGGACCCCCAATATTCTGCATGGGAACTAAGCTTTTGGTCACGAGTTGTCCCAGAGGCAGATCTCTCTTCCAATGGTCTCTCCAAACTCTAGAGACAGCTGCTTTTCAACTGGATACAGGCAATGTTGTCAATGTACCAGTGCCACCCACCTACTCCGGGCACTGAGTCTAAATACCCACCACCCATTTTGAAGCAAGGCGAGGGGGTGGGGTTGGAGGTGGGGGGTGTTGTTCCCAATGTCTGCATTTATCCAATAGTCAATGTTACTAAAAAAGATGATGTGGAGTAGACTTTGTGCAGCACTATTAGTGGGATCTAGCTGTCACAGGCTGGGTCCACAAATGGGGGCATCGGGGAAAGTGGGAGGGGGTTGGAAAATGGGAGAAGGGAGGGAGAGGGGGATGTGAGGGGAGGGGGGGTTTGTAGAAGGGGGAGAAGAGTAGAGCGGGGAGGAGGTAGAGGGGGGAAGGGAAGAAGGGGAGAGACGGGAATGGAAAAGGGTGGGGGGGAGTGGAGAAGGAGGGATGAGGGTGGGAGGGGGTAGAGGGGAGAGGGGAGTTCAGTCTACACTCACTGAATCCATCCCTGTGAAAAGTGAGAGACGGTGATTTGGATCTGGAAGCGGACCAATACAAAATAAAACTGAACGATTCAAACATCTTTTCATTTGCACAATTGATTTTATTGTATAAATGTTAAAATATGTTTAAAATCCATGCATTGAAGGAAGAATATTTTACAGTCCGTCTGTGGTCCCTAACCCCAACCCCGCAGGACAGCATACGTCCGTGTGTGACAAGGCGTACAACATGATGAGATACCCAAATGTCACCCCTGGATTTTGAACATTCCAAAATCCTGGGGCGACAGGGAGACACCGCGCGTCACCACATGCGTCACGATCCGACTATTACGCGACAACCTCTTTTCAGGCTGTTGCCGAAAATGTCGCCCAAGTCGGACGGGCCCTTAAATCCCTCATCCCACGGGAGGGGGAGAGAAACTGCAAAGCCACCTGCCCGTGTTTGGTCCATATTCCTCCAAACCTGTCCTATCCATGTACCTGTATCTGTCCCTGTCTTTCTATCTGTCTCTGTCTCCATCTCTGTCTATCTCTGTCTCTCTCTGTCTGTGTCTCTGTCTCTCACTTACCATTCCTCCCCCACTTTTTCATCAGAAACACACCCTGAAATTTGGGCATTGAAGCTCCCCCTAATGCTCCAATGCAGTGCCAAGTAACAGCCATGTTGCTGAAAGGGCTGTTGTGATACAGCATGGTGTTCCTGAAGTCCCACACCAGAAGAGCTGCCCAACATCTGCACTCTCCTTCACCTCATCCTTACCAAACAGGCAAGTTCAGCTGAGGCTGAGCGAGGCTTCAGCCGGCTGAAGCCCACCATCAGAAGTTCCCTCCAGGTCGACCAGATGATAGACCAGCTCCTCACCATGCTGCAAGCCAGTAACATCAAGGACCTTGATCTCCAGCCAGCCATCAACTTGTGGCATACAGGAGGGATGAGGGCAAGGAGTCCTGACACGGGAGAAGACCCAGCTGCAGCATGTGCCTCGGGACCTTGCCCTGACAGTGAGAAGTCTGATGAGGATGCTCTACTCGAGAGCGACTCAGATGACAATTAAAGTGACTTTTACATGTATTTGAACAGCTCTGTCTTTACTTTGCTTTTCAGGAGATGGTTTAAATATCAAGCAGAAAAGTTACACGTTCTCACAAATATAATGTTTCTGTTCATTTCAAGTTGATATCCCCCGCAAAAAATAAATAAATAAATAACCACTTCAGCCATTTTTATTGCCCTTCCGGGCAATCTCACTTGCCAAGTTCCATGATTGATTCAATATAGTAGCCTACTTCCATGACTCATCTTCTTAGTGGGCACAGAGTAAAAGAGGTACTATGTACATTCAAAAGTATGGTATCGGTCTGGTCAGGTAATAATAATACAGTAACAAGTATGTTACAAGGAAAAGAAAATCAAAGTACACTTCCATTCTCTTGCTTTCTTTTAAATTACAAAATCCTAGAGCAGAAGGGATATATTATTATTATTATATATCTATTTTTCCCCTCTTGATGTTGTTACTGTGTCTACCTTCAAAGGTGTCAAACAGATCGATTCAATTCTTTATCAACTTACCTTGCTGTGACTGGGTACAACAGAGAATGATGATTGAAGATTCAAGAGGAAAAAACCCATGTCATGTCATGATAATTGTCGGTCCCTCACATCAATCTCAATTGATGCTTGCATCAATCTGTAGTGTGCATGGCTAAGCATATATGTTACCATGGTCCAGGATTTATTGACACAGGTTGATCATACGCTGACTAATCCAACCACATTTTCGTTTGGAAGTGGAAAGAAATAATAGGAATTGCATTCATTGCAACGTGTAAAAGGAGTTGAGATACTGTATTATAATTACAGAACCAGGGGCCAGTCTTAGAATAAAGGGGAGGTCATTTAAGACTGAGGTGAGAAAAAACTTTTACACCCAGAGAGTTGTGAATTTATGGAATTCCCTGCCACAATGGGCAGTGGAGGCCAAGTCACTGGATGGATTTAAGAGTGAATTAGATAGAGCTCTAGGGGCTAGTGGAGTCAAGGGATATGGGGAGAAGGCAGGCACGGGGTATTGATAGGTGACGATCCGCCATGATCACAATGAATGGCGGTGCTGGCTCGAAGGGCCGAATGACCTCCTCCTGCACCTATTTTCTATGTTTCTAATTCTGCTGCATGTCATTGTGGTATATATCATGCCTTGATTGGTGAATATGTTTAGTTTGTGACTTTATTTGAAGCAGAAATAAGATGTGATTGCTTCATTGAGCATAATTCCGACTGGTAACTACGCACTTCGTCCGAGCACATTATCGCACGCGTCATGCAAGCTGTCTTAAATGACCACATAAACTGTAATTTGGCAACCTAAAAAGCTGCCAGGGTTGTCCTGCTGGCAACAGGGAAAAAATGTTAAGTGAGAGCCCTGCCAATCCTTCTCTCCGCACCCTGAGGGAGTTCCGGGACCGCTGGGCTCCGCAGGGTGTTGAATGTATCCTCAATAAGGATTGTATCATAGTTGTATAGTAGTTTATTATGGATACATGTTTGTATTGTATTATGGTGGTGGGTTCTGGCTTGTTTTATTGTAGTGTAATATTATTTTTTAATAATCGAATAAATTTTTTAAATAAATAAATAAATGAATAAATAAAATTTTAAAATCCTTCTCTCCAGAAATGCTGCCTGACCCACTGAGTTCCTCCGGCTTTTTGTGTCTATCTATGGAAAACAAAGCTTTTCAATTTCAAAATCAGGACCTTCCCCACATCCCAACACCAGATTGTCGCTACATTACACCAGATTGTCGCTACATTACACCAGATTGTCCCCACATTACAACACCAGACTGTCCCCACATTACAACACCAGACTGTCCCCACATTATAACACCAGACTGTCCCCACATTATAACACCAGACTGTCCCCACATTACAACACCAGACTGTCCCCACATTACAACACCAGACTGTCCCCACATTACAACACCAGACTGTCCCCACATTACAACACCAGACTGTCCCCACATTACAACACCAGACTGTCCCCATGCTGCAGAGAAATTGCCAGCTATATGAAGCCCACACAGATGGACAAATCCAACAGTGTTATTCACTGCATCGTCAGTTCTTATCCAGACATTCGGAGGGGCATTAACAATGTTATCAAATGGGTATGTTCACCAAAACCCTCCACTCAATGTTGGGCTTCAGCTGAAACACCTGGCAGTGAACGGCAACCCCAGTCCTAACAATGACCAACGAGGTGAACTGCGTAAATGTGCAGAGGAAAGACCAACTACTTTATCACCAAGGCAGCAGTTGTGGCCTCAGGAAATAGGAGTGAAACCGATGCAAATCCAGCTCATAATTCTCCACTGGCTAATCGTATTGAAAGGAAGTTGGTTGAGGATGTTGGGAAGTCACAGCACATGGTCACAAATGTAAGAGTCCTTCAAGGCAGGGTCCGATACACAACGGCCTCATCGCTGACATTCCTTAATGTTGAATCTTGACCACAGATTGCACAACATTCAATTCCATTTGCAACTGTTCAGAGCATGAAGCAGTCCTTGCCACAAACAACCACACCCAAGAGACAAAAACACTAAATGCTGGAAAACCCATCAGGTCGGAACATCCTGAAGAAAGGTGGCATATCCAGAACATTGGCACTTTTTGATTCTACACACACCGCCTGATCAACTGACTTTTCCCCAAGCACTTTGTTTTTATATCGGATTCCCTGCATCTGCAGTTTGTTTCGATTCTCAACACCTGTACACCATTGGCTGGTACGTGGCAAGTTGAAACAAAGGCCACACAAGGGTCAGGCCATGTCCCTTTCCAGCTAAAACCTCTGACCACACGCCCTTTCTCAACGGCATTACTGTGGCACAGGCCCACACCAATAGCATCTGGGGAGTTAACCTTGACCAGAAATTCAACTAGAGCTGCTACTGAACATAGTGACACTTAAAATAACCCAGCACATTGTGTCCCTATAAAATAATACTATGGCTTCCTGCCCTTTGGGCTTGAACAGTGGCTCTTCATTGGTCCGTAACATCACTGCTCCTTCACCCAAGAAGGTTAGCAGCATGAATACAGTCAGTTAGTGATCAGCAAATAGAGCCATGTAGGTTTGTTAGTGGAGAGAGAGAATGCTTCACAGCTATCCAGGAATCTTAAATTTGAAAAATAAAGTTTGCATCATTTTGATTACCAGCTTTATTTAACCACAGAAATGTTCTAAATTACACAATCTATGATCAGATCGAAAACTGCAGAATTATACACGCCTGTCCAAAATGAATACTATATCTGAAACAAACATTTGTTTAAAGTGTGATCTTGTTTGAGCATGCAGTACACAGCTGGATTCAGAGTTACACTTCACTCAAACTTGCCTCCGACTGTGGAATTTCCTACCTCTGAGAATAAAGGCGGACAGTTCTGGTCTAAATCTCTCTCTCTAGATCCTTGGAAATCAGCAGAATACTTGCATCACACTCTTTTTAGCTTTCAGGCTTCCAGCATATTTTGAATTTTGCTTTTCTTTCTTTCACTTTTGCATATTAAATCTGATTCTCAGAACCTTATTTCCCATAAATTATTTTTAGTTGAGAAATATAAAAACCTCAGGACGCACTAAGTATTATTTATTGATCAGTGCCCAATTCCCTACCTGAAATTTGGTGCGGAGGCCCATTCGAGAGCTAGGCAGGCGAGATCCACGGCGGCATAGACCAGCAGAAAGAAGATGGTCACGATTCCAGCAATTGTATTCAGTTTGCCCGTAAACAACACCAGCTGTGAAAGCAACAGATATATTTTAATACCAACGTGAGTATTCACAAAATTGTGCATCCAAATAATTATCCGATGACAATAATTGTGAAAGTGTTTCCATGAAATGGCACAGACGATTTGCCTCTGGCTTATACAAGGAGACATTTTAAAAAGGTCAAGAATTCTTTTCTCAGTTGTAATCTTAATAACACACTGTGTGCCAAAGGGCATTGGGTATTAAGGCGAATGATGGAGTACTGCTGCGAGTCATTGTACATTATACAAATACATCACTGGCCACAAATTAGATTTTATATTATGGTGATGTTCAAACCACGTTTATCAACAAAGAAAAAATCCAATGAGTATCAATGCAGACACATGCAGTACTGCATGAGATGCAACCATGCTAACATTGCTCACCAACTCACTGCCAATCCCTGCACAAAACATGACCTTGATGACACGTTACATTTCCCTTTGTGAGCAACAATCGTTACCCTTTAAGTACCCGTTTGCAGCAGTAGTTTCACATCCCACCCACCCACCTTCTAATCTTCTAAAATGCTGCCTGTCCCGCTGAGTTATACCAGCTTTTTGTGTCTATCTTCCAATCTTTTTAACCTAGTTTTTAATTCCATTTGTAAACATCTTAAATGTTTATCTCTTTGACAACTCACCGACTATTGCAAGCAACTGATTATTTAATTACAGCTCATAGGATTATCTCTTGGCCTTTGTAGCTTTAATTTGAAGAGTCCCAGCATACAAATTTATAGCCAGTTCACTTCCAATAATACCCCACCTCTGAAAATTGCCCCCAGTGGTAGTATGAAAATTATGATTCTAGAGTTAGAAAGTTAACTGAGGTGGAAAATGCATTCTTCTCTCATGAGTCTCTAATGATTAGATTCAATTTTTTTCTGAAGTCAATGAGAACAACCTCCTCAGTTTCCTTCAGCACAGGACTTAATCATGGAACTGAAAAAGGGGTGTTTTCCACACTGATTGACTGTCTTCATTCCCACTACATCAAGTCTGAATTCCCTGGTGAGCTTTAGTGTGGTCAGCCGAATGATACTTGCTTTTGGTAATCCCAATATTGACAATCTCTTGAATTAGTACCTCCAAGATCCCTTCTTATTTGGATTAGAAATGGACCAGAGAATTTGTGCCTTAAAATTATGTTTATTTATTTTAGCACAGATTCCAATAACATGGACCAATTAGATCAACCAGATTCAGGAACAACTTTGTCCCCTTTGTTATCAGTCATTCCACAAGCTAGGGTACTGTCCAATTCACCTCTACCCCATTGCGGACATTGGACTTTGTCTCTGGAACTGATGCCCTACAATGCTGAGAACTATATTCTGCACTCTACCCCTTTGCTCTACCTATTGTACTTAAGTTGGGCTTGATTGCATTTATGTACAGTATGATATGATCTATTTGCATATCATGCAAAACAACGCTTTTCACTGTATCTCAGTCCATGTGACAATAATAAACCAATAATAATGGTTGATTTTTCCCCCAGCAATCTTCTGATTGCTGTTACTTTTACAAAATGAATGAAATTAGGTGATGTTTTATACTGGTCTTGATTTGTTTTATACAGAAATAGTGACTATGGCACCAATTCTTTAAAAATGATTACACAGGATTAGTTACATTATGCCAAGTGCAAAGAATGTTGAGAACTTTGACGTGATACAGTTGTTGGTGAAGACAAAGACCACCGTGGATTTTATCGTGAGAATTAACTGGGAATCAGAGGAGAGGAACTGAAGGAACTATAGCTCTATGATCTTTGGTGTCGACAACCTTCAGATGGTGTAGAAAAGCCGGTGACAGTGGTGCATGTTGAATGAGGTTAAAAGGGGCATGGTTTGGGGGGGACACCACTTTAACATGATTTTAAACTGTAGTCAAAGCGCAGAACAAAAAACAAAATAACATTTGCACAAGTATTTCCACCACTGATTTGAATGTTGCATTCTCCAACTGTCTTGGGATCTAATTGATTGAGACATTTCATGGCTGGTGGCACTCCATGCCACTGGGCAGGGTGCTATTAGAATTCATGACAGGAATAACAACTTGTGACCCTTTCCAGGGGCTTCAATTAATCAACTGGACTAGAGCTATGAATATTAATAGCATTTTGCATCCATTTTCAATGCTTGCATGAGGGTCACCTCTGGTAGACAACTCTGAGAATGCAATTAACAATGTAATCATCCAAAAATTCAATCAGGGCAGGGCGTTTGGTTATATCTCGAGCTATTCCAGCTTTTCAAATCCTGCTACAAGAAATGCACCATGGAATGTTAAGTCGGGTGAGGCAGCATCTATGGAGCGAAGGAATAGGCGGCGTTTCGGGTCGAGACCTGTCTGAAGAGGTTGTTGACCCGAAATGTCGCCTATTCCTTTTCGCCATAGATGCTGCCTCACCCGCTGTCTCTCCAGCATTTTTGTCTACCTTCGATTTTTCCAGCATCTGCAGTTCTTTCTTAAACATGGAATGTTAAGTTTATCATTTTTAAAACGCTCAAAATTGGATCTTCCATGCCGTTTAAAAAAAGTTATAGATCAAATCTCCCACCGTTTCAGTTTTAGGCCAGCAACTGTGTCAATTTTCAGCAACTAATAAATTGGAATTTCTTCTGGATTGACAATTGTAGGTTTAAAATTGCATTTATTTTCCATGAGTCCACAGGTGGTAAATATAGTTGCAAGCCCGTTCTAGATGTTGACTAATCGTGAAGACTTTTCCTACTTTCCAACAGATGCAGCAGCACAGGTTTGAACATATACAGAGAAGCAAATTCCTCATGAAGTGAATCAGAGTTCAGATATAAGTGAACACTTTAGTTGAAGCAATGTTGACATCTGAACAGAACACACAAAGTGCTGGTGTAACTCAGCAGGGTCAGGCAGCATCTGTGGAGAACCTGGATAGGGGATGTTTCAGGTTGGGACCCTTCTTCAGACTAATTTGACATTTGAACAAAAACAAGTTGGACAATGTGTCTGGACTTTAGCGGTTCTCCAACCCTTCTGGCTTTTCTGCAAGTGTCTCCAACTCTCAATTTTTGTCTGATCTTTTAATTGACAAGTTAGATGAAATGTAAATCAGCATTTAAAATGCAAATCACAGTACCTGCCTCAAGTACCTCCTCCAGTAGCTCAATCTATACACCCATCACCCCATGTGCCAAAAGCTTCCCCTCAGGTTCTTTCCAAATCTTGCACCCCCCTCCCCCACCACCCAAAACCTATGTTTTTGTCTCTTGCCCAGAGTAGGGAAATCAAGAACCACTATGTGTTCACCTGATCAACGCTTTGGAGTAGGGTAACTCTACCCCAATGAATGCCACCATCCTAACGGGAAAGTTATATAATCCATCAAAGAAATGCAGTGCACTGATGATTCTTGTAAATGGTTCTAAATTACAAATTCAGTTTGCAAAATGTTCAGAGAAAAATAATGATATAGCAAGCTTCAATACCGGCTATTGGCTCAGACTCTACTTATTCAGGCAGTCAAAGAATTCCTACGTAAATGTGGTGATCTGAACCACTGCACTGTGGAGAGGCAAAAAATGTCTTGGTGAAGCAGGTGTTAAATTGGGACGAATGCCTGGAGATGTCAAAATAGAGACAAATTAATATTACCAGACACATTCATCATTAGTGCAACATAATGAAATTACACAAGACCCGACGGTAACATTGAGAATGGTTATCTTTACTTGACTGGACCATGTCATTTACTCTGCACGTCAGTTCTACATTTATCATTCATTTCATTTCCTCGCAGAGTAAGGGCCAAATGAGTGACACGAGGCTTTCAAATCTCTGGTGGCTTAGAACAACTTATTAGGTTCTGAAAATGATTGGCAATTCACTGCTGCAAAGAGCAATTTCTTATAGTGCTTTTTGTTCCATCATTTAAACAAGAGGAATTTTTAGTTCATTTTAATCTTCAAAGTGCACAATATATGCTTAAATGCAAAGCAAAACTAAGTCTCTTGATTTTAAAACCTGCGACACATTTATATTGCTGCAAAGCATTTACATCTCCAGACTTTGAAAAATTACAGTAAGATCATGCTCTCTAAATATAACATCCTAATGGCAGAAGCTGTAATGTTGCTAATCCGGATGTGTGGAAGTGAATAATTACATTCTAACATGGTATTCTCTGCCTCTAGAAATTAACAACAGGCTAACATTTTGAAATCCAGATCAACCAGAGGCTGTATTTACAACATGCAAGCTGACAAGCATTTGAAATGGGTTTCCCGTGGACAACCATAAACATTTTGTACATAGCAGCCCTAAACACCAATATGGATTTAAATGAAGCACAGGAATTCTAACCAAAATAAAACTGAGCAAAATACTTGACATTTATTATCCTAACATATGCTAGTCTGTTCTTTAATCAGATGACATAAAAATTATAAAGAGAACCATAAAAATGTTAGGAAAACAAAGATTATGTTCTTTCATGGAGGCAAAGATTTTAATAAGGGATAATTTGTTCAATATTATGATCCCACATTACAGAAATCTTTGCCTGCATCACATTCCTCTTCTACCTTTTAATGCTTTTCATAAATGCACTTGGGTAATATCCTCTGGCATGCTGTGATTTTCATACACTCCATAGCAACCTGTGAAGAACTCAGTGTCTACCCCATTTTACATGAAGCTTCTTTCTTTACTTGACTGGAGTAAACCTGAATCATTTCAAAATAAATGTCTCTGTCCTTGCTACACAAAAGTCTCTTATCAGCGCATTAAATATAGAGAAGATATAGGTAGACACAAAATGCTGGAGAAACTCAGCGGGTGCGGCAGCATCTATGGAGAGAGGAATTAGCGACGTTTCGGGTCAAGACCCTTCTTCAGGTTGCGCCCCGAAACATCGCCAATTCCTTCCCTCCATAGATGCTGCCTCACCCGCTGAGTTTTTCCAGCATTTTGTGTCTACCTTCGATTTTACCAGCATCTGCAGTTCTTTCTTGAAGATATCTATCTATATATTACTAAAAGTAAGATCTTGACCACTTCCTGTTTTTCTGTTTCATGATTTTAGAAAAAAACGCTGCCACTTACGTCTGTGATTTTTGGCCGGCTTACACAGAGACCCCCTCCGTTGCGCAGGACAAGAGAATTTTTCCCGTCGATTAAATATAAAAGTTATTAATGTTTAAAACATTTTGACATTCTCTCTGTTGCCCCTGCTGGTGGGAGGGGGAGGGACTATAAAACCCGGAAGTGTTGTGCCTCAGTCAGTCTCTGCAAGAAGGGGGAAGTGAGAGGGTCACGTCTCTCAGTCTGAGCTGTGAATAACACTGAACACATGTCTACTAAACAGTGAGTGTGGTTTTACTGACCTTGAGTGCCCTTAATTTGGTTTGAAAATGAAAGTGGGGGTTTGGGTTGAAGTAATAGCACTGCAAATGACTGGCGGCGTTTTGGGTTGAAGTAAAAGCACTGCAAATGTCTGGTGGCGTTTTGAGTTGAAGTAAAAGCACTGCAAGTGGCTGGTGGCGATTTGGGTTGAAGTAAAAGCACTGCAAATGGCTGGTGGCGTTTTGGGTTGAAGTAAAAGCGCTGCAAATGGCTGGGCGTTTTGGGTTGAAGTAAGAGCACTGCAAATGGCTGGTGGTGTTTTGGGTCAAAGCAAAAGCACTGCAAACGGCTGGTGGCGGTTTGGGTTGATGTAAAAGCACTGCAAATGGCTGGTGGCAGTTTGGGTTGAAGTAAAAGCACTGCAAATGGCTGATGGTCTAAACTTGACAACTTCCTGTTTGCGCTGTATATTGATTTTAGATAAAACGCTACCACTTACGGCTGTGATTTTTAGCCATCTTACTCAGTCCCCCTCCGCTCATCAAGTGCAGAGGATTCTTCCCATCAATGAAAAATAAAAGTGTTATTAGTGTTTAAAAAATGTTGAGAATCTCTCTCCCGTCAATAACGCCATGAAGGCCACACCTTTTCCGGCGGGAGGGATTATAAAACCCGGAAGTGTGAGTGTGGCTCAGTCTCTGCATGATGGGGGAGGGAGAGGTCACAACTCTGTCTGAGCTGTGAATCAACAGAACACACTGAATGTCTACTGAACTGTGAGTGTGGTGTTTTGTGTGGTTTTATGGTGATTTCACCCTGCTTGAAATGGTATGAAACTGCATTTGAATGTGGTGGCCTTGCACCCTGCATGAAATGGTATGAAACTGCATTTGAATTTGGTGGCCTTGCACCCTGCATGAAATGGTATGAAACTGTATTTGAATTTGGTGGCCTTGCGCCCTGCTTGAAGTGGTATGAAACTGCACCTGAATTTGGTGGCCTTGCACCCTGCTTGAAGTGGTAGGATACTGCACCTGAATTTGGTGGTCTTGCACCCTGCTTGAAGTGGTATGAAACTGCACTTGAATTTGGTGCCCTTGCACTCTGCTTGAAGTGGTATGAAACTGCACTTGAATTCGGTGGCCTTGCACCCTGTTTGAAGTGGTAGGAAACTGCACTTGAATTCGGTGGCCTTGCACCCTGCTTGAAGTGGTAGGATACTGCACCTGAATTTGGTGATCTTGCACCCTGCTTGAAGTGGTATGAAACTGCACTTGAATTCGGTGGCCTTGCACCCTGCTTGAAGTGATAGGATACTGCACCTGAATTTGGTGATCTTGCACCCTGCTTGAAGTGGTATGAAACTGCACTTGAATTTGGTGCCCTTGCACCCTGCTTGAAGTGGTAAGAAACTGCACTTGAATTTGGTGATCTTGCACCCTGCTTGAAATGGTAGGAAAATGGATTTGAATTTGGTGGCCTTGCACCCTGCTTGAAATGGAATTTCAAGGAATAGCCGCGAGTCAACTGCCAGCCCACCAGCCGTGAGGGAGCTGCCAGCACATCCGGCTTGAGGGACTGAGCTGCCACCCCAAGAATCCATTTGGCCCACAATGTCCATACTAGCCCTCTGGAGACCAGTCCCTTCAGCCCACAACATCCATACCAGCACTCCAGAAAGCCCCACCGCCCCCCACTGGCCACCAATATTGGAATTGGTGGAGAGGTGGAATTTTGCGTTGGGGGACCAGCCCTCCCGTGTGAACATGGGACCCAACGGGTCCCACTTAGTCTAGTACATACATAAATATATCGTTTTCCAGAAGGTATAAATATATCCCTGGAACAGAATGACCCTGGGGCTAAGGAATTAAACCTGTTAGTGTTAAATTATGAGCACTCTTTCATGGATGACCAAGATGATAATTATATTTAATCCAAAAGTAAAATAGCCTCACCTACGTAATAACTCAAGTGGCATCAGTAATATTGCAAAATGTATGAACTATTACATTTTAAAGCCCAAAATTCTTTCACATATGAAAAAAGACTCAGGTTCTGGGTATGTAGCAAGGAGAGTTAGGAATGTCGTATTACTGGAATGGTAGCTCACCATGCTGGCACCTCTATGTTTGACCTGGATATGAAGACAGTGAGAGGTCGGTGGGAAAGGATGGGTGAAGGTGGACTGAACAATTCCAACAGATGGTGCAACTCACAGATGTCTTAACGAGGTCAAATTCAAATGAATGAAACTGCTTTCACCAATGGGCAAGGCTGATTTTACTGTTGGCCCTCTCAGAAGCTGAATGAACACTGGGAAACATACTTTATTCTGTCGGCCTTCTCCCGTGGAAAAAAACTGACCTCAAAGCTTTTGATATTTCAAAATGTTCTCAATTCTTTCTGGAGAAAGCAGTGACAGAAAATGCTTCCACTTCAACTTACATATGTACTGTTCCTCTTCAAACTTTATTCCTATTTTCCCTGTAGATTGCTTCACACCCAAAGGCATATAAATGTACAAATTACTTTGTAATGTTAATTATTGAAGTATTTTGCTGCAGCTCCTGGCTATAATGTTAGGAGTCGTCCTGTGGTTACTTACAGAAGAAAGGTTATTTTATGACCAGCACACGGGCAAAGAGAACCATTCTTGTTCTTCACAATTAATGTAATGGCAATATACGCCAGCCACTGCTGAGTGAGAGACTATGGAATGATTTAAGCACATGGATGAGAAGTTTAAATTTGTGAATGGTGGGGGGGGGGGGGGGGGGTTAAACTGTAGTTCCAGAACATGGTGGTCGTGATACAGGTTATTTGTTGGTTAAGACACTTCAAATTTTTGAGCAAAAGTATATTCAGGATGCAAAATGGAGCAGCCAGTCTCAAAATTCAGCCCGACCCATCGAGTCTGCTCCGCCCTTTCATCGGGGCTGATCCATTTTTCTCTCTCAACCCCATTCTCCACCCCTTCCCCCATAACCTTTGACACCCTTTTACTAATCAAGAACCTGTCAATCTCTGCTTTAAAGATACCCAATGATTTGGCCTCCACAGCCGACTGTGGCACTGAATTCCACATATTCACCACCTTTTAACTAAATAAATTCCTCGTCATCTCCTTCTAAAGGTACGTCCTTTTATTCTGAGGCTGTGCCCTCTGGTCCTAGGCTCTCCCACGTTGAATCAGCTCTGAGGTGATCTAGGCTGATGGTGGTAAGATGGTGTCTGTGATACAAGGGTCACTCGGGCAGGAGGTACACATTGGCTCTGGAAGAAAGGACATTGGCCTGAAATGTTCATGTTGTTTCTTGCTCTACAGCCTATCTCACACACTCTCACCATTTGTATGTATGTATATGAAGAGGTCAGCATCCTGCAAAAGATGATTATCTCTGCTCTCTGGGTCGTGAAATGATCCCAAGACCCATCTCAGGGCCAGAATAGATCAAACTTTAAAATAAACATTCTGCAGGGCCGTTCCTGCTTTCATTACATCATCACCAACGCTGTCACCAATCTGTAGCAGCATTTGATAAAAGAGAGATTTGACTTCAAACCCAGGCCCCTGGGCACTGCCACTTCCAACTGCTCCGGCCAATTATTTCTGACCAATGAAAGTGGGCGACCTTTCTCCAGCAAACAATTATTGGCTATCACTAGAATCACAGAACATCTGCAAATCCACAGTTACTTCAACTTCCACTGCTGAAGATTTCATGTGTTTTTTTCACCCCATTCAATCCCCTAAATGGGCCTTGCTTTGTTGCGTCTCAAGAGGACAGCAAAGCAAAGTACTGGAGGAACTCAGTGGGTCAGGCAACATCAGTGGAAGGAATGGGCAGATGATGTTTTGAGTCAAACTAAAGAAGGGTCCCAACCCGAAACATTGTCAGTCCATTCCCCCACAGATGCTGGCTGACACGCTGAGTTCCTCCAGCACTTTGCGTTCACTCAAGATTCTAGATCCTGCAATTTCTTGTATCTACAAAAAGCTATGATGAGGGGAAAGTGACTGAAAGAGATGAGCCACTCTGGAAAAACAGGCAAGGCATAACAAGATCCCGTTCATTTAATTTGTTGCAGCCAGAAACAAAGACTGGCTCTGCAATCAGGTGACCAGCAATTCTTCATCAAAACAGCTTCACAATAAAATACCTGATGAGATAGCCAGCCTGTTGTATTTGTTTTTACCTGAAGTGCAGTGTTGCAGTGCTAATTTTTTAGGTGCCGGAGCTGTCAAACAGGGGCGACATTTCAGGTTTTGCTGGGGGTGGGGGGGGGGGGGGGGGGGGGGGGGGGGGGGGGCAAGCTAGTCTCTCAAGAGGGTCAAACAAGATAATAGCCTATCACTATATCCTAGTCTATAACTAGTACAATAAAACTTAATTTAATATCACAAAATTGCCATCACTAATTATCATGAAATATAATTATCAAGCAAGTAAAGAAAAAGACGGTAATCATGTATTTTACCAATATACGAGTAATTACCTAATTACCAAATGCCACCAATAAGAAGTTTTACAATAATTTCCACAAAGGGTCAGGCGTAATATGTGTTTGGGGGTCTGAAGCAACCCTTGTCCTGGTGTCTGTCTTCTGTTCGTCTGTGGTACCGCAGCCATGATGTGACATAGGGCTCAGGATTCCACTGAACCAGACGAGGTCCGTGTAGTTTAACAAACATAAGTGCTGATACATGATTTATGAGAATTCTTGAGCGTGTTGGTGTTATTGTTCATGTGACTGAATCCCCTCTCACACTCAGCAGTACTAATAGGAATAACGTGAATAGCTCAGTAATGGGCGTATATCTTGGGGGATGCGGCATCAACAATCTTCCACGTAATCTCTGAAGGCATTTATTACAGAGGAAGAAGAAAGCTTAAACCTCTTGCAGAGATGATATTGCAGCTTCTCCATAATTAGGTGGTATTTCAGCAGGACAACAGCATTTATCAAGGACACACAATTCATTTAGCAGGGATTTATACATACTCTAAGATTCAGAAGAATGAGAACCTTTCAAGGATGTTGTGGTGAACATACGGTGCTGAAAATTGTTTATAAGACCAACAAGAAACTGTTGATAATTAATGGAGATGATTTTGTTATTGCTTGTTAAGGTAATTTCTCAAAACTTCCCCTTTTCAACTGCCTCTTGAGCTAGAGTATTTGTACCAGGTGGCTCTTTCAGTCCATGCAGTGATCCATGCATAAACAATCGTAGGAATGCCTTTCTGTAAACACTCTGACAGTAAACCAAGTTCATGCAACGTGTCATACATTAGAGCTAAATCCAATAGAAACTGTTCTGAAGAGAGTCTTGTCAACAGACCTTCATAGGTTTTTCTGTCACTCCCAGATCTTGTTTCATCCTTCATTGCTTTTTCAAAATGAAGACACAGTGCTTTATAATTTTGCCACACTGCTGAAACTGTTCGAAACGAGCTAGCCACCCCCCTGGTGCCCAGAACACGGCCTATTTTGCAAATTTGTTGTTCTAGTTAAGAGGCACATTCAAACAGTTCCTTTTGATGTCGAGGTGATCTACTGTAAACAGAGTACAATTTGTCCATCAATGATTGAAAATGATTAATTCCATGAACTTCTCTCACCGAATCACCAACTGCAAGTTCTAATCTGTGATGAAGACAGTGCCAAATCATCACATCAGGGTAGTTTCCCTTGAGAATTGTTGTAACACCAGACTTGACACCAAGCATTACACTCGCCCCATCACTAGCAAATGCTACAAGGTTCTGTTTCAAGTAAGAGTCATCAAACCCATGGTTACTGAAGGTACACAAAAATGCTGGAGAAACTCAGCGGGTGCAGCAGCATCTATGGAGCGAAGGAAATAGGCGACGTTTCGGGCCGAAACCCTTCTTCAGACTGAGGTGTTACTGAGACAGTTCCATTGATGCTTTGCAATAGTTGCAGCTTTCTGATCAGGCAGTTCAATTAGAAACATAAAATTGGGGTCACCTTCCTTATCACTTTCACATTTCAAATAAACTATTAGGGCAGTCTTGCTGCTCAGGCTTGTTGTTTCACCAATGAGAACAGAAATGTTGCCATTTATCTGCGGGATATGCTGGCAATTTTTTTTCATATTAATGGCGATATGGTTAATGATCTCCGTAGCACTAGTGCAGGAATGCAATCCAATTCCAATGTCAATACCATCTTTGTTTTGAAGTTCCAGTAAGCCAAAGTGATCAGAGTATGGCCCGTCATTCTGAGCTAAATAATATGCAGAACGAAAAACTGAAGGTTGCCTTTAGACGCGAAGCAATCACGGTGTGACGTAATTTCCCAAGAGCATCTTCACTAGCTGTATTTACAACACGTAGAGCAGCAGTGTGAGCTTTTGATAGTTTGTGATCAACAAATTTTTTTCTGAGAGACTTTATGTGTGTACTTCGATAGACAATAGACAATAGGTGCAGGAGTAGACCTTATCAAATGCTTTCTGAAAGTCCAGGTACACTACATCCACTGGCTCTCCCTTATCCATTTTCCTAGTTACATCTTCAAAAAATTCCAGAAGATTAGTTAAGCATGATTTTTTCCCCTTCGTAAGTCCATGCTGACTCGGACCGATCCTGTTACTGCTATCCAAATGTGCGGCTATTTCATCTTTTATAATTGACTCCAGCATCTTCCCCACCACCGATGTCAGGCTAACTGGTCTTTAATTCCCTGTTTTCTCTCTCCTGCCTTTCTTAAAAAATGGGATAACATTAGCTACCCTCCAATCCATAGGTACTGATTTTATAGAACATTGGAAAATGATCACCAATGCATCCACGATCTCTAGAGCCACTTCCTTAAGTACCCTGGGATGCAGACCATCAGGCCCTGGGGATTTATCAGCCTTCAGTCCCATCAGTCTATCCAACACCATTTCCTGCCTAATGTGGATTTCCTTCAGTTCCTCCGTCACCCCAGATCCTCTGGCCACTACTATATCAGGAAGATTGTTTGTGTCCTCCTTAGTGAAGACAGATCCAAAGTACCTGTTCAACTCATCTGCCATTTCCTTGTTCCCCATAATCAATTCACTTTTTCGGTCTTCAAGGGTCCAACTTTGGTCTTAACTAATTATTTCCTCTTCACATACCTAAAGAAGCTTTTACTATCCTGCTTTATATTCTTGGCTAGCTTACCTTCGTACCTCATCTTTTCTCCCCGTATTGTCTTTTTAGTTATCTTCTGTTGTTCTTTAAACATTACCCAATCCTCTTGCTTCCCGCTCATCTTTGCTACGTTATACATCTTTGCTTTAATTTTTATATATCGATCGGCTCCATAATAGGATATTTGCTATTCATTTGACAGCCTCAAAACCCTCAGAAGAGAATAGTGTCAGATTGCTTATGTTTGCACAAACTTTACACCCAAATTTATCATTCCTGCAGTCTAACCAGGGATAAGCTTATTTCTTTTTCTTACATTTCTTCAGTGCAAACACCTGAGCAGGGATACAAGCCTGACTTCAAAACATCATTACTTTCAGAACTACATTTGGACCCAGTTAGAAAATGTGAACTAGAAGCAGACGAAACATAGCTTTTGTCACTTTTACTATTATCAGTCTCTTGTACGTTATTCTTGTTACACTCCTACACTTGTTTCCGAAAGAAAGTTAATGTTGTTTGCATAGAAGCCATAGGGGTATCGATAATACTCACAATATCCTGACACGTGGGATATTACGTGGTTAGACCAATACAAATCCTGTTT
This sequence comes from Amblyraja radiata, assembly GCF_010909765.2. Taxonomy (NCBI): domain Eukaryota; kingdom Metazoa; phylum Chordata; class Chondrichthyes; order Rajiformes; family Rajidae; genus Amblyraja; species Amblyraja radiata. The sequence goes on from NC_045968.1 coordinate 18,171,631, forward strand.
AGTTTTTAGATATATAAAAAGTTAAAGAAGGATGAATCTTTACATAAATTATTATCTTATCTACCTCAACCTTCGCTTCTGTAAAATCCGCTTGATTTAATATGCGGCCGCTGTTAAACTCCCCGCTAATTAAAATTCCCAGCTGATCATTTTAGCTTTTTTTTACAGACCCGGCACCAATTCGCACAGACTCTCCCGCAGTTCTGTGCTTTTACACATACACGCACCCGCCCACTCGCCCGCCTACCCGCCCGCTTACCCGCCCGCTCACCCACCCGCCCGCTCACCCACCCGCCCGCTCACCCACCCGCCCGCTCACCCACCCGCTCACCCACCCGCCCGCTCACCCACCTGCTCACCCGCCCATCCACCAACACCTGTAATGGACCACAACTCTACTTCATTCGACGCCAGATCCACACCCTCAACAAACTCTTCCTCGCTTATCTGGACACAAGCTTGCCCGCCTCCAGACTGGTCCCTCCACCGACACTCCTCGGCTCAACTGCCCGCCTGCCATTAGGTGGCCACCACGAGGACCAGTAACAACATCCACCGCCACTCCGACCCTCACCGCCTTCCTGGCCAAACCTAGGCCAGGACCACCTAAACTGCCGCCCACGGCTGCCGACTCTCACCATCTTGCCGGGCAGGGCCACCACCTCTATCGCCGACTTACACTGTCTTCCTGAGGCCACCGATGCTGCTGCCTGTATCTCTACTCCAGCCCCCCATGGGCCTCCACCGACGCTCGCCTCTCCACCGGCCACCAGCGGGCCAGAGCCATCACCTCACCAGAATTCTAGGCGCAGCACCAGGCATCGGTGAGCTCTGGCAGCACTGCACCCCTGCTGAAGTGTAGAGGTTTACACATCAGAAGGTGCTCAATCACAATGTCAATGTTAGTCACAGGCTCATACAGAGTGGAAATAGGCCCTTTGGCCCAACTCCCACATGTTGGTGCTCAGCCTTTTGCAGCAACAATCCAAACATTATCCCCGGCACTGCACTCGGTGTGGCTCTGCATCTTTCCCACTTTACCTCCTTATTCGCATTTCCCACCGGCAGCCACGGTCTCCGCTCCAGCCACCCCGTGACCACGCATTTCCTGCTCCAAACCCCCTGCATGGAGACCTCTCCTAACCTCACTCTTGATACGTTTGCGCTGAAGTTCCACATTTCCTTTCATATAGAAGATGGAGCCTTGACCAAAGCACAGAGTGCTGGAGCAACTTAGCGGGTCAGGCACCATCATTCGAAGGAAAGGACAGATGGCGTTTTGGGTCGGGACCTTTCTTCAGACTGAATGTAGTAGGGGGGGGGAGAAAGTTGCAGAAGAGATGAGGGGGTGGGAATTGATTGGCAGATGGGAGATCAAAGGCCAGAGTTGAAAAGGAGACGAGAGAGAGGAGTGAAAAAGGCAGAGGGAGAGATATAGATGGAAAAGGATGGAGTCGGGGGAGAGAGAGAGGGGCAGGACAGTGAGAGAAATGGATGTGGAGAGCACGGGATAGTGTCAGGGGCAAGGGGAGGTACTGGTTAAAATTGGAGAATTAATTGGTCATACCATTGGGTTACATGTTAGCCAAGCAGAATACAAGGTGCAGTTCCTCCAGTTTGCAAGGGATGTGCATCATGTGCAGCAACAAGGGATTCAGTTAATCTGACAAAATGTTCGACATAGACATTGTGGGCCAAAGGGCCTGTTTCAGTGTTCTGTTCCATGGGACAAGACAAAGTGATGAATTATATTGACTGATGGGAATCTCAAAAGCAGGATTATGGTTACAAGGAGCTGTCGATTTAAAACCAAGGAGCAGAGGAAATTCCTCGTCGAGCAAAGTGAATCTCTAGAACAGTCTAATCCAGAGGTCTGTGGCAGTGAGATCACTGGAGCTAATTCACGAGAAAGTAAACGCATTTTTGAAAGATTAAGGAAACAAGGACAACGTAAATACAACGTGTTGAGGCCAGGAGCAGATAATATTGGAGGGTCCAGGTGAACATGTGCAATGTGGCTGATGAAGGATCTCCACCCAAAACATCACCTATTCCTTTTCTCTAGAGATGCTGCCTGACCTGCCAAGTTACTCCGGCATTTTGTGTCTATTTTCGGTTAAACCAGCATCTGCAGTTCCTTCCTACAAAGGTGACCATCTGCTCCCATTTGCCCATGTTCCTGTCTATTACTTATCTCATTATAAATCAAGGAAAGGCACAAAAGCCACAAATGCCACTTTCAAATAATGGCAAATATAAAAAGATAGAATTAGCCTGTTCAGATCTTCATACCATTGATCCAAATTTAATGACAAGATCATTGCAGATTATCTCTTTGAGTTTAAACTCAGACATGGTCGTCACTCATATCTCAAATATCACTGTGGAAAACTGTGTGTCAGAGGACTTGAGAGAGAAAGTATTCTGTGGCCTGGTGCTCAAGGGTCTATCAATTGCAACCTTCAACTTAATTCCCATTTAGCTGAGAGAGATAATTAACTTGCAGATTAATTCAGTTCTGTATTGTCCAATATGTTTCAAGCCTACTGATGATTTTAGATAAGCAACTTGAAATACTGGAAGTTACTCAAGTTTCTCATTAAGTTTATGTAAAATTGTACAACTGCTTTTTAAGTTGCTCAAATAGTAATCTATCTATCTATTTATCTATACATAACTAAATCTCTGATCTTGTTATCTTCCGGTTTGCGCAGTTTTTCTATTTGCGCAAAAACGGTACGCGATAGCGCTACAATATTTTCCAGCTTACTCACCGTTCTTCTGTGCTGCGAGTGTACCAAGTTTCATTCCGATCGGTGAAATATTGTAAAAGTTAGCGAGGTTTAAAAATCTTAAAAACCATGCGTGCGCGGATTGATCTCCTCTCCTGCCAGTCAGCGCCGCGTGGATTGGTTTGTTCTCCTGTCACTCCGCGGGACGGTCCGCCCCTTCCTGCGCCATCGCGTATTTATTGGAGCTGAGGGACGCTGTGGGTGGCCGGCGGAGGTCTCCAACCGGACACAATTTTCGGAGGGACCGGAAGTGGCCCAGCCTGGCGCGGGAGATATCGCCAAACGGAAAGTGGAGAATCTGATCCCGGCGGTCGAGAGCGGCCAGCGCCCGCTGTGAGTCCCAAACGCACCGCCATCACAACATCCCGCAGCTCCAGCCCCTTCCCCTCTGGTCCCCCTCGCTGGTTCCTGCCCCCCTCCCCGTGATACCCCCCTCTCCGCCATGGCTCTTCCCCCGTTTTATCTCCGAGCTCTCCCCCCCACCCCCACCCACCCGCCCACCCACACGCCAGCGCGGCCGGCGCTGCTGGTGCTTCCAGGCCGAGCCAAGGATCCGCGCCGACGGCTGATGCTCCTCTGGGGCACGCAAGAAGGGAGAGGAGCGGCAACCTCGAGATCCTGGGGAGGAAGAGTGGGGGAGGAGAGGGGATTGAGGGAGAGGAGATGAGTAGGGAGGGGAGAGGAGTTATAGAGGGAGGGAGGGAGTGACTGAGGGTAGGGGAAAGGAGGGGAGGGAGGGATTGTGGGAGGGTAGGAGTAGAGGGGAAAGATGAGGGAGGAGGGAGAGTGCGGGAGGATGGGGAATAGAGGGGGAGGAGGGGGGAGTAGAGGAGGGGGCAGTGGGGGAGTAGATGAGGGATAGTGGGGGGGATAGGGGGAGGTGAGGAGTGGGGGAGGTAGGGGATAGAGGGATATGAGGGGGGTAGGGAGGGGAGAGATGGAGGGAGGGAGTAACTAAGGGTAGGGGAAAGGAGAGGGAGAGAGGTGAGGGAGGGATTAGGGGAGGGGAGGAGGAGAGGGGAAAGAAGAGGGAGGGTGAAGAGGAGGGGGAGAGAGTGCCAGGGATGAGGGGAAATGAGCTGCGCCTATGCAGTTGAGGGCTATGGGTGAGTGGTAGAATATTGCACTGGGGGACCAAGACGCCTGTGTGACAGGGACCCAACGGGTCTCACTTAATCTAGTAGTAAATAAAACTTAAAGGGAACACAGAGTGACATCAGTCTTGTACAAATTACCCCATATGAGCTAAAGAACATTTCATAGACTGCCAAATATTGAAACAATTCAATAATCTGCAAACCAAAATTATTTCTCACATAGAAGAAAGCAAAACAGTGCAGGAGATATTCAAATGTTAGGGTGACTTTAATCACCTGGACAAAGACCCAGGAGATCAGAACAGCAGCCCAGGGGTTTCCACTGGCAGAGGTCTTCTTCGCAGGTGTGAGCAGCTTACCTGAAAGGGGGAAAAGAAAAGTTAATCTATTGAGCAGATTAATTAGAGACAGGCTACCAATATTTCCCAGATATTTAAGTGTTTTCTCAGATTAGAATTTAAACAATGCAACAAGCTACAGCGATTCCCCTGGGAATTCACCTCATTGTTAGACAGGCATGGTCCAGCATGGTTCACTTTGAAAGAAGTTAGACGCAGAATAACAGTAATGGTTACATTATAAGGTGCACCGACACATTCACCTATTAATATTGCAAAATAAAAGAATGTTTCTGCTAACATTCAAATGAAGGATTTCAGAAAAAAGAATCTAAACTTATCAGCAGATGTTGAAGATTACAAAATTTCAGGGGATATTAATTAGGGCAGTAATTTAATCAAAATTATTACTTGATCATGATATAGACTGAAATCCCTTAACTGTCACCAAGAGACAGTTTTTCCCTTTATTCAAGATGGATTTGAAATATTAAAAGTTTATTGTACCATGTAATATCTTTAAAGAAAATGAATTGCAATTGTGTTGAATTAATGGAGTTTTAACATCGTATATTAGTTAAATAATTTGAGTTCTGAATTTACTTTGGTTTAAGGTGAGTTAAATTGATTAAACACTGAATTTTGGAAAAAAGTAGATTGCACGGAATTAATTTTGCATTCGTTATTAACAATGTTTATTTCACTCTTTAATTTAGAAACATTATTGTAAATGTTAAAAGCATTTTTGAAAGGCTCATGGTTATTTATTATCAGTGATTAAACCACTAATTGCGAAAGGCAACGGACCTCACGAAGGTAAAAGCTAATGAAGAGTGTTCTCAGAAGGTTACAGTGCAAATAATCACATATAATGACTGGAATTGGAATCAAAAGTAATCACAGCTGGCCCAGAATCTCACCCCAGGTGTGTAGGAATGTAATATGTCATTGCACGTAATGGCTTAATGGAACATGCATCAATCCAAGCAGAATCGCATGGTTTATCATCCTCATCCAAAATATTCTCAGAAACCCCGTTCTTTTCATTCTTCACCATCCCTGTCCAAGCAGAAAGGTCGTATATAGACACAAAAAGCTGTAGGATGCTATGAGGCTACAGGGTGACTTGGATAGGTTGGGTGAGTGGGCAGATGCATGGCAGATGCAGTATAATGTAAGGTTATCTACTTTGGTGGCAAGAACAGGAAGGCAGATTATTATCTGAATGGTGTCAGATTAGGAGAAGGGGAGGTGCAACGAGACCTGGGTGTGCTTGTACATCAGTCACTGAAAGTAAGTATATAGGTACAACAGTCAGTGAAGAATGCTAATGGCATGTTGGCCTTCATAAAAAGAGGAGTATAGGAGCAAAGAGGTCCTTCTGCAGTTGTACAGGGCCCTAGTGAGACCACACCCGGAGTATTGTGTGCAGGGCCGGCCTTAGGGGGAGCGGGGCCCAATTGGGAACAATTTTGGTGAACCCCAGATTCCTAGCCAAGGCCTGTCAGCCCAGTTATTTAGTATATATCATGAAATTGTACACTAGGTGCTATGGATTATACACTGTGTGAATCTCTCCTGCTCCCTCCCGTTTGACTGTCAGTAGCTCCGCTGGCTTCCAACATTTACCGTAGCAGCTAATTACCATTAAACTGCATTATGTGATTGGACACAATGCCCTTGGAGACAGCGGCTGATTGGACGGGAGGAGAACTATTTGTTGATTGGACGGAAATTTTAAGGCAAGCTGATTGGTGATTGGATGCAACCCCCTTAGAGACAGCGATTGATTGGCCGCCAAATAATATTATCAAATAGGAAAACAAAAATCGCTGGTCTGTGCGAACTCAGTGGACTATCTGGTTGTATCTCCAAACTAAACAGTATAACATGCAGGTACATTAATTTAAAATTAAATTCAGTGATTATTTCACATGATTTCTCACTGTGTAAAGCTCAATATCTGACCAATTTCTGTTTAACACGTTTGGTCTGCCGTGAGCATTTTTCTCTCCCAAAACAGTTCATATCTAGCAAACCGATCAACGAACCAGACAGCAGTTGGACGCAGTCATAGAAACATAGAAACAAGGTGCAGGAGGAGGCCATTCGCCCCTTTGAGCTTGCACAGCCATTCAATATGATCATGGCTGATCATCCAACTCAGTATCCTGTACCTGCTTTCTCTCCATACCCCCTGATTCCTTTAGCCACAAGGGCCACATCTAACTCCCTCTTAAATATAGCCAACGAACTGGCCTCAACTACATTCTGTGGCAGAGAATTCCAGGGATTCACCACTCTGTGTATAAAGTGTTTTTCTCATCTCAGTCCTAAAAGATTTCCCCTTTATCCTTAAACTGTGACCCCTTGTTCTGGACTTCCCCAACATCGGGAACAATCTTCCTGCATTTAGCCTGTCCAACCCCTTAAGAATTTTGTGCGTTTCTATAAGATCCCCCCTCAATCTTCTAAATTTTAGCGAGTACAAGCCGAGTCTATCCAGTCTTTCTTCATATGAAAGTCCTGACATCCCAGGAATCAGTCTGGTGAACCTTCTCTGTACTCCCTCTATGGCAAGAATGTCCTTCCTCAGATTAAGAGCCCAAAACTGTACGCAATACTCCAGGTGTGGTCTCACCAAGACCCTGTCCAACTGCAGTAGAACCTCCCTGCTCCTATACTCAAATCCTTTTACTATGAATGCTAACATACCATTCGCTTTCTTCACGGCCTGCTGCACCTGCGTGCCTACTTTCAATGACTGGTGTACCATGACACCCAGGTCTCGTTGCATTTCCCCTTTTCCTAATCGGCCACCATTCAGATAATAGTCTACTTTCCTGTTTTTGCCACCAAAGTGGGTAACCTCACATTTATCCACATTATACTGCATCTGCCATGCATTTGCCCACTCACCCAGCCTATCCAAGTCACCTTGTAGCCTCCTAATTTAGAGGGGTTTAAACGGTTTAGAGATGTTTAGAGGGCTTCAGATGGGTTCAGATGGGTTTAGAAGTGTTCAGAAGTGTTATAGTGGAAAATAGGGGGAATAGAGGGGGTTTAGGTGTTCAGAGGTTCCCAGAGGGGTTTAGAGACTTTATAAGCCCCCCGTGAGAAATTGTATTTCTCTGAAATTGAAGATAGATATAAAGCTATAGTAACTCAGCAGGCCAGGCAGCGCAGCGACTCTGGAGAGAAGACCCTTCTTCAGACTGAATTGAACTCTCGTCGGTGAGAGTACTTGTGATTGTCTGAAGAAGGGTCTCGACCAGAAACGCAACCCGTCCCGCTGAGCCACCTTCAACTTCAGAGCCAAACAAAAAACACAGAGTGCTGGAGGAACTCAACGGGCAAGGCGGCTGCCTCACCCGCTGGGTTTCTCCAGCATTTTTGTCTACCGCTAAACGTCAATGATTCCGGGAATGCTGAGGCGACAGGGTAATAGATAGGGAGTGGGAGAGCTAGAGAGAGACGAGATGGGGAGCGGGAGAGAGAGCGAGAGAGAGGGAGGGAGGGAGGGAGGGAGGGAGAGAGAGAGCAAAACACAGAGAGACACAACGTGGGTCGGTAGGTGAATGACTAACCTACACACCAGGAAGAAGCCCCTTCTCGCGGTCCGGGGCCCTCACTCATGATGGTGAGTTTAAAGAAATTCTCAATGTGTCATCGATCTACATTCCTCAGTAAATGTAATTGTGTTTTAAACAAGTATTATTGACGCCGCGTGAATTTTATTCAAAGGAACACGGCATCATTAATACTCATTCAAAACACAATAACATTTACTGAGGAATGTGGATGGATGCAGATTGATTACCTTGTATAATAACTTGTTAACTACTTCATGTTAAGAAGTGCTAACAGTACGAGTTAACAAATCATTTGTGTCTGATGGCCTTGCTGCGGTTGTTATACATGTTCGTTTAAAAAAAAAATCCGGATGGCGAATTAAAAAAAAAATCTTTATTTAACAAAGAGAATTCGTATTTCCGTACGAAATACGGAACATTAGTGCGGGGCCCCCATTAGGCGCGGGGCCCAATTGGGAGCAATCGGTCAAATCGGCTTAAGGTCGGCCCTGATTGTGTGCAGTTTTGGTCTCCTAATTTGAGGAAGGACATTCTTGCTATTGAGGGAGTGTGGTGTGGGTTCACAAGGTTAATTCCCAGGATGGCGGGACTGACATATGATGAAAGAATGGGCTTGTATTCACTGGAATTCAGAAGGATGAGAGGGTGTCTTATCGAAACATATAAAATAATTAATGGATTGGATACTCTAGATGCAGGAAACATGTGCCCGATGTTGGGGGAGACCAGAACCAGGGGCCACAGTTTAAGAATAATAGGTAGGCCATTTACAACTGAGATGAGGAAAAACATTTTCACCCAGAGAATTGTGAATTTGTGGAATTCTCTGCGTGAGAAGGCAGTGGAGGCCGATTCACTGGATGCATTCAAAAGAGAGTTAGATAGAGCTCTTAGGGCTAGTGGAATTAAGGGGTATGGGGAGAAGGCAGGAACGGAGACTGATTGTGGGTGATCAGTCATGATCACATTGAATGGCGATGCTGGCTCGAAGGGCCAAATGGCCGACTCCTGCACCTATTGTTTATGTATCTATGTATGTAAATTAATTTCTCTTCATACAGCAAAGCCTCTTTTGGGAATCAACCCACTGAACCTCCCTCTACTGCAAATATATCTGGCCCATGGTTAAACAATTTAGTACCAGGGTTAAACAATTTCAACATTTATAGAACATTCCAATTCCCATATCCTTACAAATATATGACATCATGTTTGTACCCAGAACTGAATCTGCCACCTCTCAATAATCTCCTCCAACCTTTTACTGTCTGCATAAGCCTTGCGGAAAATGCCAATGTGCTGCTTTCAACATGGAATTAGTTTCCTGAACAAAGTGCCCATTAGAAAGTTATTTAGTTCAGTTGTGACAAGCAGAAAGTCTTTCACAAAATGTAATGTCAACATCAAGTGTTTCTGCACAACTTTGATTCCAACAGTCATTTTATAAACATAATAACTTCAAACAACTTGCCAAATATATTGTCCTTAGCAAGTGCATAGAGAATTCTTGATGCTCCAATCAAATTGCTCATTGCAGCCGACAGAGTTGAAGAGTAGATGCCGATTATGACAAAAGGGTGCCAGACGTTGATGTCCTCCAGGAAGCCATAATTATTTTGGAGAAGAAATCTTTAAAGAGAAAAAAAATCACACTTGGTGAGCACACATCCAGAAAACCAAAAGAATTAGTTTATCCCATAAAATACAAACTGCTAAACCACCTGCCAACATTGCTAGGATGCATTAGTTTAAAGAAGTAGTTATTTAGCAGTTGGACAACTGATCAAAATCCAGATAAAGAGAACTTATAGAAATAAGCCGTGGAGGCTCACAAAGGCAGACATTTAGCATTCTGCCCCAATGATTCCCAAGAAGGAATTCCCCTCTTCTCTAAGCACTAATTTATGATCACCAATCATCTTCATTGTCTTCCCCCTGCCCATATTCATGTGATAGCAGATTTGGTCCATTCCACCCGTCAACTCTGCTCTGCCATTCAACCATGGCTGATCTCTCTCTCCCTCCTAACCCCATTCACCTGCCTTCTCCCTATAACCCAACACCCGTACCATGTGCAATCTGCTGCAAAAACTGTGCAAGGACAGCATCACCTACATGACAGGTGCAAAGAACGACGTTGCCTGCACCCAACCGACACATAATGACAGGTGCAAAGACAATAGGTGCAGGAGTAGGCCACTCGGCCCTTCTTGCCAGCACCGCTACGGACACACAATGGCAGGTGCAAAGAACTACGTCGCCTGCACCTCACGGACACATACACTTTCCGGAAAAAAATCACCGGACAGCAATCAGAAACAGGAATGGTCCTTTGCTTCCATTTTGCTATCAGTACATGTGTACATGACAACAATACATGTGAACTTCCATGAACTAGCTGCCATTGTCATAATATCATGACAATTTGTTACCTTAAAATAGTAATAAAAATGGAGGCACTGAAATAATGCAGTAATAATGTACACTGCATGAACACAATGTTTTAACCTTGGCAACAAAAATCTCAAAGAATAAGTAAATGCAATGTATAGAATGATTCTATACATTGTTAGGTTAGTAAAGTTAGTAAAGGTTAGGTTAGTAAACCGAGCTCAGTTGCTATACTCTGGGAGATATTTTGAATAACCTTTTTGGAAAGTAAACATACCAATCTTAATCAGAAAACAATCTATCAAAAGAGCTTAATATAATTACATCTTCCAACTTCAGTTTAAAAATGCTATAGGTCAGCATTTCTAAGTGCAGCTAATAAAACTAATGAGGCAGGCAAGACATATCTAACAATGTGGAGTGTGCCATTCAATTTTCATTATCCTATTTGTGCATCTAAAAATTCCTGTATCCAGCCTCCCACGTGGCTTGCATACTTATGAACAAAGGTTTTGATGGCAGACCATCAGGATGACTCACAATCATTGTACATGTCTGTGCTGCATAGACTCTGGTAATTGGTTTTCAAATCGGCCTATTGCTTGCAGCAAGCTATAACAAACACAAATCCCAACAACCTTTGTCCCACAAAATATATTTGGTGTACATTTAAACATATAAATGTGATTTCATTTGTTCTACCCAACATTTATCAGTTACTATGCTTCCTGCAGAAAATAAAAGCCTGCTACTGGTACCGGCCGCAGACAACAATCACCCCCTCAGAACATTTCTAGGTCGTTTGCACTAACGGGGACGGGAAAATAAAAACATCATGTTCAGAAATGCTTTTCAAGCTTTGTGTAATTAATTGATTATAAATTAAGCATTTATTTTCAGGAGAAAAGTGGAAGAACTGTCCAAATTAATTATTGCATTCGCTTCATTTCAGCTTCAGAATATACAATGGTGCGTTGCCGTACAAAACATACTGCAAAATAGTAACCCCGTCTCCTGTTTTAATGTTGCAAAGCAAACCGGTGAGATAAATGGTTAGTTCTTTGGGCCAAACTTTACAAACTTGCTTCAAGCAATAGGCTGATTTGAAAACCAATTGCCAGAGTCTATGCAGCACAGACGTGTACCATGATTGTGAGTCATCCTGATGGTCTGCCATCAGAACCTTTGTTCATAAGTCTGCAAGCCACATGGGAGGCTGGATACAGGAATTTTTAGATGCACAAATAGGATAATGAATATTGAATGGCACACTCCACTTTGCTGGACAGGTCTTGCGTGCCTCATTAGTTTACAACTGCAGAGCTCAGCACCACCAGACTACTGGGTCGATCATTTGTACTGTGTAAGAGTTGGGCCCCAAAACACATATATCATAATGCAATTTGCTCTCACTATCCTTTACCTCACTCTTATCCTTTTCTCACAGGGTAACGCAGAGCCCATAGGTTATTTAAGTAAATAAACTTCGACACACAAACATATTTTTAATTATGGTCCAATGGATAATTATTACAGACAATAAACTAAGCTGATGACTGCTAATTTAATAAAATGCTCCAAATGAGATATCTGCGTGATTTACTTGATTCTATACTCTTAGGTAACGTTTCAGAGTGCTGGAGTAACTCAGCGGGTCAGGCAGCATCTGTGGAGAACATGGATAGGTGCCGTTTTACAGAGTGCTGGAGTAACTCAGCGGGTCAGGCAGCATCTCTGGAGAATATGGATAGGTAACGTTTCAGAGTGCTGGAGTAACTCAGTGGGTCAGGCAGCATCTCTGGAGAACATGGATAGGTGACGTTCCACAGAGTGCTGGAGTAACTCAGCGGATCAGGCAGCATCTGTGGAGAACATGGATAGGTGGCGTTTCAGAGTGCTGGAGTAACTCAGCGGGTCAGGCAGCATCTCTGGAGAATATGGATAGGTGACGTTTCACACAGTGCTAGAGTAACTCAGCGGATCAGGCAGCATCTTTGGAGAACATGGATAGGTGACGTTTCACAAAGTGCTGGAGTAACTCAGCGAGTCAGGCAGCATCTGTCCGTAAACAACTAATTTATGGTACTTTCATGGTTAATGAGAAAATAGTTGAGTGATGACAAAAATGGGTTTGTTAAAGTCATAGATGGTTGAAATAATTGGGACCAAATAAATGTGAGCAGAATAAAACATATACTTTGGTTGTATCTTCATAAAGGGAGGAAACAAATAACATCCTAGACATTTGGAAGCTGGGGGTCTGGAGAGAGGGAGAAACTGAAGGAAATCGGGATGAATACGGAGCTAGTGCTACACCCATAGGCTGACAATCCCAGAATACAAAAGGGACCTTGGAAATAACATGCATTGAAGATCATCTTCTGAAATTCTTTAGTCTTTGGAGTTTGTGCAGATTGGAGGATGGCAAATGTAACCAAACTGTTTTAACAATATGACTGACAGTAGAGGAAAACCCTAGCCACATCTCTGCTGTGGAGCAGAGTGGGTGTCCTGGACCAAACACCTGCATGTTTTCTATTCCTCTGCCCAGGAGTTCTCTGGAACAGAGAATACAGTAGATTTAGAAGAAGAAATTCCTCATTTTAATTCAATCTTAAAGTTTCATCCTCTTATTCTGAAACTGTGCCTCCAAGTTGTAGATAACTGTACGTGGAGAAACATCCTTCAACATCCACCATTAATGATGTCTCAGCAAGATCTTCTTTGCTGTGATGAGTACTCAATCTTCATATCTCAACCATTCTAGGAAATAACCTCTCTGCTTGCTCGGACATATTTACTTAAAACTCACTGGAACACTGTTTACATGTTCCCTATAAAGTAATGTTTCAACGGAAGATTTATTATAACTGTAACTATATCAAAGATTACTAGAAATATAAGCAAATTTGGACATGGGTAAACATAGAAAACAGGTGCAGAAGTAGGCGATTCGGCCCTTCGAGCCTGCACCGCCATTCAATATGATCATGGCTGATCATCCAACTCAGTATCCTGTACCTGCCTTCTCTCCATAACCCCTGATCCCTTTAGCCACAAGGGCCACATCTAACTCCCTCTTAAATATAGCCAATGAACTGGCCTCAACTACCTTCTGTGGCAGAGAATTCCAGAGATTCACCACTCTCCGTGTGAAAAATGTTTTCCTCATCTCGGTCCTAAAAGATTTCCCCCTTATCCTTAAACTGTGACCCCTTGTTCTGGACTTCCCCAACATCGGGAACAATCTTCCTGCATCTATCCTGTCCAACCCCTTAAGAATTTTGTACGTTTCTATAAGATCCCCCCTCAATCTTCTAAATTCTAGCGAGTACAAACCGAGTCTATCCAGTCTTTCTTCATATGAAAGTCCTGACATCTCAGGAATCAGTCTGGTGAACCTTCTCTGTACTCCCTCTATGGCAAGAATGTCTTTCCTCAGATTAGGAGACCAAAACTGTACGCAATACTCCAGGTGTGGTCTCACCAAGACCCTGTACAACTGCAGTAGAACCCCCCTGCTCCTATACTCAAATCCTTTTGCTATGACTGCTAACATACCATTCGACTTCTTCACTGCCTATTGCACCTGCATGCCTACTTTTAATGACTGGTGTACCATGACACCCAGGTCTCGTTGCATCTCCCCTTTTCCTAATCGGCCACCATTCAGATAATAGTCTACTTTCCTGTTTTTGCCACCAAAGTGGATAACCTCACATTTATCCACATTATACTGCATCTGCCATGCATTTGCCCACTCACCCAGCCTATCCAAGTCACCTTGCAGCCTCCGAGCATCCTCCTCACAGCTAACACTGCCCCCCAGCTTAGTGTCATCCACAAACTTGGAGATGTTGCATTCAATTCCCTCGTCCAAATCATTAATATATATCGTAAATAGCTGGGGTCCCAGCACTAAGCCTTGCGGTACCCCACTAGTCACTGCCTGCCATTATGAAAAGGACCCGTTTACTCCTACTCTTTGCTTCCTGTCTGCCAGCCAGTTCTCTATCCACATCAATACTAAACCCCCAATACCGTGTGCTTTAAGTTTGTATACTAGTCTCTTATGTGGGACCTTGTCGAAAGCCTTCAGAAAGTCCAGATATAACACATCCACTGGTTCTCCCTTATCCACTCTACTAGTTACATCCTCGAAAAATTCTATAAGATTCGTCAGACATGATTTACCTTTCATAAATCCATGCTGGCCTTGTCCAATGATTTCACCACTTTCCAAATGTGCTGCTATCCCATCTTTAATAACTGATTCTAGCAGTTTCCCCACTACCGACGTTAGACTAGCTGATCTGTAATTCACCGTTTTCTCTCTCCCTCCCTTTTTAAAAAGTGGGGTTACATTAGCTACCCTCCAATCCTCAGGAACTACTCCAGAATCTAAAGAGTTTTGAAAAATTATCATTAATGCATCCACTATTTCTGGGGCTACTTCCTTAAGTGCTCTGGGATGCAGCCTATCTGGCCCTGGGGATTTGTCGGCTTTTAATCCATTCAATTTACCTAACACCACTTCCCGGCTAACCCGGATTTCACTCAGTTCCTCCATCTCATTTGACCCCCGGTCCCCTGCTATTTCCGGCAGATTATTTATGTCTTCCTTAGTGAAGACAGAACCAAAGTAGTTATTCAATTGGTCTGCCATGTCCTTGTTCCCCATGATCAATTCACCTGTTTCTGACTGCAAGGGACCTACATTTGTTTTAACTAATCTTTTTCTCTTCACATATCTATAAAAGCTTTTGCAGTCAGTTTTTATGTTCCCTGCCAGTTTTCTTTCATAATCTATTTTCCCTTTCCTAATTAAGCCCTTTGTCCTCCTCTGCTGGACTCTGAATTCCTCCCAGTCCTCTGGTAGGCTGCTTTTTCTGGCTAATTTGTACGCTTTATCTTTTGTTTTGATACTATCCCTGATTTCCCTTGTTATCCACGGATGCACTACCTTCCCTGATTTATTTTTTTGCCAAACTGGGATGAACAATTGTTGTAGTTCATCCATGCAGTCTTTAAATGCCTTCCATTACATATCCACCGTCAACCCATTAAGAATCAATTGCCAGTCTATCTTGGCCAATTCACTTCTCATACCCTCAAAGTTACCTTTCTTTAAGTTCAGGACCCTTGTTTCTGAATTAACAATGTCACTCTCCATCCTAATGAAGAACTCAACCATATTATGGTCACTCTTGCCCAAGGGGCCACGCACAACAAGACTGCTAACTAACCCTTCCTCATTACTCAATACCCAATCTAGAATAGCCTGCTCTCTCGTTGGTTCCTCTACATGTTGGTTTAGAAAACTATCCCGCATACATTCCGAGAAATCCTCTTCCTCAGCACCCATGCCAATTTGATTCACCCAATCTATATGTAGATTGAAGTCACCCATTATAACTGTTTTACCTTTGTTGCACGCATTTCTAATTTCCTGTTTGATGCCATCCCCAACTCCAGTACTACTGTTAGGTGGCCTGTACACAACTCCCACTAGCGTTTTCTGCCCTTTAGTGTTTCGCAGCTCTACCCATATCGATTCCACATCCTCCAAGCTAATGTCCTTCCTTTCTATTGCGTTAATCTGCTCTCTAACCAGCAACGCTACCCCACCTCCTTTCCCTTTCTGTCTATCCCTCCTGAATATTGAATATCCCTGGATGTTCAGCTCCCAGCCTTGGTCACCCTGGAGCCATGTCTCCGTGATCCCAACTATATCATAGTCATTAATAGCTATCTGCACATTCAACTCATCCACCTTATTACGAATGCTCCTTGCATTGAGACACAAAGCCTTCAGGCTTGTTTTTACAACACTCTTACCCCTTATACAATTATGTTGAAAAGTGGCCCTTTTTGATTTTTGCTCTGGATTTGTCTGCCTGCCACTTTTAATTTTCACCTTGCTACCTATTGCTTCTACCCTCATTTTACACCCCTCTGTCTCTACGCTCACACATTTAAGAAACCCTTTCCCTTTAACTCCATCCTCAACTATCCCATTCGACACCCCACCCCCCTTATTCAGTTTCAAACCACCCGTGTAGCAATGGCAAACCTGCCTGCCAGAATGCTGGTCCCCCACCTGTTAAGATGCAATCCGTCCCTTTTGTACAGTTCCCTCTTACTCCAAAACAGATCCCAGTGATCTAAGAATCTAAATCCCTGCCCCGTGCACCAGTTCCTCAGCCACACATTCAGGTCCCGTATCTCCCTGTTCCTGCTCTCGCCAGCACGAGGAACTGGAACTGATTGCTCAAAAATATTCAAAACCTGCCAACTAGCAGCAGCCTTTGTGCTCCTACGCCACAATCTACCAATCGGAGATAGCTCAAAATGCTAGAGTAACTCAGCGGGACAGGCAGCATCACTGGAGATGGGTGACGTTTCAGGTCGAGACCCTTCTTCAGACGGGATTCGTCTGAATCGGAAAAATATTAACAATCAGACCATTAAAAATGTTTCTTTGTATATAAGAAATTGTATTGAGATTGAGCAGTCATTCTGTAATGTACAATAGAATGAGCTGAATGTGTCTGATTATTTTAGAGATCGGGTCATGAACTTTGCTTTTCTCACAGTTTACTGAAAATTAATATTTGTCTGCTTGATCAGCTACAGTTTAAATTGTGAAAATTTGTAACTTTGGGAAATTAGTCACTCAGCCAAATGCATTTGTACAAACTTTCATTTCCTGAGAAAAAAATGAAAGCTCAGGTTATTGAAACCAGGTTGAGCTGATTTGCATCAATTCACTACTTTTTACCCACAGTGGTAACGTTATTTAAATTGGTTACAATGCAAGGATTTGAAATTAACTGCAATCTTAAATGAAGAAATCAGTTAAAAATACCAACAGAAATTATTTACCCAAACACATAACCACAATGCCTGGTGATGATTCAGCAGCTCGTCACAGTGATTGACTACAGAATTATGGCTCTTCCTCCAGGAACTCTCCCAATATTGGTTCATGCAAGCAAGCTTCTTGAGGAGTTGAGTTCAAATGTATACATCTGCTATGATGATCTGAAAACAGTCATTCTGACTCAGAACCATCATCAAACAACTCCCACCAGGCGACTCACAAAGAGGATGTAAAAAAAATCTAAAATGCCATGCAGCTCAACCGATCACTAACGTTGCACAGCAAAGCAAATTGCCATTGGGAACTGCTGGAAGGGAGGTGGGGATGAGAGAGCAGCCACAGGCAGGGATCAAATCAGCTTTTCAGCAAAGTGAAATGCTAAACTACAGCAAACATGTTACTTACATTTTAACATGAACCCATCAAGTCCAAAACAAAATATCTGCATGGAAAAAAACACTGGTCAAACTATCCAAAATGAGGCAAATCTCATTTTATTTCTGCAATTTAAATCAATATCTGTTTGCCTGAACTGACAAAGATGAATTGATTGCTTGTTTAATTTATTTTTCTTAAGAACTTGTTTGCAAGTGCAGTCCACCAGCAGCACTAGGACCAAGCGCCACATCAGGTTTGAACTCTGGGGAAGAACCTTTACAGTCGATTAAAGACGAAATCAAGCTGGTATAATTTACTGCCATTCCCACGGCTGGTTAATGTCTTTTCATGCTAGTAATGTTACACAGCCAAGGAATACAAGACCAGCTGGCAGCAAAGCAGTTGATTTACACTAATTTACACTAATTTACACACTCATTTACACACCTGCAGTACAATGTAGTCAACCGCTTGTGTACTTACTATTTGAGAATAAACCGTCTATTATCCAGAGTAGATAGAGGTTCAAGGTGAGAAGGCAATGATTTACTGAGAACCTGAGGGGCAACCTTTTCCACAGAGGGAGATGCGTATATGGAACAACCTGCCAGAGGGGGTATTTGAGGCAGGTACTATAACAGCATTTAAAAAGCACTTGGACAGGTACATGGATGGAAAGATTTAGAGGGACATGGGCAAAACGTGGGCAGGTGGAACCAGTGTAGATGGGCCATCTTGGTCAGCATGGACAAGTAGGGGTGAAGGTCCTCTGTCCGTGCTGTGTGACTATAACTCCATGACTTTATTTCTATTGGCAAGCAATAACACGTTAATTCAAGTCAACATTTCTATGTTTAAATGCCTCAGAGAATGACATGGATTAGATAACTTTAAATATTGCCTACGTTCTGGAAGTTGACGTGAAAGGATGAAGTGCTATCTATGGGCAAGGCTGTTATTTATTGCCCACCCCTAATTCCACCATAAAGGTGGTGATTAGTGATGCGGATCATAAACAACAGAACTATACCCATCACTCAGAGCAAACCCAAGGCCTTTCTTATTCATCATTGTGTCGTGCTAGGGAAGCAAAGTTGGTTCAAGAGGAGATGGCAGGAGACACACGTAGATACCTGGTAATTAACTGTTCATCTGCTGAAACATGCCGGCTGAACAGTGGAAACCAGCCCACTGCAGTTAAGGCACTTTCAACACAATATTAATTAATCTTCCATTCACACAAAAAGCTCATCAGGACAGGCAGCATCTCTGGAGAGAAGGAATGGGTGACATTTCGGGTCAAGACCCTTCTTCAGACTGAAAGTCACGGGAAAGGGAAACGAGAGATATAGACGGTGATGTGGAGAAATAAAGAACAATGAATGAAAGAGATGCAAAAAAGTAATGATGATAAAGGAAACAGGCCATTGTTAGCTATTTGTTGGGTGAAAACGAGAAGCTAGTGCGACTTGGGTGGGGGAGGGATGGAGAGAGAGGGATTGCCGGGGCTACCTGAAGTGAGAGAAATCAATATTTATACCACTGTGCTGTAAGCTGCCCAAGCAAAATATGAGATGTAGCAATGTTACAAAATTTTGAGATTTTAAAAATCAAGTCTGCAATTTATCCCATCAGATAAAACATAAAAAGAAGTTTATTTTGATACCTAATTCACTTTCATATCTTCAGTATTAAAAAGGTTATGGCCATTTTCATACTCGGAAATTAGCATCTTGTTCCCTATTGCTTTTCCATTGACTTAACACAAAAGTTGTGATCAAGGACAGTCAAATGGCCATAACTTTATTAAAAATTAAGAGAACTGAAAGAAATTTTCAGTTATTATAGATTGAAACATTCTGAAACAAATATTAAACAATCTTACTTGGATGACCTGAAATTAAAGCATATAATTAGTTAGTTACCCAATTGTAGCTAATTCCAAAATTCAATTACTAGATCTAAACATCTATCCATTTCTTAAGAAAAGATTAACATTTTTAAATAGCCTAAGTGTCCAAAGAACATTCACACAAGAATTCACAATAAAACATGATTTTTAAATCTCATTGTCATTAATTTATAGGCCAAATGGAAGGAATTTAGAGTTTAATTGCTGTAAATTAATGGCCATTTAAATCAGCTTGCGAGTGGGTTTTTCTGGAACGCGATGGTTTGGAACGTTGCGGTTGCAGTGATTTTGAATCCCATGTTGGCATGAAAAACACTGCTGGGTCGGATGGGCCCCCAAGTCACCTTCTCGCAACTTAAAAATTTGAATAAAGGGATCTTAAGAAGCACTTTTTAATGTAAAAATAAACAGCCTACCTTGCCTTGTGTCCTACGTGAGATCCGTCCCGTTGTCGGGGTTTGCGGCTTTAGAGGATGATTTTTAATCTACTACAGCAATTAAATAATCCAATTAAGTTTAAAATTAACTGCAGCGAACGAATGTCGCAGCGATTTTTCATCAGCAACTAAGCAGGCTGAACAACCTCGATTTCAATAGCCTAGAGAAAACGCCGTTTTAAACCCGCCCCCCTCTCAAAGGCGCCAAAGTCGCGCAAACGGGCAGCAACAGAACTGCAGCGCCGCTGAAGGTAAGTTTTGCAACATACCTATGAGATGATGTTCATCCAACTTGCCTTTAGCCTCACCCGCTGAGTTTCTCCAGCATTTTTGTCTACCTTCGATTTTTCAGCATCTGCAGTTCCTTCTTAAAAAATCCATTGAATAGTCAATGGCCTGAAATGCCAAGTCTCATAGATAGACATAAAATGCTGGAGTAACTCAACAGCATCACCGGAGACAAGGAATATGTGACGTTTTGGGTCGAGACCCTACTTCAGACTGAGAGTCAGAAGATAAATAAAATAGGTCAGTCAAGCCTCTTTCTCTAGCGATGTTATAAAACCTACCTTCAGCGGCGCTGCAGATCTGTCACGGGCCGTGTGCGCGACTTTGGTGCCTTTGAGGGGGGGGGGGTGGGATTAAAATGCAGGTTTGTATCGCTTGTCGGAGAGGGATTTCCTCGGACTGCTAGTCGATGTAGAAAAATCGATCGGACTTCCGTTCCCGGTTTAAAATATTGTTTTTTTAAATAAAAAAATTAAAATAAAAATAAATAAAAATCGCTGGCCAATTTAATAGTTGGACTAAAGTAAAACGACTTCTAACAGGCCTACAACAGGACAAAACAAAGGGTAAATCGTGGATTTTACATATAATCTTGCTTCGTGTGTGGCTTTAATCTAATTTTACGTTGCGACAATGTTATTTGGGCCCCATATGATTCGGCAGTGCCTTTCCTGCCGATATGGGGTTCAAATTCACAGCAAATGCAATGTTCCAATCAATCACATTCTAGAAACACCCACTTGCAAGATGATTTAAATCCTCTTTTTTTTTTGGACAATCCTGTCATAAGAGCATCTAAATCGTCTATATTTTGTGTAATTGTCTATCCATAGTCAATTTTTTTATACAAAATATCCACAACAGGGATATTGGGCAAAACAAAAATATTTTGATTATATAGAAAGTGGATGTTTCTAGATTAATTTATGGGAATTAAACATTCAATTCCTTCCATCTGGCATATAAATTCATGACAGTGAGATTTAAAAATCATGTTATATTGTGAATTCTTGTGTGAATGGGATTAGTTTGTTATTTGGATACTTAGGCTATTTAAAAAATATATATATTTTCTTAAGCAATGGAATCTACAGGACATTCTTAATGGGAAAGTAGTGGGCAGAAAGGCATGTCATGCATGGTTTGAAGAGCAAAAACTTGTAGTTTACAATGCCAAAATTGAAAGGTTCAGATAAAACAAGGTGTACAGAGTTGCTTATTGGTTACAATCTGAGGAGTATGATGATGCTACTGATTATGATATGCCAATGTACCAGCTAGCAACTGATCTTCTCCATAAAGACTTGGTCTATTGCCAGAAATTGTAATTTATTTACCTATCTGTTACGGACGCAGCATAAAATAGTAAGATTAAACGAGAACTTACCAGTTTGAAGTTTGATCTGTATTTTATGAGGAGTTACGATGAGGGATTACGTGAAGAACCCGCTCAGTGCGCAGGCGCGGCATACTTCCAAGCAGCGGTGTGGAATCACAGATAGACACAGTTATTTGAAGTAAACATAGTAAAGATAAGGAGACATCAATTTATTAGTTTGATCCATATAATGAGGGTGGGAGCGGAGGGCACGTAATCCCTCATCGTAACTCCTCATAAAATACAGGTCAAACTTCAAACTGGTAAATTCTCGTTTAATCTTACTATTTTACTTCGGAGTCACGTGAGTGACTACGTGAAGACTTCAAAGCTCTGTGATTTCAAACCGTGTAACAGTTTTATTTCACTCACTGCCGAAGTTCTTGAGGGAGGAAGTGTTATCGTAATCAACCAATTAATCTATTTGTAGAAAAACACAATGGTATTTTTTAAACAATAACAACAAAGAATTAAATTGCTCCCCTGGGCTTAAATTAAATATTTGCAGTCCGTAATCTTTACTGCAAATAAAACAGGTTTTGCCAACGGCTTATTATAAAATTTCTGAACGGTCTTTTCCCCCCACCATCCTGCTGTAGCCAGGATGTGGTCTATAGGCATGTCCATTCTTTTAGCCGTCGACATGGATGCTGCCCTGGTGGAATAAAATTTGTACATGTTAGTGTTTATCCCAGCAGTTTTTGGCACCTGCTTGAGCCATCTCGCAATGGTTTGGCTCGTCACTCGACCATAAGGTTTTTATGACTGACCCACAAGGCTTTTCATCTCCCTCGAATATTTTGG
The DNA here is from genome assembly GCF_010909765.2 of Amblyraja radiata. Lineage (NCBI taxonomy): Eukaryota > Metazoa > Chordata > Chondrichthyes > Rajiformes > Rajidae > Amblyraja > Amblyraja radiata. The sequence continues at coordinate 18,193,922 of NC_045968.1, forward strand.
TTGTGTCTATGTAGGATAGTAGGTGGGTCATGGCACAATACCGTGGTTCTGGTGGGTAAGCCCGGAATTCCACGACTGGATTAGGTGTTCCTGGTCTGCTCTGTTTGATCAGTCGCTGGATAACGACAGATCTGGTCTGGAGCTGTGATCATGTTGTCCAGTCGCAATAGGTGTAGTGACTGGACCCTCTGTGCAGATACAAGTGCCATCAACATGAGTGTTTTGAGCATAGATTGTTCCAGGTTAAGGGGTCTGGCTGATGGCCATCCCCTGAGGTATGTCAGGACCACACTGACATCCCATGTATGGGTGTACCTTGGTCTAGGGGTTAGAGTTGTAAATACCCTTCATTAGTTTGACCACCAGCAGATGGGACCCCATTGCCTGTTGTCCTGGAGCTGGTTTTACATAGACAGGCATGGCTCTTCTAGCCATGTTGATAGCTCTGTAGCTGAGTCCTTCACCGTGGTGAAGGTTCGCCAGGAATTCCAGTACGCTGGTAACTGTAGCGGTTGAGTAGGTGGTCCCTTTATCCAAGCAGTACTTCTCCAATTTCTTGATGCTGGACAAGTGCTGTTTTTTTTTAAATTTTTAGGGACAGTGCATATTAATAAACATTTGCATGTAATATGCAAGATTGTAGCCAGTAGCTAATTTCCATCTTTAGTCCCACACAAGGTAAACACATCCCAAACAAGGTAAAAACAAAAGACAAAAACAAAAAACAAAACAAACAATATGGTTTAGCCTGCAGTCATAACATAGAATAAATAACAAACACTCAACACAGTTTAAAGTCCCAAAGTCATTTTTCAGTGGATGTTCGAAGGGATGCTGACATGGTGTCGATGGTTTGTTCTGATAATCCCAGTCCCAGAAGTGGTTTGTGCAGAATCTGCAACCCAGGAGTTTGATTTTCATGGCACGGGTGGCTTGTGCCCAACACTGGGTGTAAATAACTCTGGGTCACTGGGGATACCATCGGAGTTTCAACAACCATGTCATGGAGTTTTGGGAACCATGGCTGTGTAGGCCAGTCGGGTATTATCAAAATACCTGAAGCAGAGTCCATTTGTATTGTGCGTAGTCCCCAACTGATGAGGCAGAAGGGAGGAAATGCATAGAAGAAGAATTTCCCCAATCCTGCGCGAACGCATCTACCGCTGCTGCCTCAGGGTCTGGTTCCCAAGCGACATACATAGGTATCTGGTGATTTAGCCTTGATGCAAATAAATCGATATCTGGCGTGCCATATTGCATGATAACTTTGCAAATTATTTGGGGTTTAACATCCATTGTCATCAAATTTACGTGACCTGGTGTCTGCCACTGTATTTAGCTTACCTGGCAGGTAAGTTACTGATAGCCAAATATGTCTTTCGACACACCATTGCCAAATTGTGTTGACCAACTTGTCGCATGATACCGATTTTATGCCGCCCATATGGTTAACGTAGGCTGCCACCATAGTATTATCTATTTGTGACCATAAATGCAAGTGATGCATATTTGTGCATATGCTTTTAAACCATAAAATTATGCCAAACATTTTTTGCCCACCACTGTAGTTATGATATTGCTTCAGTGGGTGACTTCAATGACACGATCATAATGACCTGTATGTCGTTTTGGTGCCTGTACCTTTGCTCTTTGTAAGTTTTGACAGTGCAAAGGTCTGAATTGTGTAGCCGGAAATGCTGCTACCATATTCCCAATTACTCTGTTACTTGTCGAATAGTTGGGAGTACGTGGACCATTAATTGTTGCATGATTACAATTACAATGGGATTACAATTCAATTTATTGTCATTTGGACCCCTTGAGGTCCAAACGAAATGCCGTTTCTGCAGCCATACATTACAAACAAATAGACCCAAGACACAACATAATTTACATAAACATCCATCACATTGCTGTGATGGAAGGCCAAAAAAACTTCTCTCTCCACTGCACTCTCCCCCCCCCATGTCAGAGTCAAAGTCAAAGTCAAAGCCCCCGGCGGGCGATGGCAATTGTCCCGTGGCCATTAAAGCCACGCCGGGTGATGCAAGGTCGCACACCGGGTCTTGGTGTTAGAGCCCCCGGCGTGCGCTCGCAGAGTCCCGCCGCCATTCCAAGTCGCGCGGGGCGATGGTGTAAGGCCCCGCTCCAGGAGCTCTTCAACCCCGCAACTCGGGCGGGAGAAGTCGCCGTTGCGGAAGCCCCGAAAAGCGGTCTCCCTCCAGGGACCCGCGGGCTCCCGGTGTTACCGTCCGCCAGACCCGCAGTTGCAGCCACCGAATCTCCGGGGGTCGGGTCGCAGCAGCGTCCACCACAGCTCCACCCGCTCTGGACTCGGCCAGCTCCGCGACGGTGAGGTGAGTAGTCGGCACCAGAGCCCCCGGTCTTCCTGTTGGAGGCCGCTCCTCGTTGCAGCCCCAACGACAACGGAGACCCGACAAAGAAAAGGTCGGGTCTCCCGTGCAGGGAGAGATTTAAAAGTTACCCCCAACCCCCCCACCCCACCCCCACCCCCCCACACACATACCCAACAAAAAATAACAAAAACCACATAAAAACATAGACATAAAATAATAAAAACGCAGACGGACTGCAGAGGCCGCTGCTGACGAGAGCCAATTGTGCCAATTCAACTGTTTTGTCTCTTGGCAAAGTTACAGTCACGTAGACTGAATTAATTGTGAAGCCCAAGTAGTCCATGATTGTGGATGGCTTCAACCTAGATTTATCTGGATGTAAGACAATCTTAGGGTTTCGAATAACTGTTTGGTAGCTGATACAGCTAACATAGTCAATTCCATGGTCTTGCCTATTTTCCCATTGGGTAACGCTTTAAATTGCCATAGCTGCCCCATCCAGGTAAATTTCAGGTATCTGCGATGATCCTTGTGAATGGTACTAAAATAGTAAACATCTTTAAGATCAATGCTTGCCATGAAGTATCCTTTGGAAATTAGTTGTTTGGCAGTAACAACCGTTTCCATTTTGAAATGTATATACTTAACAACCATATTTAGTGAAGTTAAGTCAATGATGATGCGACATCCACCATCTTTTTCGGTTTAGTGACGAATATTTGATACGAATTCCAAGGGTTCATGTTTCCCATGATACCCTTTGTAATTAGTCTCACCAGTACAGCTTGTCCCTCTCGTTCCTTTAACGGAGAGGGAAAGTACCCTCTGGGGTAAATGTTGAACTGGTGGCAATTTTTCTAGTATGAATTGTATTTTGTATCCACTAAGCCATTGAGTATATACTGATCAATTGTGATAGACTCCCGTGCTTCTTAAAACAGGTGTAATCTCCCCTGTTAGTATTAAGCCCCTATTTTCTATACGTTGGTAGGAACCAGACCCACCTACCTCCATGATTATGGGTATTCTTCTGTTTCCTGCCGGTCCAACGAGTCTTGCACGTTGTCTGACGTGGTGGTGGTGTTGGGGGGTGGCGCATTTTCCATGGGGCCTGCTCTGGGCCTTAGCCTGAAAGGCTTACGGGTTTGGCATGCAGGCCCCGAGCTTTCACCAGTACCATGAGGTGGACCCTCCTGGTGGACGCATTAGAGGTACTGCTAACTGGTTTACGTGTGGCGCTCATTCCAGACCCTGCCCTCTTGCGCCGATATTTTGGACACTTCGTCCAGTTTTTGTGAGGTTGGCGTTCTTTGAGGGCAGGTTTTTTAACTTCCTGAGAAGTTGCGGAGCACTGCGAACAGTAGGTCAGGTGTTTTGCCATACTACCGTAACCCTCTGGAAGAGCATGCGAAAATGATAGCCGACGTCAGGGATATCAAATTCATTTTTTGATATTTTGGCTTTTTTAAAGCGATGCTCAATGTACCCTCCAATAATGGTGGCCACTTTGAGTAAATGCAATTTAGGGGAAGCGTGATGAACTCCAACGCCTCATGACTACCTGTCTTGGAGATTTTTGAAAGAACAGGTAGTAAGCTGGCCATCAGTTGAGACTGAAAAACCATCTCGCTAGTGGTGGAGCCACATAGCGGCCACACCCAGCAGCTCTTCCTGATCCTGTACCTCAAGCATACTCCCGATGTTGTTCAGCCAGTGACCCCTCTTCATGACCAGCCCAGCCCCTGGTCACCCCAAAGCTAACCACACTAAGGAGGAAGCGATGGGCAGTGCCTAGGCACTGTGGAGGGTATGCCTGAACCCCCAGCGAGACTGCCCCTCACGTAGCGTGTCTCGCAGGAGCTCCTGCTCCAGGAGCCGCTCCAGCGGCTCAGGTGGCTGTCTCTCTCCCTGCGGGTGGAGAGACATCCCCTCCGACAAGTCGGAAGCCACCGGCCAGATGCCTCTTCGGATGGCTAAACATCCAGCCCGCAGCTCAGGCACTAGCGGGACTGGGCTCGGCGCGGTGATAGCGGAGCGCCCGGTAATTGTTCCTACCGCCTTCTTCTAGAGCTTTTGTGCCTTGTAGTAGCGAGAGCGCCCCTCAAGCAGCGCGTCTCGCAGGCACCTGCTCCGAGAGCCGCTCCAGTGGCTCAGGCGGTTCTCTCTCCCCCCGTGCGGGTGGAGAGACGTCCCGTCCGAAATCGGGAAACACCTGCCGGATGCCTCTTCGGGTGGCTATGCATCCAGCCCGCTGCTCAGGTACTAGCGGGCTGGGCTCGGCACGGTGTCGGGGAATAGCGGAATACCGAGTAAACGCTCCTACTGCCTGTTGCTGCCCCCCCTCCCCGACGGAAACCGTTCCTCCTCGAACGGGGGACAGTTTTGTTCCAGAGCCTTTTTCTCTGCCTGTAAAACACAAGCAGAAAAAGGCTCCCCTGTAAAAGAAACCCGACCTCAGGATACTCACCTGACGGTCCGTTTCATTCTGTAGCGGGAGCGCCTAAATCCCGCTGCAGCCGCTGTTGCACTGCTGGCGTAATGCCGCGCCTGCGCACTGAGCGGGTTCTTCACGTAGTCACTCATGTGACTCCGAAGTAAAATACAATAATATTAAAGTTCTGATCTTGAGAATATCACATTTTTGAATTTTCTAGGCAATCTGGGTGTTTATTACTATTTCCGTCACAACAGTCAATTTTGTAATTAGCTACAATTAGGTAACTAACTAATTATATGCTTTAATTTCAGGTCATCCAAGTAAGATGTTTTATATTTGTTTCCGAATGCTTCAATCTATAATAACTGAACATTTCATTCAGTTCTCTTAATTTTTAAGAAAGTTATGGGCTTTTGACTGTCCTCGATCACAGCTTTTGTATTAAGTCAATGGAAAAGCAATGGGGAACAAAATGCTAATTTCCGAGTATGAAAATGGCCATAACATTTTTAATACTGAAGATATTAGGTGAATTAGGTATCAAATTAAACTTATTTTTATGCTTTATCTGATGGGATAAATTGCAGCCTTGATTTTTTTATCTCAAAATTTTGTAACATTGCTACTTTCTCCCCAAGACCTTTAATAGTGCCAACATATTCCCACACTTGTGCATTTTGTTTCTGCTTTAAACAATTCAGACAGTGCTGAACAATTCAAAGTACAGGCACTCTAATAGAACTCTAATTGCTAAATTGGTTACTAATTGTTTGCATGACAGCTCCATCCAGAGTTAACGTTGTGACTGGACGGCCAGTGATTGCCACCCATTACATCGCTGCTCTCAGTCACAACTTAGGTTCTTACGTTTAACAATCAACACCAGCTAATGATCATATAGTTGATTTCAGTATTGAATTGAATCCTTTATTGAATTGAATTGATCCCATTCGAAGATATGTGCTGAATGTGTGCTTAAGGTATAATAGATGAGCAGACTTTGATGATAACTGAAACCATCTGGCTCATGTTGCTGTGTATGTGTTTATATAAAGATGGCAACTGCTGTCAGGTGAAGCTGCAACTGAACAGTGACCTGAAGGAGTGTATGCAGAATGCCCAGATTAAACAGGAAACTGCAGCCTCAAACCAAATGCAGATGCAATGAAGAGAAGTCTGTAGAGAAGCTGGAGTGGCAACGAGAAAGCAGTCCAGTGCAGGGATACAGGCGGCAAGAAAGCAGATCGCTAATTATCATTTCTCATTTACATTTTTTTTCAATAACGTCTGTATAGTTAGAAGAAATGTTGTTGCCTTGGGTAAAACAGGAAGCAGAGGAAGAAACACTTATCCCATGCACCCTCTTCTGGTCAGTCCAAGTAATTCTGATACAACTTCTCCAAAACAATGTTAAAAATTACAGTAATAGTACAGCCTTCAACAAAACTTTCAGTTTTCTGTCTGCTTCCGAAAACAAAAATAATTTTATGCAACAATCTGAAATATTTGTAATCTGGTAAATTAGAGCATCAAATCTCTGAACTCCTCCCCCAAAAACCACATAAAAACCCAACAATCAGAATGTCTTAAAACAATTTTGAGCCTCAAATGCATGGTTAGGAAATCTGCCTAAACCTTAAATATGAAAAAGAAAATGCAGGATTCACTCAGCAGGTTAGGCAGCATCTGTGATAAGAGGAACAGAGCTGATGTTTCAGGGAAACAATCTTGCATCAAAATAGGGAAATGGAGAAAGAAGTGAGAGATTGCATGTGTGGGAATGCAAAGGGATATCTGTGTTAGAGTGAGCTCACACTGTAGAACTCATTCTAAAGGGCAGAATACAAAAGAAAGGAGCATAAGGTTACAAAGGACAGTCCCTTAGAACTGGTGGAGCAGGTAGGCTAAGCAATGTTGTTGAAAAGCCAGTACCAGCAATAAATGGCAGTAGACTGTGTGTGTGTGTGTTCTACTCTGACAGTCGTCGTTCCATCTGTGGAGAACATGGATAGGTGACATTTCTGTTCAGGACACTTGGCAACCTAAAACATCACCAACCCATGTTCTCCAGAGATGGTGCCTGACCCGCTGAGTCACTCCAGCACTCTTGGGTCTTCTTTATGTAAACCAGCATCTGCAGCTCCTTGTGTCTGCATATTGCTGTGCAACCCACAGCTTGGTCAATCAGAACCGGAAAATGAAGCCTATCTAACATCGATCAATAAACATGAAGGTAGCACCGAGTTTTGTTTTTAATTTTCCAAAAGGAATCACCATTGTATAAATTTAATAACCTGCCTTACATGTCATTCATATTTTGCAAATTTGAAAGGAAAAATGCATTTTACCAAACATTTTAAGGATGTCAATGTAATTTTATTAAAAGGTATAATGTGGGCCACCGGGTGGTTAGGCTACCTGTATTCGAACCCTCGGCAGTCGGGGGTAGGGTCATGTGACTGGGTAATGGTGGGAAGCAGTTGTCACGAGGGTTAGGGGTGTGCCAGGGTATAAGTATGGAGGCCTGGGTCAGCCCTCCCCCATTCGCGTTTGTGTTGATTTCTTTACCTGAACAATAAAGTTCTCTTTGTTTTCACCACTCGTGGCTCGTTTATTCGCCCTCCATAATAACATTCCATTATCTTTAGTTAAAACCTACTATCTAATCAATAATGGAAAGCAAATTAGAAGGCAGGTGTTGGAATATGATACAAAAGCTGGAAGAACGCACCCAGTCAAGCAGCATATGTAGAAAGGAAAACAGTTAACATCTCAGGCCAATGAAGCCCAAAACATCGCCCGTCTCACAGATGCCTTTTGAAAGGCCAAGTTCTTCCTCTATTTCCATTTTTGCATCTAATTCAGTAAGCGTCGCAATAATTGATTTATTGCTGTGAATTTATCACTGAACAAGTGAAGGTGACCTACATAAGCGCGTTAGACTAGATAAAAACATAAAATACATTCATCAATTGGAGAATGCTGCACTTCTACAGCAGAATGTAATTGCACTGAAAGGTGGTGTATAAAAGCACAGGAGGTTAAATGCTTTCTTTTAAGAGAGCATAACGATCTGACTGCATTGTGCAAGAATGACTAATGCGTGGTCAGAGTAACATTTCTTCACTAATGGGCACAAGCTTGGCTAAAATGACATGATATTTGTCACATATTTTAAATGAATTCACCTTAAAGAATGCTTTTCAATTCAGTTTCATTAAAAGACTAATGTATTAAGTCATATAATGCAAAATCATTCAATATTACATCTATTAATTTGCTCACTAGGATTGATGCAACCGTGAAAGTCGCAGGATCTGGCTCCAACTGCCTCTGCTACTTGCTGCCGCACTGTGCAACAACACTGACCAGGAAATGCTGGTCCTAACCTCAAGGGTCAAGTCAAGAGTGTTTTATTGTCATATGTCCCGTACGGGACAATGAAATTCTTACTTGCTGCAGCACAACAGAATATGTGAATATGTAAACATTGTATATAACGAGAAAAAAAAAGAAAAAATACAATAAATAACAAATATAGTGCAAATAACAAATAATAATAGTCTTTTGCAGTTCAGAGCTCATAGCTTATTCATTGTGTTTAATAGCCTAATGGCTGTGGGGAAGTAGCTGTTCCTGAACCTGGACGTTACAGTCTTCAGGCTCCTGTACCTTCTTCCTGATGGCAGTGGTGAGATAAGTATGTGGCCAGGATGGTGTGGGTCCTTGATGATTTTGCCTTTTTGAGGCAGCGACTACGATAGATCCCTTCGACTGTGGGGAGGTCAAAGCCGGAGATGGACTGGTCACAACTTTTTGTAGTCTTTTTTGCTCTTGGACGTTCAAGGTGCCAAGCCAGGCCACGATGCAACCAGTCAGAATGCTCTCTACCGTGCACCTGTAGAAGTTTAGGAGAATCCTCTTTGACATGCCGAATTTCCAGAATCTTCTCAGGAAGTAGAGTCGCTGATGTGCCTTCTTTACAATTGCATCGGTGTGCTGGGTCCAGGAAAGATCTTCTGATATATGCACGCCCAGGAATTTGAAGTTATTGACCCTCTCCACCATATAAACAGGATTGTGGGTCCTCATCCTTCCCCTACTAAAATTCACAATCAGTTCCTTGGTCTTACTGATGTTGAGAGCTAGGTTGTTGTGCTGGCACCATTTGGTCAGTCGGTCGATCTCATTTTCTATTCTGACTCGTCCCCATCTGTGATTCGTCCCAACCACAGTGGTGTCATCGGCGAACATGATGATGGAGTTCGCACTATGACCGGCTACGCAGTCATGAGTATAGAGTGAGTAAAGTAGGGGGCTGAGCACGCAGCCTTGAGGTGCTCCCGTACTAATTGGTACTGAAGTGGTTCCTCCAATTCGAACAGACTGGTCTGTGGATGAGGAAGTCGAGGATCCAATTGCAGAGGGATGCGCAGAGGCCCAGTTCCGTGAGCTTGGTAACCAGCTTTTTTTTTATTTTATCAAAAATATTTATTCAAATATTAAAATAGTATTTACAATACAATAAAACAAAACACCACCATAATACAAGACAAACAAATATGCTAAGCAACTGCTCAACAACTATATTGCAATCCTTGTCCAGGATACATTCAACCCCCCTCGGTGCCCAGCGGTCGCGGAACTCCCTCAGGGTGCCCGTAGACAGGGCGTATTCCCTTTCTATCCGCACCCGGGCACGGACGTAACCCCGGAAAAGGGGCAGGCAGCCGGCTCGGGTAGAGCCCTCCACCGTCTGGTGCCTTGACTCGCGGATGGCCAGCTTGGCCAGGCCCAGGAGCAACCCAACCAGAACATCTTCAGCCCTACCCTCTCCCCTACGCACAGGGTGTCCAAAGATGAGGATGGTGGGTGAAAAATGCAGCCAGAAGGCAAGGAGCAGCCCCTTTAGGTATTCAAACAGTGGCTGCAGCCTCACACACTCCATGTACACGTGGTACACAGACTCTTCCAGCCCGCAATTGGTAACCAGCTTGGGAGGGATGATGGTATTAAACGCCGAGCTGTAGTCTATAAACAACAGCCTGACGTAGGTTTTTTTATTGTCCAAGTGGTCCAGTGCAGAGTGGAGAGCCAGTGAAATTGCATCTACCGTTGACCTGTTGTGGTGGTATGCGAACTGTAGTTGGTCGAGGTTCTTGTCGAGGTAGGAGTTGATGTGCACCATAACGAACCTTTCAAAGCACTTCATCACCACAGACGTTAGTGCCACTGGTCGATAATCATTGAGTCACGTCACCTTACTCTTGGGCACCGGTATTATTGATGCCCTCTTAAAGCAGGTGGGAACCTCAGACCTCAGAAGTGAGAGGTTGAAAATGTCTGCAAAAACTCCAACCAGTTGGTCCGCACAGGTTTTTAGAACACGGCCGGGTATACCATCAGGTCCAGGCACTTTCCGAGGGTTCACCCCCACTGAATGATCTTCTGACGTCGGCCTCCGTGACTATGACTGTAACACCATCAGGACGAATAGGGGCTCGGGAAGGCACATCAGTGTTCCTCCTATCGAACCGTGCGTAGAACGCATTGAGCTCGTCAGGGAGTGATGCTTCGCTGTTGTTTGAGCCGCCTCCTGATTTTGCCTTGTAGGAGGTGATGGCATTCAAGCCCTGCCACAGTTGCCATACATCAGTCTCATCCTCCAGCTTAGAGCAGGTCCCTTTTGGCCTTTTTGATGGCCTTACCAAGGTCTTATCTGGACTTCCTATAGACCTCTGCATCGCCAGTCCTGAATGCCCAGGATCTTCCCTTCAGAAGAATGCGGATCTCATGGTTCATCCAAGGCTTCTGGTTAGGAAACACTTGGAAGGTTTATGAAGTCACACATTTCCTGATGGAGTCGGTAATGACTGTGGCGAATTCATTCAGGTCTGTTGCCGAGTCCTTGAAGATTGCCCAGTCTACAGACTCCAAGCAGTCCTGGAGTTGTTCATCTGCCCCCCCCCCCCCACTCCCGACCAGCTCTGTGCAGTCCTCACCTCTGGGGATGCTTTCTTCACTTGCTGCCTGTATGCAGGAAGAAGCAGCACCGCTGGCTGAATGGTCAGATTTTCCAAAGTGAGGGCAAGGGATAAAGCGATAGGCGTCTTTGATGGTCGTGTAGCAGTGGTCAAGGGAGTTTGATCCTCTGGTGCTGCAGGAGACATGTTGGTGGAAGTTAGGGAGCGGTTTCTTCAGGTTGGCTTTGTCGAAGTCCCCAGCTACGGTGGTAAATGCCGCGGGGTAAGCCGTCTGGTGCTTGTTGACCACGGCGTGCAGCTCCTCCAGTACCAGACGGACGTCTGCCTGGGGTGGGATGTAGACCGCAGTCAGGATGATGGAGGTGGATTCCCTTGGAAAGTAGAAGGGGCGACACTTCACTGTTCGAGGTGTGGAGAGCAGGAGTTGGACAGGACTGCCACGTCTGAGCACCACGCAGGGTTGACCATGAGGCAGATGCCCCCTCCTCTCCCTTTCCCAGATGCCTGCGTACGGTCCATATGGTGAATGGAGAACCCTTCAGGCTGGACCACTGAATCTGGGGAGCTGGGGGTGAGCCATGTCTCTGTGAAACAGAACACAGAGCATTCCCTCAGCTCCCTTTAACCTTAAGTCCTGCACTTTGTTTTCTAGTGACTGTACATTGGCCAGTAGGATGGTAGGGAGAGGCGGCCAAAGTCCCCTATGCTTCCGTCTTACTTGTAGTCCTGCCCGACGGCCACATTTCCGTACTCCATGAAGCCCTACTCAGTGTTTAAAGGTACAATACTTGCGAGTCTCCGCGAGGTCGGGGATTTCCCTGAGATCGGGGATTCTCTTGCAGTCGGCACCTCCAGCTCCATTGCTGCTGGGAGATCCTGCCCGACGTCCTAGATTCCTGACTAAATGAAGACCTCCCCGGTGTTACTGTACCTGCGCACCTCTGCGAGGTCGGGGATTCCCTTCCGAATGGGGATTCCCTACCGTCGCTATATTCGGGAGTTCGCAGTAGCTCTAGTGCATTTAATGCTGATCCCCGCCCCCCCCCACCCATCCATCCTGTACTGATCCCATTCAAGAAGAATGGGGGGGAACAGTCTGAAGAAGGGTCTCGACCCGAAACATTGCCTATTTCCTTCGCTCCATAGATGCTGCCTCACCCGCTGAGTTTCTCCAGCACTTTTGTCTACCCCCATCCATCCCGTACTGAACCCCCCCCATTCAACACCACTGACATCCCCCGTGCTCTCCCCTCACAATTTTACGTACTCCAACCAACACATACTAATTCACCTGCCTCAACACAGACAACTAACACGCACACATCACGCACAGACAACTAACATACACATAACTAACACACACACACACACAACTAAGTTAGGATGGGGTAGAAGTCCAAAGGGTAGGATGGGGCTGAAGCCCAAAATGTAATGCCTGGACTGGTTTTTCGCCAATAATTATTGGTTTTCCTGGATCTAGTTAATTAAATTATTTTTTTTCATTTCACAGTCACTAAAACAAGTGGTATTATACTATGTACTTTTCAGAGGTGATCTACACATTTTGTTTGTTACTTGTAGGCTTACATGTATGCAATTTTAGATTGAAATGTAGCTTAGATCTGTTTGGTCCATTAACTCGCAGGCACTTTTTAAGCACGCATTTTGATTACCTTCCATTCTACCATAAAGATATAAAGTCTATAATAGACTTTATTTGTATTTCTCTGATTCTACAGACCTTCGCTGGGAACCTGGGGCTCACCAAAATTGTTCCCAATTGGGCCCCGCACCTCCTAAGGCCGACCCTGGTTCTGTGGTCGGTACATATGACAATTAAACAGGCCATGTACATGCCAAGCACACAGGGGACCATGTACATGTACATGCTCAGCACACAGGGGGCCATGTAGATGGCAAGCACACAGGGGGCCATGTAGATGGCAAGCACACAGGGGGCCATGTAGATGCCGAGCACACAGGGGGTCATGTACATGTAAATGCCGAGCACACAGGAAGCACATGTACATGCCGAGCACACAGGGGGCCATGTACATGCTCGGCACATAGGAAGCACATGTACATGTATATGCCGAGCACACAGGGGGCCAAATGACCAAAGGATCTGGTGTGGTGGAACTGCCGCGAACGGAGGGGCGTACAATGGACAATGGCAGGGCTCGAAATTAGCGGTTGCCCGGGTGCCACTGACCACCCAAAGTGCCGCCAGGCAACCTAAACGGCGAGTCATTTTGCCCGGCTTGGCAACTTGGTTTATATCGAAGATAGACACAAAAACTGGAGTAACTACGCAGGTCAGGCAGCATCTCTGGAGAAAAGGAACGCGACGTTTCGTGTCGGCGACGGCTGTCGTGCGGCGCAAAGATACTAGGAGCGTGGTGACAAAGGATCGGAGTGAATGACGGGCCCCGTACAGCGGCAGCAGCGGCCGCGACAGCGGCACCATCTCCTCCTCCCACACCCCGCCCGCCCTGATAAGGGCCGCTGCTTGCAGACCTGCTAACGGCGCTTTCAAAACAAACCCTCCCGCACGCCGAGGCCTCCCCCCTCCCTCCCTCGGCATGCGGGAGGGTTTGTGATGAAAGCGCCGCTAGCGGATTTGCAAGCAGCGGCCGCTATCAGGGAGGAGGAGATGGAGCCGCTGTCGCGGTCTCTGCTGCCGCTGTGTGGAACCCGTCATTCGCTCCGACCCTTCTGAAGCAGCTGCACCAAAGGTCCTATAGCTGTAGGATCTTTGAGCTGCACCGCTCGGCCCCGCACCTTGCTGTTGGCTGGCAGAGGAAGGAGGCGGTGGCGAGGAAATCACAACGGCCAAGGCAGCGGGGCGATGTTGTCCGAGGAGCGCTGACCTTCCTTCCTCCCCACCTCGCCACCCCCCTCTCTCTCTCTCTCTCTCGTACGCCCCCTCCACCCCCCCCCCCTTATCCTGGGACCCCTCCTCTCCATCCTGCACTGATCCCCATTCCCGCCTCTATTCAGTCCTCACTGACATCCCCTGTGCTCCCCTCCCCATCTACCCTCCCCCCACCCAACTATTCATCCTGCGCTGATCACCCTATCCACCTCGCATTGATTCTCCTGCCATCCATTCTGCATTCCCCATCCATCCTACACTGGTCCCCCAATTCATACTGTACTTACCCCCCTTCCCATCCATCCTGCACTTCTCCTCCATCCATCCTGTACTGATCCCCATCCATCCTGTACTAATCCACGTATTCATCCCGTACTAACCCAACTTCCATTTACCCTGCACCTTCCCCTCATTTATCCTGTAGTGATCCCCCATTCACCCTGCACAGACCCTCCGATCCACACTGTACTGACCCACCTCCCCCCATTCATCCTGTGCTGATCCTCCCATTCAAGAAGAATGGGGGGGAACAGTCTGAAGAAGGGTCTCGACCCGAAACATTGCCTATTTCCTTCGCTCCATAGATGCTGCCTCACCCGCTGAGTTTCTCCAGCACTTTTGTCTACCCCCATCCATCCCGTACTGAACCCCCCCATTCAACACCACTGACATCCCCCGTGCTCTCCCCTCACAATTTTACCTACTCCAACTAACACATACTGATTCACCTGCCTCAATCCATCCATTCTGCACCGACTGCCTTCTAACCCCCCACCCACCCCACCAGACTGATTCCTGGGATGTCAGGACTTTCATATGAAGAAAGACTGGATAGACTCGGCTTGTACTCGCTAGAATTTAGGAGATTGAGGGGGGATCTTATAGAAACTTACAAAATTCTTAAGGGGTTGGACAGGCTAGGTGCAGGAAGATTGTTCCCGATGTTGGGGAAGTCCAGGACAAGGGGTCACAGCTTAAGGATTGAGGTTATTTTAGGACCGAGATGAGAAAAACATTTTTCACACAGAGAGTGGTGAATCTCTGGAACTCTCTGCCACAGAAGGTAGTTGAGGCCAGTTAATTGGCTATATTTAAGAGGGAGTTAGATGTGGCCCTTGTGGCTACAGGGATCAGGGGGTATGGAGAGAAGGCAGGTACGGGATACTGAGTTGGATGATCAGCCATGATCATATTGAATTGCGGTGCAGGCTCGAAGGGCCGAATGGCCTACTCCTGCACCTATTTTCTATGTTTCTATCTATCCACCCCGCACTGATTCACATACACACCCCTCCCAGACCCTATTGTGCTGGAAATGTTTGTTTTAGTCCATAATGATGGATGAATTATATTGTGAACACGGGAAATATTGAAACCGCAGTGTTCGATTGTCACTGCTGCCGTTGATACATTATTACAGAATTCATTTTAACAGCAAATCAATTATCTTAATATGGAGTATCAGTACTGTAGTTATTTAATGAGCAACATTCACAACTATACGTTGGATTTATCCAGGTTTTACTTCGACAGTCGATCATAAACATCACAAATTTGGTCAGGAGATATTTCAGTTGAAATTTTAACGTTAATTCTGAAGTGGGAATGATGGAAAAAGCGTTTATCAATAATTTTATTTAAATCTGGTGCTTACAAACTGGGTATCTTCATTGCTGTTCACAACACGTACATCTAATCTGAATGTCTAGTAATGTGGCGTCTTGACACCTTTAAATATATTACCAAAAGAACATTTGCTGCAGTTATGCCCTTTGGCCATCTCTTGTCAGTTAGTGTAATGTTTAACCTGTCAGATGGGTATAGTCGGTTTTAACAGCTATTATCATAAAATGCCTATAGAAACTTCCTTGCAACCTGTATATTTTGTTGTGGATAAATTATGTGGGAAGCGAGAGTGTTTCTGTACCAATAGCAATAACGGCCCATGCTATGGCCATGTTATGGTAACTTTCGGTCCTTCACAGAAAACATGCTTGCATCAATCTGTAGTGTGCATGGTTAAGCATATATGTTACCATGGTCCAGGATTTATTGACACAGGTTGATCTTACGCTGAATAAACCAACCACATTTTAGTTTGGAAGTGGAAAGAACTAATAGAGATTGCATTAATTGCAATGTGTAAAAAGAGTTGAGATACTGTATTGTAATTTTGCTGCATGTCATTGTGGGATATATCATGTCTTGATTGGTGAATATGTTTAGTTTGTGACTTTATTTGAAGCAGAAATAATATGTGAATGCTTCATTGAGTATAATTCCGACTGGTAACTACTCACTTCGTCCGAGCACATTATCGCACGTGTCATGCAAACCGTCTGAAATGACCACCTAAGCTGTCATTTGGCAACCTAAAAAGCTGCCAAGGTTGCCCGGCTGGCAACAGGGAAAAAAAGTTTAGCGAGAGCCCTGGTATGGGAACCCGGCGTGACGGAAGCGCGGCACGGTGGCGCAGCAGTAGAGTTGCTGAGGAGGGACACAGTGGGGAGGGGGGGGGACAGCGGGGGGGCAGTGAGGGGACAGTGGTGGGGAGGGGAGGCAGCAGAGTGGAGGGGGGGGGGGGGTTGTAGAACTGAGGCAAGGAGATCTCTGCCTTGAAAACCTCTGAAAAAAGCCCATCTTATTAACAAGTTTTTCTTAATGTTTGAGAAATGCCTTTCATAGAAACATAGAAAATAGGTCCAGGAGTGGGCCATTCGGCCCTTTGAGCCAGCACCGCCATTCAATATGATCATGGCTGTTCATCTAAAATCAGTACCCCGTTCCTGCTTTTTCCCCCATATCCCTTGATTCCTTTAGCCCTGGGAACTAAATCTAACTCTCTCTTGAAATCATCCAGCGAGTTGGCCACCACTGCCTACTGTGGCAGCGAATTCCAGATTCTCAACTCTCTGGGTGAAGAAGTTTTTCCTCATCTCAGTCCTAAATGGCCTACCCCTTATTCTTAAACTGTGACCTCTGGTTCTGGACTCCCAACATCGCGAACATCTTCCCGCATCTAGCCTGTCCAATCCCTTAAGAATTTCATGTGTTTCTATAAGATAGCCTCTCATCCTAAATTCCAGTGAATACAAGCCCAGTTGACCCCTTCTTTCATCATATGTCAGTCCCGCCACCCCGGGAATTAACCTGGTGAACCTGCGCTGCACTCCCTCAATAGCAATAATGTCCTTTCTCAAATTAGGAGACCAAAATTGCACACAATACTCCAGGTGTAGTCTCACCAGCACCCTGTACAACTGCAGTAGGACCTACTTGCTCCTAAACATATCCTCATGCAATGAAGGCCAACATGCCATTAGCTTTCTTCACTACCTGCTGTACTTGCATGCTTACTTTCAGTGACTGATGTACAAGCAAATCCAGGTCTCGTTGTACCTCCCCTTCTCCTAATCTGACACCATTCAGATAATAATCTGCCTTCCTGTTCTTGCCACCAAAGTGGATATCCTCACATTTATCCACATTAAACTGTATCTGCCATACATCTGCCCACTCGCCCAACCTATCCAAATCACTCTGCAGCCTCATAGCATCCTCATTGCAGCCCACATTGCCACCCAGCTTTGTGTCATCTGCAAACCTGGAGAGGTAACATTTAATTCCCTCGTCTAAATCGTTAATATATATTGTAAATAATTGGGGTTCCAGCACCGAGCCTTGTGGCACCCCACTAGTCACTGTCTGCCATTCTGAAAAGGACCTGTTAATTCCTGCACTTTGCTTCCTGTCTGCCAACCAGTTCTCTATCCATGTCAATACCCGACCCCCAATACCATGTGCTCTAATTTTGCACACTAATCTCTTGTGTGGGACCTTGTCATAGGCTTTCTGTAAGTCCAGATACACCACAACCACTGGCTCTCCCTTATCCATTCTACTTGTTACATCTTCAAAAAATTCCAGAAGATTAGTCACGCATGATTTCCCCTTCATAAACCCATGCTGACTTTGACCTATCCCATCACTGCTTTCCAAATGCGCTGCTATAACATCTTTAATAACCAACTCCAGATCTTCCTAACTACCGATGTAAGGCTAACTGGTCTATAATTCCCAGTTTTCTATCTCCCTCCTTTCTTAAAAAGTGGAGTTACATTGGCTATCCTCCAGTCCACAGGAAGTGATCCAGAGTCGAGAGAACATTGGAAAATGATCGCCAATGCATCCACGATTTCTAGGGCCACCTCCTTGAGTTCTCTGGGATGCAGACTATCAGGCCCTGGGGACCCATCTGCCTTCAGTCCCAACAGTTTACCTAACACCTGACTAATGTGGATTCCCTTCAGTTCCCCCCTCCCACTAGATCCTTGCACTTTGCATCCTGAACTGCTTATTAATAAAGTAAATTATTGTAGCAGGCAGTTAATAAAAATAACTTCATCTGAAGAGTAACATTTCAATGAAAACCATTTAGTGGTTACAAAACAGCATTACATTGTGATCAGAGCGCAGAAGCCATCCTTGACATGTGCTTCACAGAAGTTTAATTACAACTCATTGATTAGTACTGCTTGCATTGCAGTTTCTGATTACAATAACATCACCAATAACACAAGGTGTTTGTGAACATGTTACGTTATCTGTAACACAAGTATTTATCAATTGGCAATTTGTATTCATGACACATTTCTTTACTCTTTTGTTGAGAAATATTTTTGTTTTAAAATTTAATGTGAGATTGTTGCTGAGGAATAATTTCAACTAAACTCCGAGGGAATTAACACAGTGAAAATGAAATAGTAATTCACATGCCTGACGTAATTTATATATCACTGAAAGCAAGCATTGCATTGAAAAGTGCAATTAATGCAACTTCTAAATGCAGAGAAGCAGAACTGAAATGAGCACATGATCAACAAGTTCCTTTTGTAATCATACAAAAAGCGGAAGTGACCAGATGGAGTTGTCAAGATTGGACACAAGGAAGATAGACTCACCTGTCACATGTACAGCTGATCATGAGAGATAAAATATTGTATACGATGTATGTAAAAATTACAGCTGTTATAGTGCCTCTGGGAATGGAATAGCTGGGGTTCTTTAAATCACCTGGTAACGATAGAAAGGCAAGGATTCGTGATTTTAGTTAACTTTTTGCACCCTAAACTTCATTGAATCTTGCAAGATGCATCAACAAAATGATTTTTACAACCAATATAATTTGAACTAAACTGTATTAAACAATATAATTTATCAACAGACATGACAATTTGTTGATTACAGTGTTAATACCAATAAACACACACTGGTCGTTAATCTATCATGTCATAAATCTCACTGATATCATAATGCAAGCATCAGTGTTCCCAATGTTGGGGGGAGTCCAGAACCAGGGGCCACAGTTTAAGAATAAGGAGTAAGCCATTTAGAATGGAGACGAGGAAACACTTTTTCTCACAGAGAGTTGTGAGTCTGTGGAATTCTCTGCCTCAGAGGGCGGTGGAGGCCGGTTCTCTGGATACTTTCAAGAGAGAGCTAGATAGGGCTCTTAAAGATAGCAGAGTCAGGGGATATGGGGAGAAGGCTGGAACGGGGTACTGATTGGGGATGATCAGCCATGATCACATTGAATGGCGGTGCTGGCTCGAAGGGCCGAGTGGCCTACTCCTGCACCTATTGTCTATAGTGCAAGCAATAGTAACAAGCATGTGCATATTATCTCGTAACAGAAATCAAAGGCAATGATTGGATTACTATTAACTTTATGGATGTGGTTTATCCATCAGATATTTGCTGTTGAGTTTACCTGACATATTGGATCCAGCCATAATACCAGTGCACCCATTGAACATGACGGCAAAAACAGCAGCAAAATCCATCACCACGCCAGTCGTGTAGTCGGCAACATACTTAGCTGCAAAGAGAAACAAACAAACACAAAGCTAGTCAGTTTTAAAAAATGATGATATAGTGTGAAAATAAACTCTTTAAAGCAATGAGGGGGTCGTACTGAATAGTGAAAGACCTGGATAGAGTGGATGTGGAGAGGATGTTTCCATTAGTGGGAGAGTCTAGGACCAGAGGTCACAGCCTCAGAATAAAAAGACATTCATTTAGGAAGATGAGGCGGAACATCTTTGGTCAGAAGGTGGTGAATCTGTGGAATTCATTGCCTCGGAAGGCTGTGGAGGCCAAGTCAATAGATATTTTTAAGGCAGAGCTAGTTAAGACTCTTCATTTGTAAGGTTGTCAGGGGTCATGGGGAGAAGACAGGAGAATGGGGTTAGGAGGGAAAGATAGATCAGCCATGATTGAATGGCGGAGTAGACTTGATGGGCCAAATGGCCTAATTCTGCTCCAATCACATGAACGTGAATTGGAGTTTGGGGTATGTGGAACAAGAATCGTCTGTCTTGGCATTCTATTTCCTGCAATCTTTCCCCACAGAGTAAGATTTCCTTGTAACATTGACCCAACTGCATGGAAGTGGTGTCATGACTGAGCAAGAACAAAAACATCAGGGTAACAGCAAATGATAATGAGCTTGTACCCCCAACTTTCCTGAATGAGAATTAATTATCTTCATTAAAATGTTTCTGTAACAATGGATTATTAAATGATCAATTTAAAAATTAATATCAATAAATAAATTCAATACAATTAAGTAGTAATTCATATTTGTTTATCAAATATCCTCTCAACGTTGTGTAGGAAAGAACTGCAGATGCTGGTTTACACCGAAGATAGGCACAAAATGCTGGAGTAATTCATTGGGACAGGCAGCATCTCTGGAGAGAAGGAATGGGTGACGTTTCGGGTCATAATGATAGGAGTAGAATTAGGCCACTCGGCCCACCAAGTCTACTCCGCCATTCAATCATGCCTGATCTATCTCTCCCACCTAACCCCATTCTCCTGCCTTCTCCACTAACTCTCAGTCTGAAGAAGTGTCTCGACCTGAAACTTCACCTATTCCTTCTATCCAGAGATCCTCTCAACATTGTCTTATAGATATTTTATGAATGTACATTGTGGGTAATTGTCGGATCGACTTACATGGAAGATTGCTCTTTAGGGTTGACAGGTTAAATCCAGTATATAGGCCCTCTCGAAATTCCGTATTATTCCCCGATGTCACTGTAATATTAATAGATTTTGGTGATACTACAAAGAAGCTGATAAATATTGTGCTGATGACCACAATAACGATGATAAAAATTATGAAGGTGGCTTTGGCGTAGATGTCAGCTCCAACCAAGCAGACAAGGAGGCAGATGATGAGAATCACGGTGCCATAGAGAATTTCATACCAGTAGGAGTGTGGGAGGACTTGAATGCCACTGCTCGTGGTTTGCCCTGCAAAGAACAGTGCTTCAATTAGCAAACATCTTTCCACAAAAGCAAACATATTTTAAGTATGAAATGTACAACTGCAACAGTCTTCCATTTTGTTAAGTATTTTATTTCTATTTCACTGTCAATCTCAATGCCAGGTCCATGATAAAGTATTTCTCTCTCTCGTTATTATTGATCACTTGCTATGATTGAGTGCGACTCCTCTTGTAGGCCTTTTGTTTTTGTACAGGAAAAAAAGTTGTCCTCAAGACATTAAATAAGACTATAAGATATGGGAGCAGAATTAGAAATTCCTCCTCATCTCCATTCTAAAGGGACATCCTTTTATTCTGAGGCTGTGGCCTCTGCTCCTAGACTCTCCCACTACTGGAAACATCCTCGCCACATCCGTTCTATCTAGGCCTTTCATTATTCAGTAGGTTTCAATGAGATCCTCCCATCATCATTCTAAACTTCAGCAAGGACAGACTCAGAGCCTTCAAACGCTCTTATATTAACCCAATCATCCCCAGGATCATTCTCATAAACCTCTTCTAGACCCTCTCCAATGCCAGTACATCCTTCTTCAGATATAGGGCCCAAAACTGCTCACAATATTCCAAATCTGGCCTGACCAGCACCTTTTAAAACCTTAGAATTACAGAGCCATCAATTCCATCATTAATATATAACGTGAAAAGTAGCGGGCCCCAACACTGACCCCTGCGGAACACCACTAATCACCAGCAGCCAACCAGAAAAGGCTCTCTTTATTCCCATGCTTTGCCTTTTGCCAGTTTTGTGGGGACAATCGCCACAAAGAACCAAGCTCTCCTGATATACCAACCAACCAACCAATCAATCAATCAATCAATCAATCAATCAATCAATCAGTTTTATTCATCACATACACATATAAGTGCAGTGAAATGAATTTGCCAGCAGCGGTACAATCAAAGAAAAAGAACACACAATAGACAATAAGATTTAGCACAAACATCCACCACAGCATTTTTCACTGTGGTGGAAGGGACAAAGTATAGTCAGTACTCCTCCATTTTCCCCCATGGTCAGGGCCATAACCTCCACAGTCGCCGCTACGGACGGCCGGATGTACAATGGACCTGATCAAACTGTCATGTTGTTTTGTGAACACATTAAATGTACATTCCATTTACACCAGTTCACCTACCCTTGCTCTTCTTCAGTTTGCTTTTTCTGCCAAATGAAGTGAATAACCATCCCCAAAAATTAATACAACATTTGCAAACATGTAAAATTGCAGAATTCCTCCAATCACTTTACCTGGCGGCAAACCAAAAGTGTCAACTATGGATTCAACAAGACCCAGGACATAGAGAGCACTCCCGCACACATTTGCAAAGAAGAACAATACTCCAAGGCTGCCTCCAAACTCCGGTCCCAGGGCTCGACTGATCATATCTGCCAACAAGCATCCGTGAAAGAAAACTTTAAATCATTTTAAAACAAAGTCATTATTTGCAATCTAGTTTGCATTTATATTGATAAAAGGCTGGTTGGATAATGTTGGATGTGGTCACCTCCCTGCCCCTGCAGAACCCCGTGCCACCGGGCCCACCTTCCCCCAGGCAGCTTCGACTACCCCGGGCCGCGGTGTTTGAGCCGCAGGACAGGTTTTAACATCGCCCGGGGGGTATCGCCTCAGCGCAGAAGGAGAAGAGGAGGGAAGAGACTGCAGCCCTAAGACTTTTGCCTCCATCACAGTGAGGAGATGTTGGGTGGACTCACTGTGGTGGATGTTAATATGTGTTTATTGTTGTTTTTTATTGTATTGTATTGTATGTATGACTGCTTAAATTTCGTTCAGACTTCGGTCTGGATGACAATAAAAGGCTATTCTATTCTATTCTATCTACACCTGGGGAACACAGACCCCCCACCCTGGGGATGACAGACCCCCCCCCCCACCCTGGGGAACATGACCTGGTCCTGTGAAATACTGACCTACCTGTGCCTGGAGGGGGAAACGCAGAGCCTGCCATTTCCTCTGTTGAGGCACAATTTCAAAATTGCAGCCAGTCCATTCAGGAGGGGGAAAAAATACATTTTTCACACAAAAGAGAGAGGAAATAAATAATTCTCTTTCACAATTTTTATGACATTTATGATAAGCGCACATTTATGATAAGCGCACATTTAAAGGAAAGAACAGTCCCATTCTATTGAAATATTAGACTAAGTGGGACCCGTTGGGTCCCATGTTCACACGGGAGGGCTGGTCCCCCGACGCAATATTCCACCTCTCCACCAATATTGGTGGCCAGTGGGGGGGGGCTTTCTGGAGCGCTGGTATGGGTTCTTGGGGTGGCAGCTCAGTCGCTCAAGCCTGATCTGCTGCCAGCTCACTCATGGCTGGTGGGCTGGCAGTTGACTCATGACTATTCCTTGAAATTCCATTTCAAGCAGGGTTCAAGGCCACCAAATTCAAGTGCAGTTTCTTACCACTATGAGCAGGGTGCAAGGCCACCGAATTCAAGTGCAGTTTCCAACCACTTCAAGCAGGATGCAAGGCCACCGAATTCAAGTGCAGTTTCCAACCACTTCATGCAGGGTGCAAGGCCACCGAATTCAAGTGCAGTTTCCAACCACTTCAAGCAGGATGCAAGGCCACCGAATTCAAGTGCAGTTTCCAACCACTTCAAGCAGGGTGCAAGGCCACCAAATTCAAGTGCAGTTTCATACCACTTTCAGCAGGATGCAAGGCCACCAAATTCAGTGCAGTTTTATTCCACTTCAAGCAGGGTCCAAGGCCACCAAATTCAAATGCAGCTTCATACCATTTCATGCAGGGTGAAACCACCATAAAACCACACCAAACTCACAGTTCAGTAGACATTCAGTGTGTTCAGTTGATTCACAGCTCAGACAGTCATGACCTCTCCCTCCCCCATCATGCAGAGACTGAGCCACACCCACACTTCCGGGTTTTACAACCCCTCCCCCTCCCACCGGAAAAGGTGTGGCTTTCAGGGCATGATTGACAGGAGAGAGATTCTCAACATTTTTAAAACACTACTAACACTTTTATTTTTCATTGATGGGAAGAATTCTCTGCATCTGCTCAGCGGAGGGGGGACTGAGTAAGATGGCCAAAAATCACAGCCGTAAGTGTAGCGTTTTATCTAAAATCAATATACAGTGCAAACAGGAAGTAAGTGCATTTGCAGTAGTGCCTTTTAACTTCAAGCCAAAGCACCCAAGCCACCAATTGCAGTAACAAGTGCCTTTCAACCTCAAGTCAAAGCACCCAAGCCACCATTTGCAGTAATGCCTTTTTACTTCAAACAAACCATATTTTCATTTTCAAACCACATTAAGGGTACTCACAGTTGTGTAGACATTTGTTCAGTGTTATTCAGAGCTCAAAGAGACGTGACCCTTGGCTTCATCCATCTTGCAGAGAGTGAGTGAGGCACACCACTTCCTGGTTTTATAGTCCCTCCCCCTCCCTCCAGCAGGGGCAGCAGAGAGAATTGTGATTTTTTTAAAACTTCAAACCAAAGCACCCAAGCCACCATTTGCAGTAAGTGGTGCCTTTCAACTTCAAGCCAAAGCTCTCAAGCCACCATTTGCAGTAAGTAGTGCCTTTCAACTTTAAACCAAAGCTCCCAAGCCACCATTTGCAGTGAGTAGTGCCTTTTGAACTTTAAACCAAAGCTCCCAAGCCACCATTTGCAGTAAATAGTGCATTTCAACTTCAAGCCAAAGCACCCAAGCCACCATTTGCAGTAAGTAGTGCCTTTCAACCTCATGCCACCATTTGCAGTAAGTAGTGCCTTTCAACTTCAAGCCAAAGCTCCCAAGCCACCATTTGCAGTAAGTAGTGCCTTTCAACTTTAAACCAAAACTCCCAAGCCACCATTTGCAGTAAATAGTGCATTTCAACTTCAAGCCAAAGCACCCAAGCCACCATTTGCAGTAAGTAGTGCCTTTCAACCTCATGCCACCATTTGCAGTAAGTAGTACCTTTCAACTTCAAGCCAAAGCACCCAAACCACCATTTGCAGGCAGTGCCTTTTTACTTCAAACAAACCACATTAAGGGTACTCACAGTTGTGTAGACATTTGTTCAGTGTCATTCAGAGCTCAGAGACGTGACCCATGGCTTCATCCATCTTGCAGAGAATGAGTGAGGCACACCACTTCCTGGTTTTATAGTCCCTCCCCCTCCCTCCAGCAGGTGCAGCAGAGAGAATGGTGATTTTTTTAAAATTCAAGCCAAAGCACCCAAGCCACCATTTGCAGTAAGTCGTGCCTTTTGAACTTTAAACCAAAGCTCCCAAGCCACCATTTGCAGTAAATAGTGGATTTCAACTTCAAGCCAAAGCACCCAAGCCACCATTTGCAGTAAGTAGTGCCTTTCAACTTCATGCCACCATTTGCAGTAAGTAGTGCCTTTCAACTTCAAGCCAAAGCATCCAAACAACCATTTGCAGGCAGTGCGTTTTTACTTCAAACAAACCATATTTTCATTTTCAAACCACATTAAGGGTACTCACAGTTGTGTAGACATTTGTTCAGTGTTATTCAGAGCTCAGAGAGACGTGACCCTTGGCTTCATCCATCTTGCAGAGACTGAGTGAGGCACACCACTTCCTGGCTTTATAGTCCCTCCCCCTCCCTTCAGCAGGGGCAGCAGAGAGAATGGTGAATTTTTTAAAAACATTAATATCGCTCTGATTTGTCATTGATGGGAAAAATCCTCCGCACCCGTAAGGCGGAGGGGGGCTCTGGGCGAGGTGGCCAAAAATGACAGCCGTAGGTGGTGGCGTTCTGTCGGAAATCGCAGCACAGTAGGCCAAAAGCTGTCAAGATCAGAGATTTAGTAATATAGATTTACACCAATCCCAGTGGGGTGGGAGATTGCAACCTTCACGTGGTCCGCCCTGTTTCGACGAATGCAATCAACCTGATGTGCACAATCAAATAAGATCAAATAGAACAGGTCGTCCTACAACTTTAGGCTGTGCACGCCATACGCAAGAAGACAGTTGGGGGCGCTGCAAGACGGCGGAGGCACTGCAAGCTGGCAGCCCTGTCAGCAGCGTGTCTGTTTTTTTTAGTATGTTTTAATGTATGTTTTTAATGTTTCTTTGTGTGTCTTGTGTGGGGGGTGGTGTGGGGTAAGGGGGAAGCCGCTTCGGTCGCCTCCTCCACGGAGAGGCGACTTTGTCCATGTCGCCTCCCCCGTGGCCTAACATCGAGGATCGGTGCAGCCTTTCCCGGAGACACTCTGGGGCTTCAGCCGCGGGCGCAGCGCGGACTCTTGGCGTGGAGCGGGCGAGCCCTCTACGGGGTTCGCCGGAGGGGAGCGCTCCGTTTCGCTAGCCCGCGGCAGCCTGAAGCCACGGTCCGCAGAGCTCCAGCTAGCGTGGCGTCCGCAGCCTGGGATCCCTCGTTGGGGACCCGGAAGAAGAAGAAGCCACCACCGCCGGCCCGCGGTCTATTTCTACCGCGGGCGCAGCGGCAACTTACCATCGGGAGCAGGGTCCCTCGCCGGGGACCCCCTGGAGGGGAGCTTCGACCGCCAGCCCAGCAGTCTGTGGTGCTTCTGGTTGCGGCGGGAACTTTAAATCTTTGACCGCCGGCCTGCGGCCATCCCCAACTGAAGCGGGGACTTTCACTCATCTGGATGCCTGCAGCGGTGGCTGCAGAGGGTTGAGGTCCCGACCACGGGGGGGAATGGAGGAGGACTGGCCAAATTTTGTGCCTTCCACCACAGTGATAAATGCTGTGGTGGATGTTTGTGTTAAAATGTTTATTGTGTTTTTGTGTGTTCTTTTTCATTGTACCGCTGCTGGCAAATTCATTTCACTTGCACTTTATGTGCAAGTGACGAATAAAACTGATTGTATTGTAAGAGAAGAAGACCCAGTAGCAATCTCCTCTCTCATTGGCAAATTTTCTACCAATTCTAAACGTTTCTGTTTCTCCAAGTGCACAGAGAGGTCGTAGGTGATGAGACAGAGTAGATGTGAAACAACAGGAAAATAAAAAGATTCAACAATTCATTAGTCTCACTAAATAAGTGCTAACACAAGCAACAGAAAAAGTCACTGGTATAAATTTAATAGTTGCTGGTAAACATTAATCAATTCTGAAATAATTATTACATTTGATTTCTCTATTTTAAATGTTGACACAACTGAACCTCCTAAATGTAGATGAAAATATAATTTTGTTAAATTATTAAACATCAGTATTCAATGTTAATTTACAAATATCACACCAAAAGATACAGTAGGCTCCACCAGCGTCCAGAGCACCATTTGTGGAGATGGCACACACAGACAGCACCGTCATGCTGATGATCAGATATGCCACGATGAACATAAGGATCGTTTGGTACAGTCCTGCTTGACCAACAACGAAACCTTCAATGAGAAAGTTGAGTTATTAAACAAGAAAATACATGTACTATTAAGATGAACATCCTGATTATATGGCATAGACAGGGTAGACAGTCAGAACCCTTTCCCCTGGGTGGAAATGTCCAACACTGGAGGGCATAACTATAAGGCCAGAGGGGGAAAGTTTAATGGAGACTACACCAAGTGGGACCCGTTGGGTCCCTGTCACATTGGAGGCCTGGGCCCCAATACAGCCCGTTCCCCCAACGCAATATTCCATCACTCACCCATAGCCCCCAACTGCGCAGGGGCGGCTCATTTCCCCTTATGTCCCAGCACCAGGGAGAGGGACAGGGAGAGGGACAGGGACGGAGGCGGAGAGAGACGGAGAGGCTCTGGTAAGACCACATCTGGAGTATTGCGTACAGTTTTGGTCTCCTAATTTGAGGAAGGACATCCTTGTGATTGAGGCAGTGCAGCGTAGGTTCACGAGATTGATCCCTGGGATGGCAGGACTGTCATATGAGGAAAGATTGAAAAGACTAGGCTTGTATTCACTGGAATTTAGAAGGATGAGGGGATATCTTATAGAAACATATAAAATCATAAAAGAACTGGACAAGCTAGATGCAGGAAAAATGTTCCCAATGGTGGGCCAGTCCAGAACCAGGGGCCACAGTCTTAGAATAAATGGGAGGCCATTTAAGACTGAAGTGAGAAAAAACTTTTCCACCCAGAGTTGTGAATTTGTGGAATTCCCTGCCACAGAGGGCAGTGGAGGCCAAATCACTGGATGGATTTAAGAGAGAGTTAGATAGAGCTCTAGAGGCTAGTGGAATCAAGGGATATGGGGAGAAGGCAGACACGGGTTATTGATTGGGGACAATCAGCCATGATCGCAATGAATGGCGGTGCTGGCTCGAAGGGCCGAATGGCCTCCTCCTGCACCTATTTTCTATGTTTCTATATTTCTAAGTTAGATGAGCGACTGTTGACAAATTACCAAAAACATTTGATTTGGGAAGTTTATTGAAAGGGGAAATTCTGGCTGGTTAAAGGGAAGGGAAGTCCCTGGTCACAAATGTTTCAATGAGTGAGTGACATTCTCTCACTCACCATGTGGATCCTTGACTTAACGCTAAAACATAAGTAGACCATCACCAGGTGGGTCTCCAGCTTTGTGGAATGCTCCAAGGGCAGACAACCTGTCTAAACTTGACGATGCAATGGCCCCATGACATTACCTTGAAATGTCTGCTAATGTTGTGTTGGAATTCAACCCACAACTTCACCTCTCAACAAGGAAGTGCTGCCAGTCAAAGCAGAATCTTAAAATAACTTGCTTACCTGTCATAAGGCCAATGACTAAACATCTGCACAATTCTTTCCCCTCCCCCTCAAATTCATACACAAAACTGGGATCTCTGGAGGGAGAAAGTGGGTGACGTTTATGCTGAGTTACTGCAGCATTTTGTGTCTGTCTTCAGTGTAAACCAGCATTTGCATCTTTCTACTCAAAATTGTGTCCTTGAACAAATCATAAAGTAGACGTGGGCCACTAATTGCATCTGTGCTAAGGCAACATTTCCTCTGTATTTATTCGCACCCGCCCGACATTTAGAAAATAGGGAACTCTGGGACAAAAAGCATAATTCTAAATTCTGACACATCTCTGTATCCAGAGAATATCGGATTGGATACAGCATTCAAAAATGACGTTGTGTCTGTTATGGTTGACATTTACTCAAAAGACACACATTCAGCATATTCCCCAGGCCGCAAGATTGAAATAAATCGCTGCATGGACAATAACGCTCAAGGACTGACATCATTATGGGGGAAAGGACATTCATTGTTCACCGCCTGCAAACTAACATTTCCTTTCCATCACTGCAAGTAAGTTTAAGGAAATTGTTCTTTGTTTTGTTTACATGGGGTAGTTGTAAACATAATAGTCCAGGGACACACTGTTTAATAAACTATTATTTTGGTTGTTGAGCTACTGTAAGAGAGCTCAGATAAATTTTATAGTAACATTGATTTAACGGGGGGTAGGTCTAGGAGTGAAGTAACGTGAACTCGCAGACTGCTGAAGAACACAGAGTGGCGAGGACAAGGGAGAGACTGGCGCTGTGGACGAGACCAGTGACATTTTAAATGAATAACCGGGAGCAACGTGGACAGGACCGTGACCGAATATTAAAACAACTGCCAACGGTTCGGTAATTATTTATATTTAAGGCGTACAGTTTTTAAAGGTAAACTTTTACCCGAAAAGAGAGAGTATTTGAGTTAGTATTAAAATCCCGGAACAAGAACAAGAAGAGAAACTGACAGGGACTCGTGCAGCAGCCGGGCGGCGTCGCCCAACGGGAACCCCCAGCAGACGGGTCGGGGGAAGGTCCCGGCCCTTGGAGGGGTTTGGTCACCGGGAGGCGGGTTCCCGGGCCGGGGGTGGGGGCGGCGAGGGGGCGGTGGGATTGGGGGTTCCCGGGCCGGGCTCACTCCCTCACTCACCGATGCGCAGGAAGAGCACCACACTGAACATGGAGAGCAGGGTGGGCACCACGACGCCGAGGAAGGTGGAGAGTTTGGGGGGCGAGGCTTTTCTCCGGCCGCTACCGGCCGGTTCAGGCGCCGCGAACAGCCGGTAGTTGAGCAACGGCGACCGCTCGGCCATGGCGGCGTCCTGCAGACTAGCCCGCTCCACGCCGTGTCATGTGACCTGTCATGTGACCCCCCCCCAGCCCCGCCCCATCCGGTGTCGCCCCCAGCGGTCACTCCCCGCACTCGCACACGCCCCGTCCCGGCCTCTCACACCGGCGCCCGGCCGCCAACCAACACCGGCAGTTTGATGCGTTTAACCGGAGTTACAGGGAACTGCGGAATACGGAGCAAAACACAGACTCTAGTGCGGTGGGAACTCAGCGGGCCAGCCGGCGTCTGTGGAGGAACAGACAGCAGAGCAGAGCAGGACAAGGCAGGCCCGCACGAAGCTTTTCAAAAAGGGGGTGGCTTGACAGGATTACAAAAATGTTAATGTGAAATAATGTGCACGCTGCGTGAAGTCCCTCGATGCCGGGGTCCAGGGCCCTTAAGCGGGTCCTGGAAGTTCTGGGGTTTAGATGCTCTCTGCTGCATTCTGAGCCTTATTTTGGAGCATTTTTGCAGCAAATTTATGACCAATATTTCAGAAATTAACAGGAATCTGAGAGGTAGCTTTTTCGCACAAAAAGTGGTGGGTGGATGGAACGAACTGCCAGAGGAGGTCATTAAGGCTGGGACTATCCTAATGTTTAAGAGACATTTGGACACGTACATGGATACGACAGGTTTAGATGGATATGGGCCAAACGCGTGTGAGTGGGATTAGTGTAGATGGGACATGTTGGTCGGTGTGGGCAAGTTGGGCTGAAGGGCGCGTTTCCACACCACACTCTATGACTAAAAAGTTAAGAAGAAAAATGCATGTCGATAAGTAGAGCAGATTTGAAAGAGGAGTGAAATGTAAAGGCAGAGAGAGGTTTATGGGTGGAAAGGAACATAGGAAAGGAGGGGGGAGGGTGGGCTTGGGCAGATGGGTGAAGGGAAAATAGACACAAAAGTGCTGGAGTAACTCAGTGGGTCAGGCAGCATCTGTGGAGAACATGGATAGGTGACGTTTCTCAGAGTGCTGGAGTAACTCAGTGGGTCAGGCAGCATCTCTGGAGAATATGGATAGGTGGCGTTTCACAGAGTGCTGGAGTAACTCAGCGGTCAGGCAGCATCTCTGGAGAAAAGGTATAGATTATATTTCGGGTCAAGACCCTGTTCCTGATGTTGGGGAGGTCCAGGACAAGGGGCCACAGTTTAAGGATAAGTGGGAAATCTTTTAGGACCGAGATGAGAAAAACATTTTTCACACAGAGAGTGGTGAATCTGTGGAATTCTCTGCCACAGAAGGTAGTTGAGGCCAGTTCATTGGCTATATTTAAGAGGGAGTTAGATGTGGCCCTTGTGGCTAAAGGGATCAGGGGGTATGGAGAGAAGGCAGGTACGGGATACTGAGTTGGATGATCAGCCATGATCATATTGAATGGTGGTGCAGGCTCGAAGGGCCGAATGGCCTACTCCTGCACTTATTTTCTATGTTTCTATGTCTATCCAAACAGAATCCTTCAGTTTGTGTGACCTCACTTTGGCGATGGAGGAGACCCAGAACAGAAAGGTAATTGTGGGAATGAAGAGTTAAAAATGACAGCAGCTGGGAGCTCAAGCAAGCCATGGCAGACAGAGCACAAGCGTATGGCGAAACCTGGCTATTGCAATAATGCTTTGAGGTAAATTCTGCTTCATATCCACTTTGGTTTTCTCGGGGTGAGTAATACTAGCTACGTCTTTTCAGGTTCTTTTGCTGTAGCTCTGCACAAGACACTTTGTTCCATGTCGACGCAACTACTCTTATGGTTTGATGTTAGATGTCACACAACAGGGAAACAGGTCCTTTGGCCCAACACATCCATGCTGACAAAGGTTTGGCCATCTTTGGCCCATATCCTTCTGAACCTTTCATATCCATGTATCTATGTCTTTTAAATGCCTTAATATTATCTTCCCTAACAACCTCTTGTGGTATCTCGTTCCATATATTCACCACTCTCTGAGTGGAAAATGTTGCCCTTCAGGTTCATAATAAAACATCATCATCAAGGATCCACACCATCCTGGCCACACACTCATCTCCTTGCTACCCTTAGGTAGAAGATACAGGAGCCTGAAGACTGCAACGACCAGGTTCAGGAATAGCACTTCCCCACAGCCATCAGGCTATTAAACTCGGCTCGGACAAAACTCTGAACATTAATAGCCCATTATCTGTTTATTTACAATTTATCAGTTTATTTTTTCATGTGTGTATATATTTATATAATGGTATATGGACAAACTGATCTGTTCTGTATTCATGCCTACTATGTTCTGTTGTGCTGAAGCAAAGCAAGAATTTCATTGTCCTATCAGGGACACATGACAATAAACTCTTGACTTGACTCTTGATAGATGAAGGGATTCAAAGTAACATTAGCAAATTTGCAGATGACACAAAGCTGGGTGGCACTGTGAACTCTCTCTGTGATTCCTCCTTTTTCACACAGAGAGGAATTCTCTGCCTCAGAGGGCGGTGGTGGAAAGTTCTCTGGATACTTTCAAGAAATGATCTTTCTGGAAGATTTTAGTTGTTGATTGGAACTGGGAGTTAATTGGAAATGGGAATAGAATTATTTGAACAAGAGTTTTCAAACAAAGATATAGAATTGGGAATAGGAAACTATATTAAATATTGATTGCAGGGATTACAAACAATGATTACTTGTATTCATTGGTGTGATTGGTAAATGGTGATAACATCTCAGATTACATTCTTCGTGCAGATTGACCATTTAGAAACAGACCTAGATGGAATGCATGTTGATAATTGGAAGCCAGCAGTAACTGTATTGGCTGTGGAAACAGGCTCTGTTGGGAAAGAGAAGACTGATTTGGGGATATATGTTCACAAAAGGTTGGAGGCACCATCTCAAATTGATGAGATTGTATTAACAAAAATAATGGAATTTTAGATTTTTTATAAAAGGACCAGTACATAAATGCCACAAGGTAATATACAACCGAACAAGACTTATGATGAACTCCATTGTACAGTTTTGGACTTCATCTTATAAGATATTGGGTGCAATTTTGATCCTGCAATTGCTTACAAGGGAATCAAGGCTACAAAGCATTTTGAGGCATGTTGATCACTCAGGTACTGTTTATACAAGCTCTTACGTTTATGCATAAAATGGAAAAAGATATACAGCATTCCTGCTCCATCACCATTTTCTCCATGTATTAATTCAAGGGACGTTGATGTTACTGGTAAAGCCAATATTGTATATTCAAAGTCACTCCTGAATGAGGTGGCGGTTAACATTTAACCATAAGATAGACACAAAACGGGACAGGAAGCATCTCTGGAGAGAAGAAATGGGTGACGTTTCGGGTCGAGACCATTCTTCAGACCTTACTCCAGTTTTTTTGTGTCTATCTTCGGTTTAAACCAGCATCTGCAGTTTCTTCCTAAACTGCTGGAAACCACATATAAACCATGGCAAAGCAAAACTGGCAAAGTCTATAGCAATATTGGGAAAATCAGGACACATTCTGGACCACAAATCATTACATACTCTGTATAATACACTCATATTGCCATATCTGAGTTACTGTGTGGAGATATGGGGTAAGACCTACAAAACCAACCTATAGCCATTATGCACATTACAAAAAGGAGCAATAAGAATTATCAATAATGTTGGATATCTTGAACATACCAATTTATTATTCTTAAAGTCACATACACTGAAGAAACTCTGGGTAAAAGATTCTGCATTCATCCTCTCTATTCCCCTCATGATTTTATACATCTTTGTCTAAGATCATCGGTAGATGCGAAATGCTGGAGAAACTCAGTGGGTCAGGCAGCATCTCTGGAGAGAAGGAATGAGTGACGTTTCGGGTCGACACCCTTCCTCAGACCTTTTGTGTCTACCTTCGAAACCAGCATCTGCAGTTGTTTCCTACACATTTTATGAGATCATTCCTCAGCCTCCTGCGCTCTGAGGAATTAAGTCCTAGCCAGCCAAATCTCTCCCTATAGCTCAGGCTCTTAAGTCCTGGCACAATCCTTGAAAATCTTCTCGGCACTCATTCCAGCTTAACGATATACTTCTTATAACTGCGTGACCTATACTCAAAATGGGACACAATACTCAAAATGTGGCCTCACAAACGTCTTGTACAACTATAAGCTTTCAACTTCCAGACAATGAAGGACAACGTGAGAGGTGCAAAGTTTAATGGGGACGTGTGGGACAAAGTCCATTTTCCCCACGCAGAGGGAGGCGATTGCCTGAAACTATGTACCTGTAATCCAAAATCCCTCTGCTCTACAACACTCTCCAGACCCAGACCATTCACCTTGAATGGCCCTGCCCTGGTTTGACTTCCCAAAATGTAACATCTCACACTTACCTGCATTAAACTCTGTTATCTATTCCTCGGCTCACGCGCTGCTGATCAACATCTTGCTGTAATTATTTATAACCATCTTCATCGTTTATGATACCACTTTAATATCATCTGCAAACTTACTGATCATACCTTATACAGTCTCCTCTAAATCATAACTATAAGCTACAAATAGCAATGGATAAATAGCCCAGCACTGATCATTAAAGCACATCGCTAGTCATTGGGTTTTAGTCCGATAAGCAACTGTCCACCACCACCCTCTACGTGCTTCCAATTCTCTATCCTGCCAGCTAACTCTCCCTGGCGGTGGTGGGGCCTCGGCATGGTGGAGCCTCGCGGTGATGGGGAAGCCTTGCGGATCGATCTCTGGTTGATGAGGGGGGGGGGGGGTAACCACCGTGAGGGGGGTGGTACTTTTGCAATTTTGTCAGAACCGTAGGTGGATGCTATTTGCATAACGGGTATGCAAGCAAAGAATTTCACTGCCTTGTCACGTGACAATACTGCTCTCCCCCCTCATGAAGGCGCTAGTACCGCTCTCTCTCCCCCCCTCATGAAGGGGCTAGTACTGCTCTCCCCCCCATGAAGGGGCTAGTACCGCTCTCCCCCCCTCATGAAGGGGCTAGTACCGCTCTCTCTCTTTCCCCCCCCCTCATGAAGGCGCTAGTACCGCTCCCCCCCCCTCATGAAGGGGCTAGTACCGCTCTCCCCCCCCCATGAAGGGGCTAGTACCGCTCTCCCCCCCCTCATGAAGGGGCTAGTACCGCTCTCTCTCTTTCCCCCCCCCCTCATGAAGGGGCTAGTACCACTCTCTCTCTCCCCCCCCCTCATGACCGGGCTAGTACCACACTCTCTCCCCACCTCATGAAGGGGTAGTACCGCTCTATGTCGCCCCCTCATGAAGGGGTAGTACCACTCTCTCTCGCCCCCTCATGAAGGAGCCAGTACCGCTCTCTCTCCCCCATGAAGGGGCTAGTACCGCTCTCTCTCCCCCCCCCCCTCATGATGGGGCTAGTACCGCTCTCTCACCCCCTCATGCAGGGGTAATACCGCTCTCTCTCTCACCCCCTCATGATGGGGCTAGTACCGCTCTCTCTCCCCCCCCTCATGCAGGGGTAATACCGCTCTCTCTCTCACCCCCTCATGCAGGGGTAGTACCGCTCTCTCTCCCCCCTCATGAT
This sequence comes from Amblyraja radiata, assembly GCF_010909765.2. NCBI lineage: Eukaryota > Metazoa > Chordata > Chondrichthyes > Rajiformes > Rajidae > Amblyraja > Amblyraja radiata. Next base: position 18,229,494 of record NC_045968.1, read on the forward strand.
GGGGCTAGTACCGCTCTCTCTCCCCCCCTCATGAAGGGGCTAGTACTGCTCCCCCCCCCTCATGAAGGGGCTAGTACCATTCCCCCCTCATGAAGGGGCTAGTACCACTCCCCCCCATGAAGGGGCTAGTACCACTTCCCCCTCATGAAGGGGCTAGTACTGCTCTCTCATCCCCTCATGAAGGGGCTAGTACCGCTCTCTCTCACCCCCTCATGAAGGGGCTAGTACTGCTCCCCCCCTCATGAAGGGGCTAGTACCGCTCTCCCTCCCTCATGAAGGGGCTAGTACCGCTCTCTCTCCCTCCCTCATGAAGGGGCTAGTATCGGTCCCCCCCATGAAGGGGCCAGTACCGCTCTCTCTCCCCCCCCTCATGATGGGGCTAGTATCGAGCCCCCCCATCGTGAAGGGGCTAGTACCGCTCTCCCTTCCCTCCCGGGCTGAGGGGCAGCACTGCGACACTTTACGTTGAACGTTGTTATAGCGGAGCAAGATGGATCACTCCTGCAAAAAACACGTAGTCATGGGCAGATTCATGGGTAATTATAGGACCCATTTCCGTAACCAGCTTCCGTCCATCTTGCTTCCGCCCAAAGATAGGATCTTTGCTTCCGCCTCCGCACTCGTATCCAAAGATCCTATAACGGAGCAAGATGGACCACTCCTGCGAAAAACAATCGGCAATGTAGGCAATGCGACTTGTCTTTCTTCAGGTTCCCCATTAAGGAGGAAAAGTAAGAAAACACTTATTACTTCTGTAGCATATTGAAAATTTTATTTAGCCTGTTCAATTTCTCACTGTAGTTAGATCATTGAGCTCAGATAGTCGAGTCCTCATGGCAACATCCTTGTAAAAATCTTCTCCTCAAGAGCATTTTCTTTCTACCTCTCTGTTATTTAATGCAGAATAAGAATATATTGACTCTGTTTTGTACTGAGAATTTTATTAAGTCTGCCCGAACTTTCACTTTAGTTCAGATCTTAGAGCTGGGTGCTCCCCTTTGTCTCAGATACAGTCGAGGCCTCATGGCAACATCCTTGTAAAAATCTTCTCAAGAGCATTTTCTTTCTACCTCTCTGTTATTTAATGCAGAATAAGAACATATTGACTGCATGATATTTTCTGTAATTTCAGATGTCGACAGTGGGTCCAGAATACTCGCCGACATGATCTCCTACACCGAACTGCGAAGTATTTGTCAAATAACTGCCGTCTTATGTACATTGAAATTGTGATTTGTTAACTGCACAAAACAATGCAAATGCCGATTTATTTATTATTGTATCTACATTGGACTTTTTGCTCTTTGGTGTAAGCAGGGGTGGGGCTACCATTGTGTTACATACGTTGAATTGTACATCACTTTCACTGGTTAGCTGATATGCTGAACACTGCAACCCTGTATATCTCATGCACAGAATAATGTGAATTATGTAAATCTTACTATACATGTCAGAAATAAAGTGTTAACCATGTTAATGGATTTCTATTATGAATTATTAAAATTGAGTGGGTTGGTGCAATATTGGTGCCATATGCTGCTAATGTGTCATTATCAGATATTCAGTGTTAAAAAGAGAAATAAATCACAATAAAAGCGGAAAGATGTTCCTTCCACAGCGTGCGGGGAGTCTGGCTCGGATCAGCACCGCTGAGACACCAGAGTGAAGTTGCAGGGAGGTTTACAATGTTTTTTTATTTAATGTTGTCCCTTGTCTAGTCTGAAATAAAGTTCATCATTGGATATAAAAATCGGAAGAAATGGAAATGTGTTATATTATTATATGCATATCACGGGTTATTGATAGGGGACGATCAGCCATGATCACAATGAATGGCGGTGCTGGCTCGAAGGGCCGAATGGCCTCCTCCTGCACCTATTTTCTATGTTTCTATATTATATCACACTCATGTATGTGTGTTCTTTCCAGCACAATCTAAGCAGTTGTATGCTCGCTGAATAAAACCATCCTTAAGTTATACATCATTTGTAAATCTTGCTAAAAAAAAAAATAATTTTGTGAAAAACTTAATTTAGATAACCCCACCATTACCGACAGATCTCATTCCACTCTGGCTATTGGGAAGACCAGACCCATTTTATTGTTGAGAAACAACTGCATAGACACAAAAACGTTAAGAAACATTCCAAGGGTAGAGCAACTGGAATCTTCATATTGCTATTCATTTCCCAAATACTGAAGTTGTGAACAGTATGATTAAATGAATGAATTACAGTGCAAGTGTAATACAAAATCAACTCATACATAGCACATGAGCCATTAAAAAGAAAGGTTTTAAAAAACATTTAAAAAGAAAATTAACAAGAGTCAACATTTATAAACATTATATTCTTTAACAAGAATTAACAGAATTTTGAACTAACAAAATCATGAATCTAACCCGATATCACACACACAAGCTGTTCCCCCGCAACGTTGATTACACTGGGGTCAGGTCCGGTCACTGAAATGGACGAAAAAAAGGCCCGCGTTCCGCTCCGTTGCGTACTACGTCAGCCCATTGCATTTCGCAGGAGTGGCCTAACTTGCTGCCGACCGTGGTTGCCAGCAAAGATCTTAGAGCAGAGGTCTTTGGTTGCCAGGGAGGCACTTCCGGTGAGCGGCCTGGCGGCGACGTGGTGGGTTTGAGAGCGCTGTCGTGGAGCGGGCGGTGGGGGTGGAGATGGAGGGGGTGGGGGTGGGGGTCGCTGAGGGGGTGGAGATGGGGGGAGGGGGCCTCTGTGGGGGTGGGGGTCGCTGTGAGGGAGGGGGTCTCTGTGGGATTGGGGGCAGCTGATGGTGTGGATTTAAGGCTCAGCCAGTCGGTTACTATCCTCACCCGCGCCACTGATCATAAACACGTTGGGCCCGGCGCCTCCTGAGGGAAACTGAGTTTAAATGGTTAGGAACCAGCCCGTTGTAGGTTTAATGTGTACGAGCTAACTGCAGATGCTGGTTTAAACCGAAGATAGACACAAACTGCAGGAGTAACTCAATGGGACAGGCAGCATCTCTGGAGAGAAAGAATGGGTAGCGTTTCAGGTCGAGACCCTGCTTCAGATTTCTCCATCCCTCTCCCCTCCTAGTTCTCCCACCAGTCTGACTGTCCCTCTGATTTTTTTAAATCTCTGTATGCTTTGTTGTCACCTTCCCCTAGCTAACTGAACTATTCCTACATTTTCCTTTAACTCATTCCCCTTGATGTCTTGTTTTCACACCTTGCATTGCCTTTCTCTATGTCTGCCTCTCCCCTGACTCTCAGTCTGAAGAAGGGTTTCGATCTAAAAAGTCACCCATTCCTTGAATATGAATTTGTAGCTAGAGAAAGTGAGAAAGGACTAAGATGATATGTGGCAAGTTAGAATTGAGAAGAAGAGGAGCAACCAGAAAGATGAGTTTTGTACAAGCAGACAAAATGGAGCTGTTGAATAATAAAAATGTGAGATGGAGAAGGAGCAAAGAAATGGAGGTACCATGATGCAGACGATGGAGAAATGTTGTAGAGATGTAGATTATGGATAAGAAAGCTACAGCATGGAAACAGTCACTTCAGCCCACTGAATCCATACTGACCATCAATCATCCATTCACATTAGTGCTAAGTTATCCCACTTTCTCATCCACTTCCTAGACAGGGAGAATGTTCTAACTCTAAATAGACAGCCCCCAAGATCAGAATTGAACCCGTGCCTGTGGCACTGCGAGACAGCAGCTCTAGCAGCTGTGCAACCAATGTGAGGGGGTCAAGGACAGAGTGTTCCCGTCGCGGCCCTCTTTTCATCATTCTTTCCACCACCACGCACAAGAAGCACAAGACAGACACCGTTGTATGAAGGTGCGGAGAATTGTGTTCAGCTCTGGCTGAACAACTTCTAATCTTGTGTGTGGACTTGATAAGAAGAAGACCAATGTGAGCGAGTTCAATATGCAAGTTAGGTGGTAATGCAGTGGAGGGGAGCAGTACGCTAAATAACATGACAGGTTAGTAGATTAGGGCAGGAAATAACAAATGTATTGATAGATAAATTAAGATAAAGAATTTAGCGATATTTACATGAGGATGGAGAGAAAATCGAATATGAAAGACTGAGGAGTTTAGTGATATGGAAATAGGAAGAACAAGAGATGAAGTAACACTGTGTAAATAGAGAGAGAGTTATGCCCCTGTCCCACTTAGGAAACCTGAACGGAAACCTCTGGAGACTTTGCGCCCCGCCCAAGGTTTCCGTGCGGTTCCAGGAGGTTTTTGTCAGTCTCCCTACCTGCTTCCACTACCTGCAACCACCTGCAACCTCCGGGAACCGCACGGAAACCTTGGGTGGGGCGCAAAGTCTCCAGAGGTTTCCGTTCAGGTTTCCTAAGTCGGACAGGGGCATTACTAGGAGGAAGAAAGTGACCATTGAGGAGCAGACCCAATTTCAGTTGAAAGTTTTGAGTGTTTGAAATGCAAATGAAATCTTAATGTATTCACAGCATTTGCACTAAATATTGTCTGATTTTCGCTAGGCTATATTCTATGGTCTTGGGCAGTTCCCAATGATCAAGGATATTTGCATCCAGTCTGGTTCTGGCTGACTGGTAATGCCAATGTGGGAACTGGAGACTTCCACCCATTGGGTATGAGATGCCTGGCAGGGCGAGTGACTGGGTGTTTTTTGAGGAGATGCATTGTTTTTTTATACTGGGCTTCTATATGTTCACAATATGTCAAATCTTGTGCCAAGTTTGAACTTTTTGTCTAGTTGATGCCTTTTCCTCAATTGGTTCGTGGTGAGTGAACAGCTGCATTTCTATTGAAGCTGTTATACATCGAAGATCACATCCACTGTGTATCTGTATGTACAGCACTATGATTTGGGAGACAGTGTTTGGCCACTGAAAGAAGGCAGTTGAGGGTGATGATGAAGGCCTTCCCTGTAAAAGCACCTATCACTATTATGTTCAGATTTATCTCCTTTCTTGAAAATGGATATGGTTAACTCCATAACGGACTCCTCCCAGATATAGATGATAAGATTGTGGATTCATGACTGAAACTGTTCACTGCTGGGTTTTAAAACTTCAGTAAGTAAGTAAGTTTATTGGCCAAGTATTCACATACAAGGAATTTGCCTTGGCGCTCCGCCCACAAGTAACAACATGACATACAGTGACAGTTACAAATGACTCAGAAAACACTAAACATTAATAATAATAATAAAACATTAATGATAAAACACTATTGATCAAGCATGTGAACCAACAAAATACCAGATCAAAGGGAGGCTACAGATTTTTGGCTGTTGTGTAGAGCAACTACTCGTGGATAAAAACTGTTTTTATGTCTGGCTGTGGCAGCTTTGACAGTCCGGAGTCACCTTCCAGAGGGAAGTGATTCAAACAGTTTGTGGCCAGGGTGAGAGGGGTCAGAGATGATCTTGCCCACTCGCTTCCTGGCCCTTGCAGTGTACAGTTCATCCAATGGAGGGAAGGTTGCAGCCAATAATCTTCTCTGGTGATCGGACGATTCACTGCAGCCTCCAGGTGTCGTGCTTGGTGAAGACAGACTCTACGATGGCCGTGTAGAATTGGACCATCATTGCCTGTGGCAGATTGTGCTTCCTCAGCTGCCGCAGGAAATACATCCTCTGTTGTGCCTTTTTGACTGTGGAGTCGATGGTACCCCCCCACTTAAGGTCCTTGGAGATGATGGTTCCCAGGAATTTAAAAGACTCCACAGATGTGACTGTGGTGTTGTTGATGGTGAGTGGGGTGAGGGAAGGGGGAGCTCTCCTAAAGTCTACAATCAATTCCACTGATTAAGAGCATTGAGCTCTAGGTTGTTGCTACGGCACCAGGACGCCAGCTGTGACACTTCCTGTCTGTAGGCAGATTCCTCCCCATCCTGGATCAGTCCAATCAGGGTTGTGCCGTCCGCAAACTTGAGAAGCTTGACAGAGGTGTCTGTGGAGGTGCAGTCGTTGGTGTAGAGAGAGTAGAGGAGAGGAGAGAGTACGCAGCCTTGCGGTGCTCCTATGCTGAGTGTTTGCGGGTCCGAGATGTGCTTTCCCAGCCTCACATGCTGCTTCCTGTCTGTCAGGAAGTTGGTGATCCACTGACAAAGGGGTTCAGGCACAGTCAACTCGGAAAGTTTGAAGAGTAGTAGCTCTGGGACAATGGTGTTGAATGCAGAGCTAAAATCAACAAACAGGATCCTTCCATAGGTCCCCTGGCGGTCTCGGTGCTGTAGGATGAAGTGCAGGCCCAGGTTAACTGCATCATCCACAGATCTATTGGCCCGATATGCAAACTACAGAGGGTCCAGCAGGGAGTTTGTGATATTTTTCAGCTTGGCCAGCACAAGCCTTTCGAGTGTCTTCATGACTACAGAGGTCAGTGCGACAGGCCTGTTGTCATTAAGACAAGTAATCCTTGCCTTTTTGGGTGCAGGGACAATAGTGGAGACTTTGAAGAAGGCAGGGACAGTACATGTTTGCAGGGACTGGTTAAAAATGTCTGTATAGACCGATGCCAGCTGTTTGGCACAGAGCTTAAGAGTAGAGGGGGAAACATTGTCAGGTCCTGGAGATTTCCGGCTCTTTTGTCCTCTGAAAAGCCTCTCCACCTCCTCTATTTTTATTGTTGACTAGACTAAGTGGGACCCGTTGGGTCCCAGCATCACACAGGAGGGCTGGTCATCCAACGCAATATTCCACCTCTCCACCAATTCTAATATTGGTGGCCAGTTGGGGGGGGGGGGGGCTTTCTGGAGCGCTAGTATGGGTGTTGTGGGCTGAAGGGACTGGTTTCCAGAGGGCTAGTATGCAAATTGTGCGGCAAATGGATTCTTGGGCTGGCGTCTCAGTCAATCAAGCCTGTTGTGCTGGCAACTCACTCACTCACGGCTGGTGGGCTGGTAGTTGACTCACGGCTAATCCTTGAAATTCTATTTCAAGCAGGGTATAAGGCCACCAAATTCAAGTGCAGTTTCTTACCACTTCTAGCAGGGTGCAAGGCCACCAAATTCAAGTGCAGTTTCATACCATTTGAAGTAGGGTGCAAAACCACTAAAGACAGCGAGTCGTGACCTCTCTCTCCTCCATCTTGCAGAGACTGAGCCACACCCACATTTCCGGGTTTTATAACACCTCCCCCCCCCCCACCGGAAAAGGTGTGGCTTTCATGGAGTGATTGACAGGAGAGAGATTCTCAACATTTAAAAAAAAACTAATAACACTTTTATTTTTCATTGATGGGAAGAATTCTCTGCATCTGCTCAGCGGAGGGGGACTGAGTAAGATGATCAAAAATCACAGCCGTAAGTGGTAGCGTTTTATCTAAAATCAATATACAGTGCAAACAGGAAGTAAGTGCATTTACAGTAGTGCCTTTTAACAGAGGGTGTGGATGATTGGGTGTGAAGTGGTGATTGGAGGGGCGTGGGTGTAGAAAGACACCATCTTTGCAGACTGAGGTTAGGCTGTGAGTGGGTGTGAAGTGTTGGTTGGGGTGAGAAATGGTCTAGTCTTTTCATACTCAAGTCTTGCCTTAAGTAGGTGTGAAGTGGTGAATGGGAAGGAGAGGGTGCAGCATGAATACCATCCGCTCCTGAGGTCTTCTTGCTTTTAATTGAACTTTAAGGCTTTTCCTTGCACCTTTCCTTAAATAAAGGCATAATATTAGTCACCCTCCAGTCTTCTGGTACCATATAACCATAACAGCACGGAAACAGGCCCTTCTAGTCCGTGCCGAACACTTATTCTCCCCTAGTCCCATCTACCTGCACTCAGACCATAACCCTCCATTCCTTTCCCGTCCATATAACTATCCAATTTATTTTTAAATTATAAAATCGAACCTGCCTCCACCACCTCCACTGGAAGCTCATTCCACACAGCTACCACTCTCTGAGTAAAGAAGTTCCCCCTCATGTTACCCCTAAACTTCTGTCCCTTAATTCTCAAGTCGTGTCCTCTTGTTTGAATCTTCCCTACTCTCAGTGGGAAAAGCTTATCCACGTCAACTCTGTCTATCTCTCTCATTCTGTCCCTTAATTCTCAAGTCGTGTCCTCTTGTTTGAATCTTCCCTACTCTCAGTGGGAAAAGCTTATCCACGTCAACTCTGTCTATCTCTCTCATCATTTTAAAGACCTCTATCAAGTCCCCCCTTAACCTTTTGCGCTCCAAAGAATAAAGACCTAACTTGTTCAACCTTTCTCTGTAACTTAGTTGCTGGAACCCAGGCAACATTCTAGTAAATCTACTCTGTACTCTCTCTATTTTGTTGACATCCTTCCTATAATTAGGCGACCAAAATTGTACACCATACTCCAGAATTGGCCTCACCAATGCCTTGTACAATTTTAACATTACATCCCAACTTCTATACTCAATGCTCTGATTTATAAAGGCCAGCACACCAAAAGCTTTATTTACCACCCTATCTACATGAGATTCCACCTTCAGGGAACTGTGCACAGTTATTCCTAGATCCCTCCGTTCAACTGCATTCCTCAATTCCCTACCATTTACCATGTACGTCCTATTTTGATTTGTCCTGCCAAGATGGAGCACCTCACACTTATCAGCATTAAACTCCATCTGCCATCTTTCAGCCCACTCTTGCAAATGGCCTAAATCTCTCTGTAGACTTCGAAAATCTACTTCATTATCCACAACACCACCTATCTTAGTATCATCTGCATACTTACTAATCCAATTTACCACACCATCATCCAGATCATTGATGTACATGACAAACAACAGTGGACCCAACACAGATCCCTGTGGCACCCCACTAGTCACTGGCCTCCAACCTGACAAACAGCCATCCACCATTACTCTCTGGCATCTCCCATTCAGCCACTGTTGAATCCATCTTGCTACTCCACCATTAATACCCAACAATTGAACCTTCTTAACCAACCTTCCATGAGGAACCTTGTCAAAGGCCTTACTGAAGTCCATATATACAACATCCACTGCTTTACCCTCATCAATTTCCCGAGTAACCTCTTCAAAAAATTCAAGAAGATTAGTCAAACATGACCTTCCAGGCACAAATCCATGTTGACTGATCCTAATCAGACCCTGTTTATCCAGATGCTTATATATATTATATTATCTCTAAGTATCCTTTCCATTGTACCTCACCTGTGACAAAAAATGATGCCAAAGACTCTGTCTGGGAACAGCAATTTCTCACAATGTTGTAGGGACACATGGTCAGACTCTGGGGATTAATCTTTCTTTATGTACCTCCATTCTGCCAACTCCTCTTTTGTAATGTCAATATGTTTTGGGAGATAGCTATTCTCTTCCCTGACTTCCCTAGCTTCAACAATCTTCTCCACAGTGAAAACATGAGAAGTGTTCATTAAAGAGTTCATCCATCTCCTGTGGCTCCACATAAACATGTCCACACAGATCTTTAATGGAACCTATTCTCTCCCTAATTACTCTTTTGTTCTCACTTTTCTTATAAAATCCCTGCCAAATATATTTCATGACCTTATACTTTAATTTTTTTTTAATATAGATTGGCTATGAGGTGAAATTACAATTTATGGACCATGGGGGACAACTTGACGTATGAAGCTGAACTGAATGGTTTGATAAAGGAGGTAGGTTGGAAAAAGTATTGCCATTTGTGTATGTTAAGGGATTTCCAAACTAAATGCAGACAGTTGTACAAATTTGTGCAGTCTGTATTACTATTGAAATACATTGAATTGTGCAAAATTGTCTTTTTGATTGTAGATTTGAAGTAAACGTCGCAGAAAGTTAAATCTTGTCCATGTCAGTGGAATTCCCTTGAATGGGTGTAATTACAGATGGACAACTTCTTTGTCTCCGGAAAATTAACTAAAACAGCATGGACTATCATTTCCACAGATTTCAAATCTTTAAAATGTGATATTTAAATTAAAATAACCATGTTTCAATTTTGACTCCTTTTCCTGTCTCATTTTTACTCCTGTTCCATCATAATTATTTTCTGCCCCAAATTTTGAATGGAATTCATGCATCTTAATTTATATTTCTCAGTATTTACACTTTAATTTCACAATTTGCAATAAAAATGTTCCCGATGTTGGGGGAGTCCAGAAACAAGGGTCACAGTTTAAGAATAAGGGGTAGGTCATTTAGGACTGAGATGAGGAAAAACTTTTTCACCCAGAGTTGTGAATATATGGGATTATCTGCCACAGGAGGCAGTGGAGGCCGATTCACTTAATGTTTTCTAGACAGTTAGATTTAGCTCTTAGGGCTAAAGGAATCAAGGGATATGGGGAGAAAGCAGGAACAGGGTACTGATTGTGGATGATCAGCCATGATCATATTGAATTTAAGGAAGGACATTCTTGCTATTGAGGGAGTGCAGCGTAGGTTTACAAGGTTAATTCCCGGGATGGCGTGACTGTCATATGCTGAGAGAATGGAGCAGCTGGGCTTGTACACTCTGGAGTTTAGAAGGATGAGAGGATATCTCATTGAAACATATAAGATTGTTAAGGGTTTGGACACCCTAGAGACAGGAAACATGTTCCCGATGTTGGGGGAGTCCAGAACCAGGGGCCACAGTTTAAGAATAAGGAGTAAGCCATTTAGAACGGAGACGAGGAAACACTTTTTCTCACAGAGAGTGGTGAGTCTGTGGAATTCTCTGGTGGAGGCAGGTTCTCATTTGCTTTCAAGAGAGAGCTAGATAGGGCTCTTAAAAATAGCGGAGTCAGGGGATATGGGGAGAAGGCAGGAACGGGGTACTGATTGGGGATGATCAGCCATGATCACATTGAATCGAAAGGCCGAATGACCTACTCCTGCACCTATTGTCTACTGTCCATTGAATGTCGGTGCTGGCTCGAAGGGCTGAATGGCATACTCCGGCACCTATTTTCTATGTTTCTCTGTAATCCTTAAATTTAATTATTTATCCAGGTCACTGACACTAGGGTGAAATTTAATAGAAATTTGAGGAGCAACATTTTTCACACAGAGGGTGATGAGTTTATGGAACGAGCTGCCAGTCAAAGTAGTTGAGGCAGTTACAATGAATAACAGCATTTAAAAGACAGTTGGACAGGTATATAGGAAAAGAATGGCAAAACATGGGCAAATGAGAGTATTTCAGATGGAACATTTTGGTCAGCTTGGACAAGTTGGGCCAAAGTGCCTGTTTCCGTGCTGTGTGACTATGGAGATAATTGATTTTACTTCTTGTGATCTTACCAACTTGCTCGCATCAACTATGAAGGAAGTTAAGTGTAGAAAGGCAATCATATAATAAAAATAATGGCAAATGTCCCACCACAGAAAATTATGACCCTTGTTTATTGTGAATTGAGATAATAGTTGATGTACTAAATCACAAGTGAATGGTTAATTAAAATCATATTTGTTATTTGGAACCGGAGATAGCTTTGTCTTCATTGCTGTCACTAATAATGACATTTACTTTTCATCATATCTTTCCCAATGTAAAATGTAAATTAGACTGGAATGTGACATTTATTGTTTAATAAAAACAAAACCTTAAACTGTTTGTGTTTCTCACTCAGTATTTAAGGTTTGCAGCTTTTGAAGAAACTGTGAATATCTTTGATAAGGAATGCAAAAACAAGGGAAAGACAATCCCAAAAGCACCAGTGAGCGCTGGCCAAAATTTTAAGACTTTGCACATTCAGGTAAAGTTTGTTCTTTGCACCATCAAATGAGATTTTTTAATTTACCTGGACTCCAATTAATTACTACATTCTGAAAGTATACTTAATATATATATGTATACTTAAGAATGTTTGGTTTAGCTACATTGTGATAGATTGTGAAGATTTATTTATTTAACTAAAGGTAAGAACAAAGTGGAGGAGCAGAAATTGCCCATTGGGCTTGTCATGTATGAGCTGCCATTCATAAAAATCATGGATCTAAATCGGCACCATTTTTTGTCCTATTGCCTCAAATTCCTTGATAGGTCTCATGTCCAAAATTTATTGATCTGAGCTTTGGCTGAAATCAATGAGTAGGCCGCGCAGCATTCTGCGAGAGAGAATCCCAAGGATTTACGTGAAGGATTTATCCTCATTTTGGTTTTAAATGAGCTTTTCCTTATTTTGAAATTGTGACCCTTAGTGTTTCCGTTAAGGGAAACATCCTTCCCATATCTACCCTGTAAAATACTCCAGAATTCTTAATGTTTCAATGAGATCACCTCTCATTTGACTAAACTCTATATGTCACTTCTAGAATCTATTGGATCTACTACCTGGCTGTTTATGTGATAAAAGCCATAAATCTCAAATGATCAGAAATGTAAATACAACATTGATCATAGACGGGGCATTCAGCAACAAGTCATTTACCTCCGGACTTCTCACAACATTCTGATCATCTATCAGGCAGAATCCAGGAATGTGATGGACTCTTCTCCACGTCTGCTTGTCAACATCCATGACAAAGCAGTCAATAGACAATAGGTGAAGGAGTAGGCCATTCGGCCCTTCGAGCCAGCACCGCCATTCAATGTGATCATGGCTGATCATCCCCAATCAGTACCCCGTTCCTGCCTTCTCCCCATATCCCCTGACTCCGTTATTTTTAAGAGCCCTATCTAGCTCTCTCTTGAAAGCATCCAGAGAACCCGCCTCCGCCGTCCTCTGAGGCAGAGAATTCCACAGACTCACCACTCTCTGAGAAAAAGTGTTTCCTCGTCTCCGTTCTAAATGACTTACTCCTTATTCTTAAACTGTGGCCCCTAGTTCTGGACTCCCCCAACATCGGGAACATGTTTCCTGCCTCTAGCGTGTCCAAACCCTTAACAATCTTATATGTTTCAATGAGATGCCCTCTCATCCTTCTAAACTCCAGAGTGTACAAACCCAGCTGCTCCTTTCTCTCAGCGTATGACAGTCCCGCCATCCCAGGAATTAACCTTGTAAACCTACGCTGCACTCCCTCATTAACAAGAATGTCCTTCCGCAAATTAGGGGACCAAAACTGCACACAATACTCCAGGTGTGGTCTCACTAGGGCTCTGTACAACTGCAGAAGGACCTCTTTGTTCCTATATTCGATTTCTCTTGTTATAAAGGCCAACATGCCATTCGCTTTCTTCACTTCCTGCTGTACCTGCATGCTTACTTTCATAGACTGATGTACAAGGACCCCCAGATCCCGTTGTACTTCCCCTTTTCCCAACTTGACGCCATTCAGATAATAATCTGCCTTCCTGCTTTTGCTACCAAAGTGGATAACCTCACATTTATCCGCATTAAACTTCATCTGCCATGCATCTGCCCATCCTCCTCACAGTTCACACTGCCACCCAGCTTTGTGTCATCTGCAAATTTGCTAATGTTACTTTGAATCCCTTCATCCAAATCATTGATGTATATTGTAAATAGCTGCGGTCCCTGAACCGAGCCTTGCGGTACCGCACTAGTCACTGCCTGCCATTCTGAAAGGGACCCATTAATCCCTACTCTTTGTTTCCTGTCTGCCAACTACTTCTCTATCCATCTCAGCACTCTACCCCCAATACCATGTGCACTAATTTTGCCCACTAATCTCCTATGTGGGACCTTATCAAATACTTTCTGAAAGTCCAGGTACACTACATCCACTGACTCTCCCTTGTCCATTTTCCTAGTTACATCTTCAAAAAATTCCAGAAGATTAGTCAAGCATGATTTCTCCTTCGTAAATCCATGCTGACTCGGACCCGCAAGTCCTGTTACTGTTATCAAAATGTTTGGCTATCTCATCTTTTTTGATTTTAAGTTTGATCGCCAGTTTTATTTTAATCCATTTCACCTCCCCATGTATTCTCTGGAGCACCCTCTCTGCTGAAGATACTTCGATGCTATCTAAAAAAAATCCAAGACAAGTGTTGAATTGTTATTTGCAGATAATCCCATATATTCACAACTCTGTGTTCCCCATAATTCATGCGCAATGTTGTCTTTGGGAAATAAATCATCCCTGTTCCATTATCAGTGGGTTTAAATTTTAGAACTCACTATTAACAAGATTATTTCAATGCTTTTGCCAGGACAATGACAGCAGTTGAAGAAAGTAGCTCAGCAACACCTTCTCAAGATCAATTAGACATTGTTAATGATTATTGGTTTAGCCAGTTACATGACATCTGGTGGCGCTGTTGCTGGCTGCCTCCGCCTTCAGTCTGGTATCTTATTTATTTTTTGTTATGTTTGAAGTATGGTCTTTAGTTTTTTTTGTGTTTTATGTGGGGGAAGGGGGTATGGTAAGGGGGAATCCGTCCTTCAGTCACTTCCTGGCGAGGATGCGACTATTATCCGAGTCGCGTTGTCGCCCCCCCCCCCCTCCTCGCGGCCTACCAGCTGGATTGGCGCTGCCTTTCCTGCCGGGGACCAGATCAGAGCTTCAGCAGCGGTGATGCAGTGCTGGATACACCGCGGAACGGGCGATGCCTTACCTGGGATCGCCATTTGAAGCTCCGGTGTGTTGGGCCTGCTGTATCGACATCGCGAAGCTGTAGTTCGCGGAGCTCCCAATTAGATTAGATTAGATTCCGTTATTGTCATTCAGACCTTTCGGTCTGAACGAAATTATGATGCCTGCAGTCATACACAGAACCAATAAAAACAAAACATACAATAAACACAAATTAAACATCCACCACAGTGAGTTCACCAAGCACATCCTCACTGTGATGGAGGCAAAGTCTTAGTCTACGTCTCTTCCCTCCTTGTTCTCTCTCTGCGCTGAGGCGATCGATCCAGGCCGGAGATGCCGCCCTCCAGTCCAGCGGACCTCCGTGGTGATGTCGCCGCCACCGAAATCCGGAACGCCGTCTCCGCTCCGAGACGGCCCGCCACAGCATCAGCTCCGGGCAGCCGCCCCAGCTCCAGGCCGCCGCCCCAGCTCCGGCTCCCGCAGTCTCCGCTCCGGGCCGCCGCCCCAGCTCCGGGTACCGCATTCTCCACTCCAGGCCGCCGCCACAGCTCCGGGTCCCGCAGTCTCCGCTCCGGGCCGCCGCCCCAGCTCCGGGTCCCGCAGTCTCCGCTCCGGGCCGCCGCCCCAGCTCCAGGCCCCGCATTCTCCGCTCCGGGCCGCCGCCCCAGCTCCGGGCCGCCGCCCCAGCTCCGGGTCCCGCAGTCTCCGCTCCGGGCCGCCGCCCCAGCTCCGGGTCCAGCAGTCTCCGCTCCGGGCAGCCGCCCCAGCTCCGGGTCCCGCAGTCTCAGCTCTGAGCCCCACTGCATCAGCTCCAGGTCGCCGCCGAAAGCCAGAACGCCGCACCAGCAAGTCGGGCCACCGCTGCCTCAGCCCCGAAGACGGCCAGCCTCTTGTTGGTGAGTCCTGGCTGGCTCTGCCTCCGGAGCCTCGGGGTCAGTCGCAGGCTGGAGGCCGCCAGCTCCGCCATTAGGCCTCAGCGCAGACGGAGGCAGAGAAGGGGGATACGACACGAAAAAGTCGCATTCCCCCGAAGGAAGAGACAGAGAACATGTTTCACCCTCCCCCCCCCCCCCCTCTAACACAACCCAACAAACTAAAACTTAACCAAAACAAGACAAAAAAAACTACAGAAAAAAGAAGACAGACGGACTGCAGGCGAGCCGCAGCTGTTAACAGCGCCGCCACTTCCAATACGGCCGGCGCTGACTAATATCGCGGACTTCTGGGACCCTTTGCCGGGGGCACCAGCGTGAATCTCCGCCAGCGCGGCCTGTGGACTTCGGGAGTCGCGGACTCCGGTAGGAAGTGGCCGATTCAGAGGTCCAGGCAGCTGAGGATGTTCTTTCGTTCGACGGCGGAGTTCCATCATCCCGTCGAGAGGGCCTGAATATCGGACCGTCCGTAGCGGGAACTGCGGAGGGCTTGGGAGGCCACAACCATGGGTGAACATTGGGGAGATTAAAGCGAGGAGGTTGACTGGACTTTGGTTCCTTCCCTCACAGCGGGGAACTTTGGTGCCGTTGTGGGGATGTTTATGTTGTAGACTACTATGTTCTGTGTTTTTGTGTGTTTTTTATTTGTATGACTAAGGAAAATAGCATTTTGTTGTCTCTTAATTGAAGACAATGACAATAAATTGAATCCAAATCCAAATATATCTTGAAAATAAATGACAAATAACCTAAGTGATAACAAGGAACTCCAAACCCCAAGAATGAATCAACTTCTTTTGAAACAGACACAAGTGCTGGAGTAACTCAGTGAGTCAGACAGCATCTCTTCAGATCATGGATCTGTGACATTTTGGATCAGGACTCTTCATCAGACTGAAGTGTCCCAACCTGAACCCCTGAGTTACTCCGGCACTTTTTTTGTAAACCAACATATGCAGTTCCTTATTTCTGCTTTTTTTGAAACGGATTATTTTCAGAATACCGCAATATTTTTTAAACAGCAGATGAAAATGTTTTGTTTTCCCATATTTCAACAGAAAGATTTATTTGAAGCATTTGATGATGGAAATAGAAGGGCATTCTTCAAACTTTGGGAGCAGCACATTTCACCTCATGTTCGAGAAAATGATCAAGTGCTTCAGAAACTGGAGTTTAACCTTCATGTTCATTTTGCCATCTATCCTTTGAAGAATACTGGAGGAAAACTTGTAAGTTAAATATAAACAGTGAAGCTCAGTTTAACATTTTCAGATGGCAAATAAATTATTACTAAATTTGGTGAATTTTGTACATAAATATTTGTATCTTTCTTCTGCTAATATATATAATCAAATATATTAATTTTAAAAATTGGTCTTGTAGCTATATTTTTTGATTCAAACTTTTTATTAGACTATATACTTTTTCCAATATTTACTGGGTTAGTTGTTGAACAATTGCTTTTTGACAGCATATATAAAAATTATTGCAACTATAAAGTTATGGATTAAAGTTTTCTTCTTGCTATTAATTCACTCTGGTTAATGCTTGAGTTAAACGGTATTTATAGGATGTAAAGGAGGCATCAAATCTGTGCTGTCCTTACCGTTCAAGTGTTTAATATTGGGAAAATATAGAGGAGTAACTGCCAAGTTGAATAAGTTTTCTAAACACAGATATACTTATATCATCGATTTAAAATGTACTAGAAAACATAGAAACATAGAAAAAATAGGTCCAGGAGTAGGCCATTCGGCCCTTCGAGCAAGCACAGACATTCAATATGATCATGGCTGATCAACTAAAATCAGTACCCCGTTCCTGCTTTTCCCCCCCATATCCCTTGATTCCTTTAGCCCTCAGAGCTAAATCTATCTTGAAAACATCCAGTGAATTGGCCTCCACCGCCATCAGTGGCAGAGAATTCCACAGATTCACAACTCTCTGGGTGAAGATGTTTTTCCTCATCTCAGATGGCCTACCCCTTATTCTTAAACTGTAACCCCTGGTTTTGGACTCCCCCAACATCGGGAACATTTTTCCTGCATCTAGCCTGTCCAATCCAGTAAGAATTTTATATGTTTCTATAAGAAACCCTCTCATCCTTCTAAATTCCAGTGAATACAAGGCCAGTCGACTCATTCTTTCATCATATGTCAGTCCCGCCATCCCGGGAATTAACCTGGCGAACCTCCACTGCACTCCCTCAATAGCAATAATGTCCTTCCTCAAATTAGGAGACCAAAATTGCACATAATACACCAGCTGCGGTCTCACCAGTACAACTGCAGTCAGACCTCCTTGCTCCTAAACTCAAATCCTCTCGCATTGAAGGCCAACATACCATTAGCTTTCTTCACTGCCTGCTGTCCTTGCATGCTTACTTTCAGTAACTGATGCATAAGTACACCCAGGTCTCGTTGCACCTCCCCTTTTCCTAATATGACACCATTCAGATAATAATCTGCCTTCCTGTTCTTGCCACCAAAGTGGATAACCTCTCATTTATCCACATTAAACTGCATCTGCCATGCATCTACCCACTCACCCAACCTATCCAAATAACCCTGCAGCCTCATAGCATCCTCCTCGTAGCACACGCTATAACTCAGCTTTGTGTCATCCGCAAACTTGGAGATGTTACATTTAATTCGCTCGTCTAAATCGTTTATCTATATATAATGTAATTAACTGGGGTTCCAGCACCGAGCTTTGCAGCATCCCTTAAATCACCAGTTCAAAATTGACAAATATTTATCCACATCTTATTTCCATGATGTATCGCTCTATATTTGTGTGTGGGCCATAGGCATGGTTGGTGGTTACTATTTTGTGTATACATGAGGGGTGTCGAGCTTCTGCTGTTGGTATAACTTAGGTCACACACAGTGATGAAGATCCAAATACTTTATTTGCGTTACAGCATAGGTAACTTCATCTTAATACGTAACTCAAGACTGAGGGAGAAAGGGCTGAGAAGCTTTCTGTTAAGCTAGTGGGCGTAGCTACAAAGTATGACTCATAACATGATCTATAAGGGGCACTTATATCTATAATACAAAAGCAAGTAGATTTTTCATTGTAAACAGTGCATTCTGTTGAAGTAACTGCCTTTTCTTGTGTCTAGTGTGCTGATTTGGCTACCTAGTGGTATGTTGTTAAACATTGCATCCAGCAGATGGTGCTGTCCCACCTTCATCATACCTTTCATGGGCCTGTCCCACTTAGGCGACTGCAGGAGACAATGCAGTCGCCACATGTTTGCGGGTGGTTGCCGGGGAGTCGCCTTCATGGTCGCAAGGAGTTCCCACATTCTGGGAACTAGTCGCGGCCTAATTCTGGTCGCCACACATTTTTCAACATGTTGAGTAGTGAGAACTCTCGTGCCGTAGGTGGGTCGCCAGGAGGTCCTAGTGGGTTGTCAGAAGATTGAAGGTTCTCGTAGGTTCCCATAGGTCATAGCCGGTGCTGACCGGTGAATTTCATTGGCTCATTGGGAGAAAAAAAACGTAACTAGTAGTTTTCAGAACCAAGGATAACCGATAATGTCCGCCGTGCTTCACAGCCGTGTATCTCTGGCTTCTTAAAGGTTGTCTCCATTCCTTCTCACCCTCTCCCCCCCTCTTTTAAAGGCCTTACCTTACACTGTGCTCTCACCATCTTAATTACAGCGCCAACCCTCCCGTTCATCGCGGTGTGTGTCTGTATCACCTTGGCTTTGCAACTTGTGAATTTCACTCAGACAGCGTTCCCCATGCTTGCCCTGTCTCCTGTCTGCATAACGGGCTGGTGAAGGAAGCGATGTGTGTACGTGCATGTTCCACTCTGACAGTCGCCGTTCCAGTTGCTGGTTTTTCATGCGACTGTCAGCAGTCGCCTGAAAAATTGCCGGTGGGACAGGCCCAGAAAGGTAAACAAAAATGCTGGAGAAACTCAGCGGGTGTGGCAGCATCTATGGAGAGAACAAATAGGTGACGTTTTGGGTCGAGACCCTTCTTCAGACTGATGGGGGGAAGGTGGGGGGGTCGGGAAAGAAAGGAAGAGGCGGAGATCGTAGGCTTGTGGGAGAGCTGGGAAGGTGAGGTGAAGGAGGGAAAAAGCAAGGACTATCTGAAATTGGAGGTCAATGTTCACACTGCTGGGGTGTAAATTACCCAAGTGAAATATGAGGTGCTGTTCCTCCAGTTCATCAGTCTATGAAAGTAAGCATGCAGGTACAGCAGGCAGTGAAAAAATCAATGGCATGTTGGCCTTTATAACCAGAGGAGAAGTATAGGAGTAAAGAGGCCCTTCTGCAGTTGTACAGGGCCCTACTGAGACCACACCTGGAGTATTGTGTGCAGTTTTGGTCCCCTAATTTGAGGAAGGACATTTTTGCTATTGAGGGAGTGCAGCGTGGGTTTACAAGGTTAATTCCCGGGATGGCGGGACTGTCATATGCTGAGAGAATGGAGCGGCTGGGCTTGTACACCCTGGAGTTTAGAAGGAGGAGAGGGGATCTTATTGAAACATATAAGATTGTTAAAGATTTCGACACGCTAGAGGCAGGAAACATGTTCCTGATGTTGGGGGAGACCAGAACCAGGGGCCACAGTTTAAGAATAAGGGGTAAGCCATTTAGAATGGAGATGAGAAAACATTTTTTCTCACAGAGAGTTGTGAGTCTGTGGAATTCTCTGCCTCAGAAGGCGGTGGAGGCCGGTTCTCTGGATACTTTCAAGAGAGAGCTAGATAGGGCTCTTAGGGATGGTGCAGTCAGGGGATATGGGGAGAAGGCAGGAACGGGGTACTGATTGGGAATGATCAGCCATGATCACGTTGAATGGTGGTGCTGGCTCGAAGGGTCGAATGGCCTACTCCTGCATCTACTGTCTATTGTCTATTGTGGAGTCGGCTCATTCACAGGCAGGATATGTTGTCTGTTACGCCTGTAGGTGCTGCCATCGGCACTAACTAGATATGACAGGGCTCTCACTTAACCTTTTTTCCCTGTTGCCAGCCGGGCAACCTTGGCAGCTTTTTAGGTTGCCAAATGACAGCTTAGGTGGTCATTTCAGACGGTTTGCATGACGCGTGCGATAATGTGCTCGAACGAAGTGAGTAGTTACCAGTCGGAATTATACTCAATGAAGCATTCACATATTATTTCTGCTTCAAATAAAGTCACAAACTAAACATATTCACCAATCAAGACATGATATATCCCACAATGACATGCAGCAAAATTACAATACAGTATCTCAACTCTTTTTACACATTGCAATTAATGCAATCTCTATTAGTTCTTTCCACTTCCAAACTAAAATGTGGTTGGTTTATTCAGCGTAAGATCAACCTGTGTCAATAAATCCTGGACCATGTTAACATATATGCTTAACCATGCACACTACAGATTGATGCAAGCATGTTTTCTGTGAAGGACCGAAAGTTACCATGACATGGCCATAGCATGGGTCGTTATTGCTATTGGTACAGAAACACTCTCACTTCCCACATAATTTATCCATAACAAAATATACAGGTTACAAGGAAATTTCTAATGGCATTTTATGATAATAGCTGTTAAAACCGACTATACGACTTACTGGTTAAACATTACTCTAACTGTCAGGAGATGGCCAAAGGACATAACTGCAGCAATTGTTCTTTTGGTATTATGTTTAAAGGTGTCAAAACGCCACATTACCGGACATTCAGATTAGATGTACGTGTTGTGAACAGCAATTAAGATACCCAGTTTGAACGCACCAGATTTAAAAAAAATAATTGATAAATGCTGTTTCCATCATTCCCACTTCAGAATTGAAGTTATATTTCAACTGAAATATTTCCTGACCAAATTTGTGATGTATATGACCGACTGTAGAAGTAAAACTTGGATAAATCCAACATATAGTTGTGAATGTTGCTTATTAAATAACTACAGTACTGATACTCCATATTAAGAGCATTGATTTACCGTTAAAATGAATTCTGTAATAACGTGTCAACGGTAGCAGTGATAATCGAACATTGCTGTTTTAATGTTTCACGTGTTCACAATTTAATTAATCCATCTTTATGGACTAAAACAAATAACATTGGGAATTAAAACACATTTGATAGGATTTCGTTATCAAACATAGTCAATGTTCGCTCTGAAGACATTTCCAGCACAATAGGGTCAGGGAGGAGGGGGGGTGTGAATCAGTGCGGGTGGATAGATGGCGGGGGGTGGGGGGGGGAGTTGAGAAGGCAATCGGTGCGGTATGGATGGATTGTGGCAGGTGAAGTAGTACGGGATCAGTACAAAATGAATGAGGGGATCAGTATAGGATGAATGAGGGGATCAGTATAGGGTGAATGAGGGGTTCAGTACGGGATGAATGGGGGGGGGGATCAGTACAGGATGAATGGAGGAGAAGTGCAGGATGGATGGGAAGGATGGGTGGGTGGCAGGAAAATCAATGCGAGGTAGATAGGGAGATCAGTGCAGGATGAATAGATTGGGGGGGGGGGTGGTAGATGGGGAGGGGAGCACAGGGGATGTCAGTGAGGACTGAATAGAGGTGGGAATGGGGATCAGTGCGGGATGGAGAGGAGAGCTATAGGATCTTTGGTGCAGCTGCTTCTGATGGCGAAAGGAGGCCTCCCCCTCCCTCCCTCCTCCCGGCCTCGGCGTGTGGGAGGGTTTGTTTTGAAAGCGCCGTTGACAGAATGGCAGGCAACGGCCGCTATCAGGGCAGGCAGGGTGCGGGAGGAGGAGGAGATGGAGCCGCTGTCGCGGCCGCTGCTGCTGCTGCTGCTGTGCGGGGCCCGTCATTTGCTCCGACCCTTCGTCACCCCACACCTGGTATCTTTGCCCTGCAATACAGCCGTCGCCAACACGAAAAGTCACGTTCCTTTTCTCCAGAGATGCTGCCTGACCCGCTGAGTTACTCCAGTTCTTTGTGTCTATCTTCGGTATAAACCAGTATCTGCAGTGCCAAGCCGGGCAAAATGACTCAGCGTTTAGGTTGCCCGGCGGCACTTTGGGTGGTCAATGACACCTGGGCAACCGTTAATTTCGAGCCCTGTATGAGCGTGGCTCAGAAGCTGTTCCAGAAATTACACCGATTCAGTCATGGCCTTTGTCAGTTTGCAAACGAACCACCTGCCCCTAAAGCGGCCTACTTGTCTTCTCATAGCACTGTTTTTGAATGTCACACTTTTGGTGTTACCTGCACTGAACTTCCGATGGTGCTGTTCCTCCAGTTTGCGCTGGGCATCACTCTGGCCATGGAGGAGGCCCAGGACAGAAAGGTAGGATTCGGAATGGGAGGGGGAGTTGAAGTGCTGAGCCACCGGGAGATCAGGTTGGTTATTGCAAACTGAGCAGAGGTGTTGGGCGAAGCGATCGCCAAGCCTGCACTTGATCTCGCCAATGTAGAGAGGTTGACACCTGGAACAGCGGTTGCAGTAGATGAGGTTGGAGGAGGTGCAGGTGAACCTCTGCCTCATCTGCAAAGACAACTTGGGTCGAGGGGGGAGGCAAAGAGCCAAGTGTAGCATTTCCTGCGGCTGCAAGGGAAAGTACCTGGGGATGGGGTTCGTTTGGGTGGGAAGGGACGAGTTGACAGAGGGAACGGTCTCTGCGGAAAGCAGAAAGGGGAGGAGATGGGAAGATGAGGCCAGTGGTGGGATCCTGTTGGAGGTGGCGAAAATGTCGGAGGATTATATATTGTATGTGACGGCTGATAGGGTGGAAGTTGAGGACAAGGGGGACTCTGTTACGAGTTGGGGGATGGGGAGTGAGAGCGGAGCTGCGGGATATAGTGGAGACCCTGGTGAGGGCCTCATCTATAATAGAAGAGGGGAACCCCCATTCCCTAAAGAATGAATAGTTTCATATACCGCTACTGCCGTAAATTCTCTTACCTTTGCTTCTACGCATGATGATAGTGGAATCTTTTGTTACATTCTCTATACTTGAAAAGCCATCAACGACAAATTTAATGGCAAAGTATATTTCTTTGCTGGTGAAACCTATACTTCAAGATTCTCTCAACACTTACAAATTTTATATTTGAGATGTAATAATTTCTATGGGACCTAGGTGATTGTTAATGTTGTTAAAGAAATAGCATGCCCAAGATTGATAATTTTCCCGCTGGGAGTGGAGGACATGCCCAGCCTGATCATCTGGGTTTGTTCTGCTCTGCATTTCGCAACACCCATTTCTTTGTCTGCGTACTTCTATCTATGTTTTCACCATGGAACTTCTCCCACCCACTCACTTATCAGTAAACCTTGTTAACGATTTATTGACATGGTCATTAGTTTTTACCATATCTCCCCCACCTTCTACAATACCATACCATACGATAGAACTTTACTTATCCCAGAAGAGAAATTGATCTGCCAACAGTCATAATACAGAAGATACATGAAATATGAAATTAAAGTGAAGAGTGGAAAGGATTGGGGATGTGCAAAGATTGGGGAGGGGAGTCAGTCTCTGTCCCCACAACAGAAGGGGGAGGAGTTGTACAGTTTGATAGCCACAGGGAAGAAGGTTCTCCTGAGGCGTGCTGTGCTGCATCTTGGTGGAACTAGTCTGTTGCTGAAGGTGCACCTCAGGTTGGACAGTGTAGATGGAACGGGTGAGCTGTATTGTCCAAGATGCTCCGCAGTTTGAGGAGCATCCTCCCCTCCAAGACCAAGCTCCCGTGAATCCAACTCTGCCCCCAGGACGCAGCCAGCCTTCCTGATGAGTTTGTTAATCCTGTTGGTGTCTGCAGCCTTCGCCCTGCTGCCCCAGCACACAGCAGTGAAGAAGATGGCACTGGCCACCACTGATTGCTGGAACATCTGCAGCATCTTACTGTAGACGTTGAAGGAGCGGAGCCTTCTCAAAAAATAGAGCCGGCTCTGTCCCTTCTTGTGCAAGGCCTCAGCATTCCTGGACCAGTCCAGTTTAATGTCCAGGCACACTCCAAGCTGTTTGTACTCCCTCGTAAACTGCACATCCACACCATTGATGGAGACGGGACAGGGGTGTTCCTCTCCTCCTGAAGTCCACCACTAAATCCAGGTAGGGTTTAACCAGGGGTCGCAGGTGAGTGAGCACCAGCCTCTCCAGGGACTTCATGGTGCGTGAAGTCAGCACCACCGGCCTGTAGTCATTGGAGGAGCTGGGACGCGTCCTCTTTGGTACAGGAACCAGGCAGGATATCTTCCACATCACAGGAAGATATGAAGATATGCTGGAGTACTCCACGCAACTGGCTGGCACACGTCTTGAGTACCCTCGAGCTGACACCATCGGGACCCATGGCCTTGCCTGAGCGGAGTCTGTTCAGCTCCTTACTCACCTGCTCAGCCTTGATGGTCAGGTGCGACAAAGACAGAGGAAGTGGACCAGGGGGATTGAGGGAGATAGTCTGTTGGGGAGCAGGGGGGAGGGTGGGCAGAGGCCATCAAATCTACTAATCTAGCTCATTGACCCAGTCCTGATTACTTTCCCTCCCCAGGCCACTGGTCTTGTAGCTTGTGATACTCTTCATACCGCTCCACACATCCCTCATGTGTGCAGCTTTACAAGCTTCATTTTTCTCCTTTTCAGTTCTAATAAAGTCTCTCCTACCTGAAATGCTGACTCTGCTTCTCTTCCCACAACTACATATTTTATGCATTGAAATTTTCCCTTAACGTGGTCATATTACATCGTAGTTCATCCATGTCTTTTCTTTCCTGAAAGGTAGAAAATGGTAACTTTAAAAGACCATTCACTTAGAAACATAGAAACATAGAAAACAGGTGCAGGAGGAGACCATTCAGCCCTTCGAGCCAGCACCGCCATTCATTGTGATCATGGCTGATCGTCCCCAATCAATAACTCGTATCTGCCTTCTCCCCATATCCCTTGATTCCACTAGCCCCTAGAGCTGTATCTAACTCTCTTAAAACCATCCAGTGACTTGGCCTCCACTGCCCTCTGTGGCAGGGAATTCCACAAATTCACAACTCCATGGGTGAGAACGTTTTTTCTCACCTCAGTCTTAAATGGCTTCCCCTTTATTCTAAGACTGTGGCCCCTGGTTCGGGACTCGCCCAACATTGGGAACATTTTTCTTGCATCTAGCTTGTCCAGTCTTTTTATAATTTTATATGTTTCTATAAGATCCCCCTCATCCTAGTAAACTCCAGTGAATACAAGCCTAGTCTTTACAATCTTTCCTCATATGACAGTCCCGCCATCCCAGGGATCAATCTCGTGAACCTACGCTGCACTGCCTCAATCACAAGGATGCCTTTCCTCAAATTAGGAGACCAAAACTGGACACAATACTCCAGATGTGGTCTCACCAGAGCCCTATACAACTGTAGAAGAACCTCTTTACTCCTATACTGAAATCCTCTTGTTATGAAGGCCAACAGCTTTCTTCACTTTAGATTGAATCTTCTTATCAGAATTTTAATGCAATGCATAAAAATGTTGGGACATGGTTTATAAATATAATAAAAGTGAAATATGTTCATTCAGAACATGTGGTAGGTTACAGATTTGGAATAACCCATTGATCTCACCTTGAGCAGTGAAAGAAGAAAATCAGAAGGGACATTTTTAGAGAAAAATCTAATTGCAATGTTTGATCGAATGGGAGTTTTCTAACCACCTCAAAAGCAACATGAGCATTAATTAAATAAAGAAAGTGTGTAAATTGAAACATGGTTAATTGAACTTTATCTCTTAAAACCAAATGCCTTTTCAACAGGGCAAAGATGATGTGGAAGAAAGAACCTCTCATTTCAAAACGTACCTGGAAACGAGAGGGGCAGCATTAAGTCAAACAACAGAATTCCTGCCCTATTATGCACTGCCGTTTGTCCCCAATCCCACTATCCACCCCTCTTTTAAGGAGCTGTTTCAGGTATGAGCTACTCTTTGTCCTGTTGTCCTTTGCTGATGTGACATTTAGATATGCAATACTGTCTTTGCATTCCTCAGCTGATGGGTTAAATCTCACAGAGGAGGCATTTTTCCATTGGAGCCACAGGTGGAAAAGGCTGACAAAGCATTACGCTCCTCGAGATACTTCTGTGAGATAATGTATCTGGTGTCATAGAGTACAATCATTTTTTCAATAACTTCTCTAAATAATTTTGGATATCATTGTTGTATCATTTTACTGGTCCATTGAAATAATCTGAGAATATACCAGTGTCCATTTTCATGATAATTGAGATCATGAATGCGTTCTGTGTATGAAGAACAAAACCTATTGAATTTTAAAATTTAAATGTACATAGAATCTTCCCTTATAATATTTTCCCATTCTTTACATTGCCTGATAATGAACAAGAAAGAAAGTACTTGTAGTTCAACAGTAAGTTCATTTTCTCAGGACAGCTCAGAGTGCTTTACTAACAATGACTGATTGGATGATTAGCAAAAATCAGCAGTGAGGTGACCAAATGTTAATTTATTTATTATTGCCGGTGATGAGTGATGGATACATTTTAATCATGGCCCTAATTCTTCACATTGTGCTGCTAGTCTTTGGCATCCTCTCCTGAAGAAAATGAGCAGTTTTCATAATTATGCTTCCTATGTTGTGAATCTTGAATTCAAAACCCACCGTGGCATTTTAAAAATTTATATTCATTCATTTCCAGTATTGGAAAAATAATTATTAGTCTTCGTACTCTTGACCACAAAAATCCATCTAGATGAATGAATGAATGACTGAATACTTTATTGTCACATGTGACAAACCACAGTGAAATTCTTTGCTTGCAAATAGTGACCACATAGAAACTTACAAAGTACCCCTGCCCCTTTGTTCTCCCCCCCCCCCACCCACTCCCTCATGGCAGTACCCCCAGGCCCGGTCCTCCTTTGTTCCTCCCCCCTGCATAGAAACATAGAACATAGAAATATAGGTGCAGGAGTAGGCCATTCGGCCCTTCGAGCCACCACCGCCATTCAATATGATCATGGCTGATCATCTAAAGGCAGTCCCCCGTTCCTGCTTTTTCCCCATATCCCTTGACTTCCTTAGCCCTAAGAGTTAAATCTAACTCCCTCTTGAAAACATCCAGTAAATTGGCCTCCATTGTTTCTGTGGCAGAGAATTCAACAGATTCACAACTATTTGGGTGAAAACGTTTTTCTTCATCTCAGTCCTAAATGTCCTACCCCTTATTCTAAAAGGCCTATCCCTTATTCTTAAGGGGTATCTCTGGACGCCTCCGTGGCACCGACCCAGGCCCCGGCAGCGGGCTTCGTCGACACAGGGGCCGGCCGCAGGCTCCGACCCGTGAGGCTCCGGCCTTAGCTTCTCCGCGGGATCACAAACAATCTTCCTGATAAAACGGGGAATTATAGACCAGTTAGCCTGACATCGGTGGTGGGGAAGATGCTGGAGTCAATTATAAAAGATGAGATAGCCGGACATTTGGATAGCAGTAACAGGATCAGTCCGAGTCAGCATGGATTTATGAAGGGGAAATCATGCTTGACTAATCTTCTGGATTTTTTGAAGATGTAACTGGGAAAATGGACAAGGGAGAGCCAGTGGATGTAGTGTACCTGGACTTTCAGAAAGCATTTGATAAGGTCCCACATAGGAAATTAGTGGGCAAAATTAGGGCACATGGTATTGGGGGTAGAATGCTGACATGGATAGAGAAGTGGTTGGCAGACAGGAAACAAAGAGTAGGGATTAATGGATCCCTTTCAGAATGGCAGGCAGTGACTAGTGGGGTACCACAAGGCTCGATGCTGGGACCGTATATTTACAATATACATCAATGATTTGGATGAAAGGATTCAAAGTAACATCAGCAAATTTGCAGATGACACAAAGCTGGGTGGCAGTGTGAACTGTGAGGAGGATGCTATGAGAATGCAGGGTGACTTGGACAGGTTGGGGGAATGGGCAGATGCATGGCAGATGAAGTTTAATGCAGATAAATGTGAGGTTATCCACTTTGGTAGCAAAAACAGGAAGGCAGATTACTATCTAAATGGCGTCAAGTTGGGAAAAGGGGAAGTACAACGGGATCTGGGGGTCAATGTACGTCTATGAAAGTAAGCATGCAGGTACAGCAGGCAGTGAAGAAAGCGAAAGGCATGTTGGCCTTTATAACAAGAGGAATCGAATATTGTAGCAAAGAGGTCCTTCTGCAGTTGTACAGAGCACTAGTGAGACCACACCTGGAGTATTGTGTGCAGTTTGATCTCCTAATTTGAGGATGGACATTCTTGCTATTGAGGGAGTGCAGCGTAGGCTTACAAGGTTAATTCCCAGGATGGCGGGACTGTCATATGCTGAGAGAATGGAGCAGCTGGGTTTGTACACTCTGGAGTTTAGAAGGATGAGAGGGAATCTAATTGAAACATATAAGATTGTTAAGGGCTTGGACACACTAGAGGCAGGAAACATGTTCCCGATGTTGGGGGAGTCCAGAACCAGGGGCCACAGTTTAAGAATTAGGAGTAAGCCATTTAGAATGGAGACGAGGAAACACTTTTTCTCACAGAGAGTGGTGAGACTGTGGAATTCTCTGCCTCAGAGGGCGGTGGAGGCAGGTTCTCTGGATGCTTTCATATAACAATTACAGCACGGAAACAGGCCATCTCGGCCCTACAAGTCCATGCCGAACAACTTTTTTCCCTTAGTCCCACCTGCCTGCACTCATACCATAACCCTCCATTCCCTTCTCATCCATATGCCTATCCAATTTATTTTTAAATGATACCAACGAACCTGCCGCCACCACTTCCACTGGAAGCTCATTCCACACCGCTACCACTCTCTGAGTAAAGAAGTTCCCCCTCATGTTACCCCTAAACTTCTGTCCCTTAATTCTGAAGTCATGTCCTCTTGTTTGAATCTTCCCTATTCTCAAAGGGAAAAGCTTGATCACATCAACTCTGTCTATCCCTCTCATCATTTTAAAGACCTCTATCAAGTCCCCCCTTAACCTTCTGCGCTCCAGAGAATAAAGACCTAACTTATTCAACCTATCTCTGTAACTTAGTTGTTGAAACCCAGGCAGCATTCTAGTAAATCTCCTCTGTACTCTCTCTATTTTGTTGACATCCTTCCTATAATTGGGCGACCAAAATTGTACACCATACTCCAGATTTGGTCTCACCAATGCCTTGTACAATTTTAACATTTAACATTACATCCCAGCTTCTATTTCAAGAGAGAGCTAGATAGGGCTCTTAAAAATAGCAGAGTCGGGATATGGGGAGAAGGCAGGAACGGGGTACTGATTGGGGATGATCAGCCATGATCACATTGAATGGCGGTGCCGGCTCGAATGGCCAAATGGCCTACTCCTGCACCTATTGTCTATTATCAATTTACTGTTGTGTGGTGTCTTTTTTAAATTGCTGTTTTTTTCTTTTTTTTCCTCCCACACATATATAATATGTGATTCTGTTCCATTCTGTTTTGTTGTTTTTTTGCACAATCCGCAAGCATTGCCACTTTTCATTTCACTGCACATCTTGTATGTGTATGTGACGAATAAACTAAAGTCGAACTTGAACTTGAACTTACTTTACAGACAATTCCATTTGCAGGCTGTGTCCGTCTCATATGCAGGACGGGCCCACCAGAGGCAGCAGCATGGTGGCATACAGGCAGGGGGAGTAGTCCTGGGAGTTCTGACTACAGACACCTGGCGTTGTAAACAGTGAATAAAGTAGATTATCTTGTCATGATCACATTGTTGTTTTGGAGGGGCTTGCTGTCTTTGGGATGACTGAACATTTGATATGTTAATGCAAAGACTACACTTCAGAGAGATATAATAATTATAAAAGTTTTTAGATTGTTACAGGAGCTGTAGAAATGAGCGTATTTTTATTGCAGCTGTTAGTGTGGTACAACGCTTGTTATTCTGATAGACAAACAGACATTTATTGTCATTTAAACATACAACGTTCAAACGAGATTACGTTCCTGCAGTCATAACAGCAAGAAAACCAAAACACACAATTGACAATTCCACACAAACATCCATCACAGTGAATCTCCTAACACCTCCGCACTGTGATGGAAGGCAAAAGTCTTATCGCTTCCCTGTTCTCTGTTCTTTATTCTTCTTCTCCCGCAGTCAAGCAGTCAAATTACTGCATCGAGCTGATCGAGGCTTTTGATGTTAGAGCCCCCGGAGGGCGATGGTAAGTCCCGCGGCCGTTTAAGCTGCGCCGGGCGATGTAAGGCCCTGCTCCAGGTCAATTTAAACCCCTTGATTTGGGCGGGAGAAGTTGCCATTGCGGGAGCTCCGAAAAGCGGTCTCCCACCAGGGACCCGCGAGCTCTCGATGTTACCGTCCACAGGGCCTGCAGCCGGAGTCTCCGGAGCTCCGAAGTCAGGTCGAAGGCCGCGCACCACCACAGCGCTCCGCGCTCCGAAGTCGGCCAGCTCCGCGATGGTGCGTCCGCAGGCTCTGCGACTGGAGCCCCAGGTCGATTCCGGTTGGAGGCCGCCGGCTCCACGATGTTAGGCCCCAACAACAACGGAGACTCAACAGCGAAACGGTCATGTCCCCCGTGCAGGGAAGAGATTAAAAGGTTTCCCCCAACCCCCCCACATATACACAGCTAAAAATAAAATAAAACTAAAACCAAAAAACATACACCTAACAGGGCAAAAAAAAAGAAAAGACAGACGGACCGCAGTGGCCGCTGCCGCAAGGCGCCGCCATCTAAAGTTTGTAAGTTCCTGCATTGTTTATTTTTGCACTGAATAAATGTTTTTTGTCCCCTTGGGCCCCTTAGCTCAAAGGTTTCAGGACCAGGCCTGCCACTTCTTTCCTCATAGATTGCATCACTGCAGGAGTATCAATTATTCCATTATTTAAACCAAGTTTTTCAGGTTAGGTTTTCTGGGAGACAGTAGATGACACTGGATTGCACTCCTGAGTAAATATTGCACTACACTGTACTTTTCAGTACAGATTTCCAAGAGAATGTAAAGTTATTTAGGATGTTATTTATGATATTTAGGATTCAAGATGATACCATGATCAGTCTAGTTAGGTTGAGGTGATCTTAGAGAAAACAATAAAACAGGCAAAAATAAACTGTCAAGAAAAGTGAAAAGCTAAAGTACACATCAGAATTTTACATTATGTTTCTAGCTGGGAAGGTGGTTCTATTATCAATGCAAACTATCAAAATAGAACGAGAACCATTCTGCTTGATTACAGTGCCCTCCATAATGTTTGGGACAATGACCCATCATTTATTTATTTGCCTCTATACTCCACAATTTGAGATTTGTAATAGAAAAAATCGCGTGGTTAAAGTGCACATTGTCAGATTTTAATAAAGGGCATTTTTACACATTTTGGTTTCACCATTTAGAAATTACAGCAGGGTTTATACATAGGTCCCCCCCCCCCCCATTTCAGGGCACCATAATGTTTGGGACACAGCAATGTCATGTAAATGAAAGTAGTCATGTTTAGTATTTTGTTGCATATTCTTTGCATGCAATGACTGCTTGAAGTCTGCGATTCATGGACATCACCAGTTGCTGGGTGTCTTCTCTGGTGATGCTCTACCAGGCTTGTATTGCAGCCATCTTTAGCTTATGCTTGCTTTGGGGGCTAGTCCCCTTCAGTTTTCTCTTCAGCATATAAAAGGCATGCTCAATTGGGTTCAGATCAGGTGATTGACTTGGCCACTAAAGAATTGACCATGTTTTAGCTTTGAAAAACCCCTTTGTTGCTTTTGCCGTATGTTTGGGATCATTGTCTTGTTGTAGAATGAACCGCCGGCCAATGAGTTTTGAGGCATTTGTTTCAACCTGAGCAGATAGAATGTGTCTATACGCTTCAGAATGCATTATGCTACTACCATCAGCGGTTGTATCATCAATGAAGATAAGTGAGCCAGTACCTTCAGCAGCCATACATGCCCAGGCCATACCCCCCACCACCTTGTTTCACAGATGAGGTGGTATGCTTTGGATCTTGGGCAGTTCCTTCTCTCCTCCATACTTTGCTCTTGACATCACTCTGATATAAGTTAATCTTTGTCTCATCTGTCCACAAGACCTTTTTCCAGAACTGTGGTTGCTCTTTTAAGTACTTCTTGGCAAACTGTAACCTGGCCATCCTTTTATTTGCGGCTAACCAGTGGTTTGCATCTTGCAATGTTGCCTCTGTATTTCTGTTCATGATGAAGTATTCTGCGGACAGTGGTCATTGGCAAATCCACACCTGACTCCTGAAGAGTGTTTCTGATCTGTCGGTCAGGTGTTTGGGGATTTTTCTTTATTGTAGAGAGAAATCTTCTGTCATCAGCTGTGGAGGTCTTCCTTGGCCTGCCAGTCCCTTTGCGATTAGTAAGCTCACCAGTGCTCTCTTTCTTCTTAATGATGTTCCAAACAGTTGATTTTGGTAAGCCTAAGGTTTGGCTGATGTCTCAAACAGTTTTATTCTTGTTTCTCAGTCTCATAATGGCTTTTTTGACTTTCATTGGCACAACTTTGATCCTCGTGTTGATAAACAGCAATAAAGGTTTCCAAAAGTGATGGAAAGACTGGAGGAAAGACTAGGTGCTGAGAGCTCTCTATACCTACATTAAGGAGGCATTTAAACACACCTGAGCCATTACAAATACCTGTGAAGTCATGTGTCCCAAACATTATGGTGCCCTGAAATGGAGGGACTATTTATAAACACTGCTGTAATTTCTACATGATGAAACCAAAATGTATAAAAATACACTTCAATAAATTCTGACAATGTGCACTTTAACCACATGTGATTTTTTTCTATTACAAATCTCAAATTGTGGAGAACAGAAGCAAATAAATAAATGATGGGTCTTTGTCCCAATAT
Source organism: Amblyraja radiata (assembly GCF_010909765.2). Taxonomy (NCBI): domain Eukaryota; kingdom Metazoa; phylum Chordata; class Chondrichthyes; order Rajiformes; family Rajidae; genus Amblyraja; species Amblyraja radiata. The sequence continues at coordinate 18,262,676 of NC_045968.1, forward strand.
TATGGAGGACACTATGTGTCTGCACAAAACAATGCTGAGGGATTACTTTGATGATGGAATAGATTCAGAAAAGTGACCGTGCCAGCTTCCTGTGACAATTCCCAATAAGTATAGCCATTGATGACATACTCCAAGAGGATATATTCCAGCAGCTTTCCAAAAGTGTTTTTGGCAAGTAAGCTCATGTTTTGTTTGTTAATTATAAGAAGATAGTGAAGTAATTGTTGTCTCTTATTATTTTAATATTCACAGAAAACAATGGTCTTACTATTGTTGAAATTAAACATATGATATCTGACTATCACTTTCTACTAGTTCTAGACAAACCCTATTCAGCTAATGCAGGGAAAGTGAGTAAGGGGATATTATACCTATAACAACTCCTCTTATTAACTTAATTTATAAAGTCTAGAATATCATATGGCTTTTCAGGTAATTAAAAAAAAAAATCCAACTTGAAAGCTTCACAAAAATACGCTCTTTTTGTCATGCTCTTATTTTTTTTAATGGCAGTTGCTGTTAATTTAACTTTTCAGGATTCTTGGACTCTTGATTTGAAGTTGAAAATGCAGAAATTTCTTTCCGCGAGCTTGAAAATGCCCAGAGTCCCACGGCTGCTCTCGATATTTGTATCCTTCTATACGTCTTAATTTTCTTGGAAATGTTTAATTATTATAACTGAGATTTAGTTTTCAAATGCTGAAAGGAGGGGGAAGAAGAGGAGGAAGCTGATCATGTGTCCTGGAATGACAAAAAAACAACTAACTGCTGAAAATACCCGGGGAGCATTTGCAGACAGAAACAGTTGAAGCTTCAGGTTGGTGAGGATAATGGATATGTAGCCTTTCTTTCTCAGATAAGAAAAATGAGTCAATAGATGGATGTTAATAAACTGAATTTCTCAATGAGATGACTGAACTTGATTCTTGGTTATTGATCAGTCATGGCCACCTAACTTGGACAAAGCAAGTGAGCTGGATATGACAGAATGTCTTGTATATATTGTAAATAAGGGAGAGGGATGCAGAGAAAAACAGAATGCCTGCAATACAATAGAGATCAAGAGAGAGTGAATGACAGAAGTAATGGATTCCCGGATCTAGAATCAATCTAATCAACATTTGTTGCACTCTCCTTATTCCAATTAAATATCTTTCTTGGATAGGGAGTCTAGAGTACACAGTATTGCAGATAGACCCATATTCTTCCAACTAAACTGAATAAACTAAAATGAAATAGGCCAACAAACAATATGCCTTTGAAATACATGCAGGTTGATTTTGTATCCAAGTATGCCCAAGTCCTTCTGAACACTGACCTTGATTTCCATCTGCCATGTTGACAATCATCACTCGGCTTGCCTTTGTCCCTACCAAGCTTTTGATGTTACAAATTCACGGAGTAGTAGCAGGAAATCGAGGTTTGGATTTGTTTTTACAAATTCAATAAAATTTAAACCTGAGTTCAACTTAAAAGCAGTGGTCCTTAACCCATATTTCAAAGAAAGAAAATGGACAGGAATACAAAGGTAAGGGCATTCAATTTAATTTTTAGCTTTTGAGATTGCTATTTGTTTCTTTTATCACGGACAGTAAACTTCTAGTTGGTCAAAGCATTGTGGAGAACTTTTAATCTTCCTTAAAATGAAAAGTTTGGCAATTTATTACAATTTTCAAAGTATTGTTAATACCTGAATGTTCACTTCAATATTTTATTTGTGAATAATGATTGAATTATTGGATTACTGTCTTTGAAAGTGCAGCTATATATACAGGAGTGCAGGTGCATGGTTCCTTGAAGGTGGAGTTGCAGGTAGATAGGGTGGTGCAAAAGACGTTTGGCACATTGGCCTTCATCAGTCAAGAGTATTGAGGATAGAAGTTGGGTTTAATTCTGTTTGGCTGTAATGACAAAGGTTAAAATAGAACCACATAAAATAGTGTAAGACAATATACCGTTTTTCTTTATTCTCTTACCACATAAAAGAAAAGCATTTGGCCCATCTATCAAAACAATCCCAGCAATCCCAATCACCACTTTGCTGTTACTGGTTTTCTGATTTCACACGACCATCAGTTCCACCCAGATTCTCCTACTACCCATCTCACTTGATGTAATTTAGAGTACAATTAATCTAACAACAAACACACCTGGATGCAAGAGGAAACTGAATTCCAGGAGTCAATGTTGCAGTAAGGGGAAGAAGACTAAATAGCAGGAAAAAACGTTTAGTAAAAGGTTGTCTGTTCTAAGCGTCATCCTGGCATGAGACTAAACGCAGACAAAGGAAATGATACAAGAATGTTCTCAAAACCTCTGAGGGAAAATTCAATGTCCCCTCTGATTCAAAGGAATCCCTGACACATGACCACTCAAAATGAAGAAGGAGCAACTGGATGGCATTCCATTTCACCGATTTTACATCTGATAAATGAACAAATTATAAATTCTTCATCATTTGAACATGGGACAGTTTTATTTTAGAAATTCGTTGCATGTGAAACAATAATTTCATTTAAAACAGAAATAAATTAAGACAATTGCATGGGCATTTGTTAACATTGTATTGGCAGAACTGGTGCATCAACTACAGCAACGGTTAACAGAGACTGAGCAAAAAGCAGCAACATACATGAGGAGATACAGCAAGATACAAGAGGATTACCATAACCTGATTGGAGTCACTGCAGAACTGGTGGATTCCTTAGAAGCTACAGTAAATGGGAAAATGGTGAGATGTGTACCAACTAATCCATTTTTGGTGTAAATTTATATTTAATAATTTGTATATTGGTGTTGAACACCAATTTCTTAAAAATAATCTCTGATGTATTGGTTTAGTATGATCTTGCACAAAATAGAATGACAGTAAGCCCTCACAATAAGGGTGGGGAGGGGGGGGTCGTGTCTGTTATTGCCGATTGTCCCGTATAACTGAGTGAGGGGGATAAAGGTTTACCCAAGGCTGGGAGGGAAGAAACATAACATGTGGGGGAGGGGGGGGGGGGGGGGTTCAACAAGCATGAATTTACAGGCCTGGGAGCTACAGAGCCCCCGGCCCCACACGCGGTGAGCCAGGGACTGGCCCGTTACTCACGCCACCTTCATGCTGATCACTCTCTCCCCTCCCACAATCATTGGGTAACAGGCAGACGCAGTGCAATGGGAGGCGAGATCTATTATATAGAGGTTGGTTATTGCGGGGGTTTACTGTATTCGCTGACTGATTATTTTCACTATATTTAATTTTAATGTAAATGGTTCATACAATATTTATTTTCATTTCATCCGTATTTTCACGTTTTAGTTGATACAGCAAGGAAATCACGGTGATCAAATATAATCATGGCTGATCATCCCTCCTAACATATAGTGTAGCAATGTTACGAAATTTTGAGATTTTATAAATCAAGTCTGCAATTTATCCCACCAGATAAAGCATAAAAATAGGTTTAATTTGATACCTAATTCACTTTCAAATCTTCAGTATTTAAAAGGTTATGGCCATTTTCATGCTCGGAATTTAGCATCTTGTTCCCTATTACTTTTCCAAAAGCTGTGATAGAGGACAGTCAAAAGCCCATAACTTTCTTAAAATTAAGAGAACTGAATGAAACCCACGAGGACCGGCCAGGCCTCGACTCGGGTTTCTACGTGGCGATCCAGGAGGCATCGAGACCGCAGCGCCTCGATAAGTATTCAGACCCCTTCACTTTTTCCTCATTTTGTTACGTTACAGCCTTATTTTTAAATGGATTAAATTCATTTTTTTAATCATCACTACACACAATACCCCAGAATGAAGAAGCGAAAACAGGTGTTTAGAAACTTTTGCAAAGTAATTAAAAAGAAATAACTGGAATATCACATTAACATAAGTATTCAGACCCTTTGCTATGACACTCAAAATTAAGCAAAATTGTCCGTAGACCTCCGAGACAGGATTGTGTTGAGACACAGATCTGGGGAAGGGTATAAAACAATTTCTGTAGCATTGCAGGTCCCGAAGAGCACAGTGGCCTCCGTCATTCTTAAATGGAAGAACTTTGGAACCACCAGGACTCTTCGTAGAGCTGGCCACCCGGACAAACTGAGCAATCGGGAGAGAAGGGCCTTGGTCAGGGAGGTGAACAAGAACCTGATAGTCACTCTGACAGAACTGCAGAGTTTCTCTGGAGATGGGAGAACCTTCCAGAAGAACAACTATATCTGCAGCACTCTACCAATCAGGCCTTTATGGTAGAGTTGTATTATACTCCTCAGTAAAAGGCACATGAAAGCCCGCTTGGAGGTTGCCAAAAGGCATGAGAAACAAGATTGTCTGGTCTGATGAAACCAAGATGCTTGAATGCCAAGCGTCACATCTGGAGGAAACCAGGCATCGCTCATCACCTGGCCAATACCATACCTACGGTGAAGCATCGTGGTGGCAGCATCATGCTGTGAAGATGTTTTTCAGCGGCAAGAACTGGGAGACTAGTCAGGATCGAGGGAAAGATGAACGGAGCAAAGTACAGAGAGCTCCTTGATGAAAACCTGCACCTTCCAACAGAACAACGACCCAAAGCACACAGCCAAGACAACGCAGGAGTGGCTTCGTGACAAGTCTGTGAATGTCCTTGAGTGGCCCAGCCAGAGCCCAGACTTGAACCTGATCGAACATCTCTGGAGGGATCTGAAAATAACTGTGCATCGACGCTCCCCATCAAACCTAACAGAGCTTGAGAGGATCTGCAGAGATGAATGGGAGAAATTACCCAAAAAACTTGAGGCTGTAATCGCTGCCAAAGGTGCTTCAACAAAGTACTGAGTAAAGGGTCTGAATACTTATCTAAATGTGATATTTCAGTTATTTATTTTAAATTACTTTTTGAAAATTTCTAAACCCCTGTTTTCGCTTTTACATTAATGGGGTATTGTGTGTAGATTGGTGGTATAAAAAAAAAGAATTTAATCCATTTTAGAATAAAGCTGCAACGTAACAAAATGTGGAAAAAGTGAAGGGGTCTGAATACTTTCTGAATGTACTGTATTCCCACTCTCTAGGCAATAGACAATAGATGCCGGAGTAGGCCATTCGGCCCTTCGAGGCATTGCCCTTTTACACTTTGCATCGATGAACATATCTCCTTCAGAAACACATTTGATGACTTGGCCTCCATGTTGTATGGTTGAGAATCCCACTGGTCCATCTTCCTCCGAATGAAGGAATTTCTCTTTACCTCAGTCATAAATGTCTTAACCCTTTTGATGCCAAGTTCTAACACTTGGCAAAAATTCTGAACGTTATGGTTGGATCCTCATTCTTCTAAATTCTAGTGAATTCATATCTTGTCAAGCCAATTTCTCCTCATACAACAGTCCTGCTACACCACATATCAGTTTGGTAAACCACACAGCACTCCCTCAATGGCAAATCTCTGCTTTCTTGGGTGAAACAAAAACTGCATACAATGCTTCTGATGTGGTCTTTATTATTGTGGGAAAATATCTTGTCTCAGTGGTCGATACCTCTTGCAATGAAGGCCAACTAATCATTAGTCTTCTTAATTGCAAGCTGCATCTGCATATTTACTTTCACTTCCCAGTGAAGCACCCTCTGGTCCACATAAAATGTGCAAAAAAGGTAAAAGCAGTGAGCAAAACAGGTGATTATCAGATTTATGTATGCCAATGATTTTTTACTTACTGTTTATAGGTCACCCCAGAGTACCTTCAAAGTGTTTGTGTTCGATTGTTTAGCAAACAAATGAGACAAAGCATGGCCCAAAGCATTGACTTCACAAGGCCAGGAACTGTGAGTACATTGCATTTGTTTATTAATCTTGACTTGAATCTGAAATTTGCATTAATTTTGAGCAATTAAATGTAAATGTAATTGTTTTGAAATTCTGGGTTAATTTATTTTTTCATTGTGAGTATTTAATATTGCTACATTAATATTGTACTGACAAGAGCAGGTAGATAGATAGAGTGGTCAAAACAGGTATGTGTAAGAAGGAACTGCAGATGTTGGTTTAAACCGAAGATAGACACAAAAAGCTGGAGTACCTCAGCTTTAGAGTATTGTGTTCAGTTCCAGGCACCATGTTACAGTAAAGATGTCGAGCTGGAAAGGGTGCAGAGAAGATTTCTATGCTGTATGACTCTAAGACTCCAAAGGAGCAGTCAGAGGCTGAATATCCCTGCAGTGAGTGCTTTGCATTCCTGACACTACAAGACTGAAGTAAGAGGCATGAAGAAAGATTTGCCAATCAAAAGCTTTAGACAATTCAAGGTCAAATTCACCTTACTTGACACCCATCAACTATCCTAATTATTCATTCCTTCCACCATCAGCGCACAGTGGCTGCAGTGTCTATACCAACTACAAAATGCATTGTAGTTCCTTGCCTGGACTGTTCCACCAGCATGTCCAAAACTCAAACATCAACAAACCAGTATAAATGTTTCTGACTCATGCAGTTTCCCCTCTTTTCTGAACTTATATGGCCATTCCTTCATCATTGCTGGAACCAAACTAGGGAATTATCTGCCCAGTAACATTGTAGTAATGTCATCATTGGCAACTGCAAAAGTTCAAGAAGGTGGCTCACCACCATCTTTTTAAAGGTAATAAATGCTTGCCTTGCCAGCCATGCACTCATCCCAAAACATAAATAAACAATGGAAACCAACCAGTGTTTTATTGCAAATTATCAGATATATTGGGTAATTTGAAAACACCTCTGGATTGTATGTTGATGAAAAAAGAGTTTGCGTTTATATAATTTTTATGACTTTGGGACACCTTAAAGCAATTGCGTCAGTGGGCTGGTATAATAGTTAGTGTTACTGTTTTACAGCTTCAGCAACCTTAATGTGACCCTGACCTTGAGTTCTGTCTAAGTGGGGTTTGCATTTTCTCTCCGTGACCTCACTTTTCCCAACAGAAACTCTGGTTGCTCCTACATCTCAAAGATGTGCTGGTAGGTTGATTAGCTATTATAAATTACCCCTTGTGTAGGTAAATGGCAATTTAATCAAACATAATGGGCAGGTCATAGTGGTAACAGGCCCTTCGGCCCAACTTGCCCATAACGGCCAACATGTCCCAGCTACACTAGTCCCACCTGCCTGCTTTTGATCCATATCCCTCCAAACTGTCCTATCCATGTACCTGTCTAACTGTTTCGTAAACGTGGGGATAGTCCCAGCCTCAACTACCTCCTCTGGCAGCTTGTTCAATACACCCACCACCCTCTGTGTGAAAAAGTTACCCCTCTGATTCCTATTAATTCTTTTCCCCTTCACCTTAAACCTATGTCCTCTAGTCCTCGATTCAGCTACTCTGGGCAAGAGACTCTGCATCCACCCGATCTATTCCTCTCATGATTTTATATACCTCTATAAGATCACCCGTCAACCTCCTGCGCTCCAAGGAATAGAGTCCCAGCCTACTCACCTCTCCCTATAGCTCACACCCTCTAGTTCTGACAATATCCTCGTACATCTTCTCTGTATCCTTTCCAGCTTAACAACATATTTCCTATAAAGAATAAAAGGTGAGAAATAATAAATTGCTAGGCAGCAAGGGAATAAGGAGGGATGGGACTGACTCTGCTAGGGAGCAGGCAAAGACAAATTATGATTTCCATTGTCTTAATATTTAAGGAAGTATCTTTCATGCATATTTAACAATCAGTAAAGTAGCTTAGAAGTTATAATTGTTGAATTTCTGGGCAATATTGCAGCTCATTTCCATCACTAAGGTCCCACAAAATCATGAATTGGAATTTTTCCCTTTTATCCTGTATCCATACATGTGGGCGGCTTGATTGTAATCAGATATAGACTTTCTGCTGACTGAGAGTACCCAACAAAAACGCTTTTCACTGTACCTCGATACACATGATACTAAACTAAACTTTTAATGAGAAATCCAAGGTTGCTTTTCAATTAGTGTCCTGAAATATTTTATCTTTATCTGAGTGTGTATATACTCAGATCCTTGGAGTATAATTGCACAGTGGATTGGGGTAGAAGTAAGTCTTTGGTTGCTGGCACTAATGAGTCCAATAGGATCAGCAGGCTGTTGTACTCCCCTCATGTTAAGTTCTACAGTTTTTAATGGAATTCACACATCAAAATGAAGTTATTATAGATAGTCAAAAAAAGACACACAGTACTGCAGTAACTCAGCGGGTTAGGCCGCATCTCTGGAGAACATAGAAAATAGATGCTGGAGTAGGCCATTCGGTCCTTCGAGCCAGCACCGCCATTCAATATGATCATGGCTGATCATTCAAAATCAGTACCCCGTTCCTGCTTTCTCCCCATATCCCTTGATTCCGTTAGCCGTAAGAGCTATATCTAACTCTCTCTTGAATACGTTCAGTGAATTGGCCTCCACTGCCTTCTGTGGCAGAGAATTCCACAGATTCATAACTCTCTGGGTGAAATAGATTTTTCCGAATCTCAGTCCGAAATAGCCTACCCCTTATTCTTAAACTCTGACCCCTGGTTCTGGATTCCCCCAACATCGGGAACATTTTTCCTGCATCGAGCCTGTCCAATCCCTTAAGAATGTTATATGTTTCTATAAGATTCCCTCTCATCTTTCTAAATTCCAGTGCATATAAGCTCAGCCGATCCATTCTTTCATCAAATGTCAGTCCCGCCATCCCGGGAATTAACCTGGTGAACCTACGCTGTACTCCCTCAATACCAATAATGTCCTTCCTCAAATTAGGAGACCAAAACTGCACACAATACTCCAGGTGTGGTATAACCAGGGCCCTGTACAATTGCAATAGGACCTGCTCGCTCCTATACTCAAATCCTCTTGCCATGAAGGCCAACAAACCATTTGCATATGAATACGAATACGTGCTGTTTCGGGTCGTGATCTTTCTAGCAGTCTGAAGTGGGGTATCAATCAGAGCGACTTCGTAGCCCAAATTCATAGCTCACTAAAGGTGGCAGCATAAGTAGATAGGGTTGGAAAGAAAGCGCATGTTATGCTTGCCTTCATTGCTCAGGGAATTGAATATAAGAACCAGGAAGTCACAATGCAGTTCTGTAGGACTTTGGTTAGGCCGCATTTGGAGTATTGTGTGCAGTTCTGGTCGCCCCGGTACGGGAAAGGTGTGTAGGCTCTGGAGACAGTGCAGAGGAGGTTTATAGACAATAGACAATAGGTGCAGGAGCAGGCCATTTGGCCCTTCGTGACACCTCCGATCTACTCTTCTCCCTCTCCAATTGTAGATTAAACCTGACCATGCTATGGTCACTGCCTCCTAATGGCTCATTAACCTCGAGGTCCTTTATCAAATCCGGTTCATTACATATCACTAAATCCAGAATTGCCTTCTCCCTGGTAGGCTCCAATACAAGCTGTTCAAAGAATCCATCACGAAGGCACTCTACAAAGTCCCTTTCTTGGGGTCTAGTACCAACCTGATTTTCCCAGTCTACCTGCATGTTGAAATCTCCCATAACAACCACAGCACTACTTTTACTACATGCCAATTTTAACTCCCGATTCAACTTGCGCCCTATGTCCAGGCTCTGTTTGGGGGCCTGTAGATTAGTCCCATTAGGGTCTTTTTACCCTTACAATTCCTTAGTTCTATCCATACTGACTCCACATCTCCTGTTTCAATGTCACCCCTTGCAAGGGACTGAATTTCATTCCTCACCAACAGGGCAACCCCACCCCCTCTGCCCACCTGTCTGTCTTTTCGATAGGAGGTATACCCTTGAATATTCAGTTCCCAGCCCTGGCCCTCTTGCAGCCATGTCTCAGCAATTCCCACAACATCATACTTGCCAGTTTCTAACTGAGCCTCAAGCTCGTCCACTTTATTCCTTATACTTCGCGCATTCATATACAGCACTTTGACCTCTGTATTCACATCCCCCCTCGCATTTGGCCCTGACCTTACTCTGTTGTCCATTCTCAAGCTTTCCTTCCCATTAATTCGAGAATCTTTTGTAATTTTTTCCTGTAGCCACTTCCCCTTAAACTCCATCTTTATACTCTCAATTTGTCAATCCCTCCACCCCACTATTTAGTTTAAACCCACACGTGTAGCCCTAGCAAACCTGTCTGCCAGAATGTCGGTCCCCCTCCAGTTAAGGTGTAACCCGTCCCTTTTGTACAGGTCACCCCTACCCCAGAAGAGATCCCAGTGGTCTATAAATCTAAATCCTTGCTCCCTGCACCAGCCCCTCAGCCACACAATCAGACCCCCTCTCTACTATATTACTAGAATGCTGACTGGATTAAAGGGTTTCAGCTACAAGAATATGTAGGATAAACTTGGATTATTTTCTCTAGAGCAGTGGAGATTGTGGGAATACTTGATAGATGTACAGTGCCCTCCATAATGTTTGGGACAAAGACCCATCATTTATTTATTTGCCTCTACTACACAATTTGAGATTTGTAATAGAAAAAAATCACATGTGGTTAAAGTGCACATTGTCAGATTTTAATAATAACTAGTGGGTGAATGGGTGGGTGAGTGAGTGTGTGTGTGGGCGGGTGGGTGAGTGAGTGGGTGGGTGAGTGGGTGAGTGAGTGGGTGGGTGGGTGAGTGAGTGGGTGACTGAGTGGGTGGGTGGGTGAGTGTGTGTGTGGGTGAGTGGGTGAATGGGTGGGTGGGTGAATGGGTGGGTGGGTGAGTGAACGAGTGGGTGAGTGAACGAATGGGTGAGTGAACGAGTGGGTGAGAGTGGGTGAGTGAGTGAGTGAGTGGGTGGGTGGATGGGTGGGTGGGTGGGTGAATGGGTGGGTGAGTGAGTGGGTGAGTGGGTGGGTGGGTGAATGGGTGGGTGAGTGAGTGGGTGGGTGGGTGAGTGGGTGGGTGGGTGAATGGGTGGGTGAGTGAGTGAGTGGGTGGATGGGTGTGTGTGTGAGTGGGTGAGTGAGCGAGTGGGTGAGTGAGTGTGTGAAGGCCCAGAGCTGCTGGAGAGTCAGGGTGAGTTGGTGCCGTGCTGGCACCTCTAAAAATATATGATTAACGGCTTTTTCTTTACTCGCTTGATAATTATATTTCATGAGTGCAACCATGCAATATTTTGTCATATTATTAAATTAAGTATTATATGTTTCATTGCACTAGTTATACGTAGGGATGTAATGATAGGCTATAATCTTGTTTGACCCTCTTGGGAGACTAACTTGCCCCCCCCCCCCCCCCCCCCCCAAGCAAAGCCTGAAATTATGCCCCTGTTTGACAGCTCTGGCACCTAACAAATTAGCACTGCAACACTGGTTTTGTCTGGTATTCATTTATGAACGTGATGAGCTGCCAGGAACTGCCAGCTGACAAACCACGTTTTTCCGCCCAAACCTTCCAGAACAGTTAGCATGAGAACCACTCACAGACTCCCCATGTATCATACAATAATGAGGAGTAAAATCTAAGCTTCAAGCTCATGTAGGTGGTTTCAATAATAGGCGGTGTGGCTTCAACTGTTTATTGTGTACTGGGTCCGTTTGGTGACCATTTTTTGTATCATGGTGAAATCCTTATGTAATGTACAACAAAACATAATTTTGAATTGGACTAAATATTCTTAGTTCAGCACTGCCATTTAAATTCCAGCCCTTGCTTTCAGATTCACTACTTGCTTGACACTATAATCTCTGAATGTAATTACTGCATCGTTCACACCATGCCTTCAACATCCAAAGCCATAAGGTCTAGAATTCCTTCTCAAAACCTCTCTTCCTCTCTGCACCTTTTTTATTAAAGATGTTAATTAAATTCATGTTTTGATCAAATGTTTGACCATTTATTTCAAAACCTAGTATAGCATGGTGTCAGATTTTAATTGAAAATGCTTCAACAAAGTACCTTGCTACTTAAGGTTGCTGTATTCATTTTATTGTTCAATAAAGCAATCATTTGTCGTCAAATGTTGCCTGGTTTTGAATTGTTTTATCTCTATTTGCGGTTTTAAAAATTGTGTTTTCTCTCTTTGAGACGTTTGAATTATAGAACTATTGAACTATTTTGTTTATTATTGAAAACTTAGTATCAAATCTTCTATTATGTCAGCAGATATTAATAGAATAGAATAGAATAGAATAGAATGCATTTTATTGTCATTCAAACAGCTTGGTCTGAATGAAATTGCATTTTCTACAGTCTTAACAATTACAAAAAAAAACAAGACCCACACTTAACACACTTTACACAGACATCCATCACAGTGAATCTCCAACACCTCCTAACTGTGATGGAAGGCAAATGTCTTATCTCTTCCCTTGTTCTTCTCCTGCGGTCCAGCAGTCCAACTGCAATATCGAGGCGAAGTGGGGCTCCCTATGTTAAAGCCCCCGGCGGGCGATGGTAAGTCCCGCGGCCGTTAGGCCGCGCGGGGCGATGTTAGGCCCCGCTCCGAGTCCTTTAAACCCCACGATTCCAGCGGGAGAAGTTGCCATTGTGGGAGCTCCAAAAAGCAGTCTCCCACCAGAGACCTGCGAGCTCCCAAAGTTCCTGTCCACTGGGCCTGCGGCTGGAGCCTCCGAAGTCGGGTCGCAGCAGCGCGCCACCACAGCTCCTCCCGCTCCGAAGTCGGCCAGCTCCGCGATGGCAGATCCACAGGCTCCGCGACTGGAGTCCTCAGGTTATTTCCGGCAGGAGGCCGCCACCGGCTCCACGATGTTAGGTCTAACGACATCGGGGACCCGACAGGGGAAAAAGTCGGGTCCCTGAACAGGGAAGAGATTTTAAACGGTCCCTCCCCCCTCCCCCCAACCCCCAGCTAAATAAATAATAAAACTAAAATCAAACATACATTTAACGAGACAAAAATATAAAAAAGACAGACGGACTGCAGTCGAGCCGCTGCCGTTAGGTGCCGCCATTACCATTTACATTTGTGCTATTTGACGTTTAATTTGAGGACATTTTATGAATGAATTTTACTTTCAACAATATAGTTGAATACTTATAGTTGAATAATTTTACTTTCAACAATATAGTGTGTCAGGCCACTTTCCATAGAGAGTGTCCTGACACATGGCATCCTGGTATGGCATGGCAACAGTTCTGCGGCTGACAAGAAGGCTCTGCAGAGAGTCATCAATACAGCCCAGAAGATCACCAACACACACCTGCCTGCCCTGGAAGAGATCTATAGCTCTTCTTGACTACGGAAGGCATCACGCATCCTAAAGGACTCATCTCATCCAAGCACATCACTTGTTTGCCCTTCTGCCCTCAGGAAAGTGTTACAGGTCCATCAAATTACACACCACAAGATTAACACAGTTTCTACACCAAGGCTATCACCACTCTGAACTCTGCACTGAACACACACACCCCATAGTCAATATTTTGTACTGTTACAACACTATACTGTGAAATATTGCATTCTGACGACGTTTTTCTTGCCGTTTTTGTTGTTTCCATTGTCGTTATTATTTATCTGATACGTTGGAGCTCCGCTCGGGCAGTGCGCCTGAAATTTATAATGACAATAAAGTGTATTATTATTATTATTATTATTATTATTATTATTATTATTATTATTATTATTATTATTAGTGCATTTAGATCCCTTTTGCCTCCAACATTTTCATTTAAGTTTTCACTTGAATGATATATTTCTGTTGTTAGTGGAGGCAAAAGAGTTCAATCTACATGTTTTATTTGCTTTAAATATATACATTTTTTATAGGATCTGGAAATTTTCTTTGCAATTTTTTTAACCTATGTGAATGTTTCTCTATTTTGTTGTCTGATTATCGTTCCAAAAAAAAAAAGGATGTTTACATTAAGAGCCCTTATAACAGTGAAGGATCTGTGAGTTTCTAAATTTCTTTCTAAACTTCTGAATGTTTGTTCCTCTCCTACCTTTCTGCTGTCTGTCAATTATGAATTTTCCAAGTCATGTACACAGCATATTATAAATTTAAATTAGAAATAATTAGGTAACTATCTTCCAGGCGTATTGAGGAAATTAACTAAAATAAAGTAAGATCATGTAAAAGTGATCATGAGTCCATTTAAATGATAACATGATCATCTGAACAATGTAGTTGAAAGTAGCTAATGTTCCCACTATGGATTGCATTAAATTGTTATGCAATTATGCTAGACGTTTACACACAATGAAAATAGCTAATAATAGGTAATAAATGGTCATTCCTTTTCTTAATGCTGTTGCAATACTGTAAAAAAAGAATTATATTCATCAGCTTGTTCCTTTTTTCTTAAACTTGTAAATATCAGTTGAAATTAAGTCATACCGCAGGCTCATTAGCTCTTTAATTGGCTGAGTGGTTGATGGACTGATGCTTTTGGTAGGAATTATCATATAAGGAACATTGTGTAGGATTTTATAGGATAAATAGCTTGAGTTCTGCATGATGCGGAATCTCCAGTCATGAGTGAATGCCCTGACAATTTGTGGGCAGTGATCATTAAAGCAGATGCCACTGAGGAGTTCTGTAGCTATCTCTACAATTGTGAAACACTAGAAATAAATTCTTGCAATTATTACAGGGTGGCAGAGAAGTGCAGCTGGTAACATAGAAACATAGAAACTAGGTGCAGGAGTAGGCCATTCGGCCCTTCGAGCCTGCACATTATTGCTATTGAGGGAGTGCAGCATAGGTTCACCAGGTTAATTCCTGGGATGCCAGGACTGGCGTATGATGAAAGAATGGGTCGACTGGACTTGTATTCGCTGGAATTTAGAAGGATGAGAGGGATTCTTATAGAAACATATAACATTCTTAGAGGATTTGACAGGGTAGATGCAAGAAAAATGTTCCCGATGTTGTGGGAGACCAGAATCAAGGGTCACAGTTTAAGAGTAAGGGTTGGCCATTTAGGACTGAGATGAGGAAGAACTTTTTCACCCAGAGAGTTGTGAGTCAGTGGAATTCTCTGCCACAGAAGGCAGTGGTCCAATTCACTGGATGTTTTCAAGAGAATTAGATTTAGCTCTTGGGGCTAAAGGAATCAAGGGATATGGGGAAAAAGCAGGAACGGGGTACTGATTTTGGATGATCAGCTATGATCATATTGAATGGCGCTGGTTCGAAGGGCCGAATGGCCTACTCCTGAACCTATTTTCTATGTTTCTATATAACCATGCTGTATCTAAAACTGAAAACTAAATCCAATATTTATATTTTCAAATTGTAGACTATAGTTGAAGAATACAGTTGAAATTATAAGACAGGTGCCCCTTAATACAAAATCCTGCCATGCCCTAAGTTTTACTCTGTCAGCGTACATAAGAGGAAACATTGGTTAATTCAAAGTTAAGTTAAATTGTGGCAGTTTTTCTATGCCAATGTATCTTCCTCACAAATTCTAACATTCAAGAATGTTCTCTGTTAACCTTTGATGCAGCTGTTTGGCATGTAAATGTTCTATGTTTTATTACATAGTTTTATGCTGATGTACTGATTTTCCTGGGATGTTTACAAACAATGCATAGGCGATCCTAGCATGAAGCTTTGGTTGGTTATGGCTTCTCTTGCTTGTCATTAAGTGCGGTACATGTAATCGCTGCTAGCAACGTTTAGCTCCATTAACAGAATGCAGATGTTACTGTCATCGATCTTGTAGTTGGATATAGCTTCTATGTTCATCTACAGATACTGCATGCATTGATTTGATTCAATTATAATGAAACCAATCATTTTTAACAATATTCGTTAAATTTCTCTCTAAATAGGCTTCATCAATGCTGCGGGCTTCCATAGTTCCTTCAACGTAAGTAAATGTTAAATGGAGAAAAAGCTTCAGATCAGACTGTTTTCTGGTACTATTGCATTATTGGGGATTCATTTTTGTTTCCTATCACTAAGATGGGGTTTTAATGCTTATTGAGGCAATCTTTCTGTGCTCATCCATTGCTCAAAATTGAAATCCTTTGAAACTAAAATATATCAGCCCCAGGGATTTACAATTTGTAATATATGCATCTACCACATTACAGTTACAGGGTTATTCTTCTCTTCCAAGTGCTTATTTCCAGTTATTGATTCTTTAAGAGTTTGCTTAAGGCATAAGAATGTTATTTATTTATCTTTAAATCCACTCTTCAAAGGTTGTTTTTCTTACTCTAATTTAGAAGCACTTTGGCTGAGAAATGTGATCACTTTGTTTCAGCTTTAAATGACTGAAAATTGACTACTTTAAGCAAAATGTGATAATGATTATATCAGATGGCTTTGCATCACATTTAACAGGGGCATTTCCTGGAGCAATTCACCCTTGAGTGCCTACTTTTCTACATTTGTTGTACAAGGAATTACATTCTCCACATAGTGCTCTGTTTGCAACATTAGGAAGATAATTCATTTTCTTTGGATTGACAATCGTTGGCCACGTCCTAGGATGACTGGTGTTTAATGATGCATTGGTAGATTGAAGCATAATCACGGTATGGCCTGTACCTTTGAAATCCTTCAGCACCCATCCACTATATTTCTATGGCTGTACTATCTGAAGGTCCCATCCTATGATTTCCTCCTCAGCTCTGGTCCTCTGGGTAGGAAGAACTGCAGATGCTGGTTTAAATCAAAGGTAAACACAAAATGCTGGTGTAACTCAACGGGTCAGGCAGCATCTCTGGAGAGAAGGAATGGATGACGTTTCGGGTCGAGTCCCTTCTTCAGACTGGGTTCCCACGCATCTCAAGGCCCATTTCCTATACCTCAGTAACTCCTCCTTTCCCTTGACCATCACTCTCCCCACCCCCTCCCTTAGCCACAGATCTGATATCATATCCTGATCTTCAATAATTTAGTTAATCACGCTCCCAAACTAATCTCCGTCACAGCCTTTCTGGTAATCTCCAATTCCAAGCCACATTCTTTCTCAAAGACCTCTTTCCCGGGTCACTTCCAGGTCTTTGGCACCCTTGTTCCACCCACCTTCTTCGCCTCCAAGTTACTTGCCGATTGGAACTCCTGGTATCCATACTAATGACTCTCTCTGCTGTGATCCATCCTTTCCCTTTCCCTGGATTCAACTTCAGTCCAGGCAAAATACTTTCAATCATAAACAAAGTACACAGCACATTCAGTAGTACTCCAGTTTACTGTGTCTTGAAAACTACTGAGAGCCAAGCTGCAAATGAAGTCTCTCATTGATGCATCACTGCGACGTGTTGGTGCATTAGATGCCAAAGATGTAAAGGTTACAATGGGAGAGGAATTGTGAATTAAAGTGACTAGCAGCTGCATTATATTTATTTATCTTTATTGTATTTATATAGTGTCTTCCATAACCTATCTATCTATCTATCTATCTATCTATCTATCTATCTATCTATCTATCTATCTATCTATCTATCTATCTATCTATCTATCTCTATCTATCCGTCCGGCTGCCTTTCTGCCTTTCGATTCGTTCCCGCCGTGCGTTGTCACAATGCCCGATGCTCGCAGACGTCCAATCGCAATGCCCGACGCTCGCAGACGTCCAATCGGAATGGATCCATTTACATGTACGGCTTCCGGCCGCATTTCTTCCATTGATTCCCTGCAACTCCGAAACCAGACGCAGAATCGCCGACATCTTTTCCATTTCGGTAGAGATTTCACTTTTCTAGACCGAATGGCCTACTCCTGCACTTAATTTCAATGGTTCTATGCTTCCCTCTCTTCACCCCTCTCCCTCTCCCACCCATCCCTCTCTCCCCCACCCCCCTTCCCTCTCTACGCCACCACCTTCCATCTCTCCACCCGCCCCCTTCCTCGTACCCCTCTGTCCCTCTTCCATCACTCCCCCTACCCCTCTCCACCTCCCTCCCCACTCTTCCACCTCTCCCCCTTCCCCCTCCACTCTCCCTCCCCACTCTTTCCCCTCTCTCCCCCACCCCTCTCCCCCTCCCTCCCTCCTCCCCATCCTCCCCCTCCCCCACATCTCTCTCCCCATCCCCCTCTCTCACCCCCTACCCCGCTCTCCTTTCCCACCCAAATCTGTCCCGTTTCCTCCACCTCCTCTCCCCTCCCTCCCCTCTTCACATCCCCCCTCCCCCCTCCCCCCACCTGTGTGTTTGGGGGGTGGTTAATGTGAGTTTGATGCCGCAGGCCCCCCTCCCCCCCCCGCAAAACGCCGTCGGGGAAACAGACCCAACGGGTCTGCACTTGGTCTAGTCTATCTTTAAAACTGTGTGCCTGTCGCCTGCCGTCCGTCCGGCTGCCTGCCTGCCTTTCGATTCGTTCCCATCGTGTGATGTCACAATGCCCAATGCTCGCAGATGTCCAATCGCAATGCCCGATGCTCGCAGATGTCCAATCGGAATGGATCCATTTACATGTACGGCTTCCGGCTGCATTTCTTCCTTTGATTCCCTGCAACTCCGAAACCAGACGCAGAATCGCCGACATCTTTTCCATTTCGGTAGAGATTTCACTTTTCTTTCTAAGTATCCGCTCTTCATTACATTTCGTCGTGTTTAAGTACACGTTTTTAATCAAATCCTCCCCCCCCCCCCCCCCAATATTTCAAAAATAAACTGGCTTCGCACCCATAGAAGCAGCACCAGCCCCAGCCCCAGCCCCAGCCCCTGATGAACGTTCCATTGTGTGATGTCACAATGCCCGATGCTCACATATGTCCAATCGGAATGGATTCATTTACATATGCCTTTGCAGGAGCCCCAGCCCCTGGTGAACGTTCCATTCTGTGATGTCACAATGCCCAATGCTCAAAGACATTGTTGCCATAGAGGGAGTACAGAGAAGGTTCACCAGACTGATTCCTGGAATGTCAGGATTTTCAAATGAAGAAAGACTGGATAGACTCGCCTTGTACTCGCTAGATTTTAGAAGATTGAGGGGGTATCTTATAGAAACGTATAACATTCTTAAGGGGTTGGACAGGCTAGATGCAGGAAGATGTTCCGGATGTTGGGAAAGACCAGAACAAGGGGTCACACTTTAAGGATAAGGGGGAAATCCTTTAGGACAGAGATGAGAAAAACATTTTTCACACAGAGAGTGGTGAATCTCTGGAATTCTCTGCCACGGAAGGTAGTTGAGGTCAGTTCATTGGCTATATTTAAGAGGGAGTTAGATGTGGCCCTTGTGTATGGAGAGAAGGCAGGTACAGGATACTGAGTTGGATGATCAGCCATGATCATATTGAATGGTGGTGCAGGCTAGAAGGGTCGAATGGCCTACTCCTGCACTTAATTTCTATGTTTCCCTCTCCTCAACCCTCTCCCTCTCCCACCCATCACTCTCTCCCCCACCCCCCTTCCCTCTCTACCCCACTCCCTTCCCTCTCTCCCCCCGCCCCCTTCCCATACCCCTCTGTCCCTCTTCCACCAGTCCCTCTACCCCTCCCTCCCCACTCTTCCACTTCTCTCCCCTTACTCCACCCCTCTCCCTCCCTCACCCCTCTCTCTTCCCCTCCCTGTCCCACCCCTTCCCCTACCCCTCTGTCCCTCTTCCACCACTCCCCCGTCCCTCTTCCACCACTCCCGCTACCCCTCCCTCCCTCCCCACTCTTCCACTTCTCTCCTCCCCCTCTCCCTCTCCTCACCCCTCTTCCATCCCTCTCTCCCCCACCCCTTCCCCCTCTACCCCACCCCCTTCCCTCTCTACCCCGCCCCCTTCCCCTCTGTCCCTCTTCCACCACTCCCCCTACCCCTCCCTCTCCCACGTCTCTTCCCTTACCCCACCCCTCTCCCTCCCTCCCTCCCCCCCCCCCCCCTTCCCCTCTCTCCCCCACCCCTTCCCCTACCCCTCTGTCCCTCTTCCACCACTCCCCCTGTCCCTCTTCCACCATTCCAGCTACCCCTCTCCCCCTCCCTCCCTCCCTCCCCACTCTTCCACTTCTCTCTCCCCCCACCCCTCTCCCCCTCCAATTCCACTCTCCCCCTCCCTCCACACTCTTCCCCCTCTCCCTCCTCATTCCCTTACCATGCACAGTCTCTGTCTTTAAGAAGGAACTACAGATGCTGGAAAATCGAAGGTAGACATAAAAAAAGCTGGATAAACTCAGCGGGTGCGGCAGCATCTGTGGAGCGAATTGAATGGTCAACGTTTTTGGCCGAAACCTGGAAGAAGGGTTTCGGCCAAAAACGTTGCCCTTTTCCTTTGGTCCATAGATGCTGCTGCACCCGCTGAGTTTATCCAGCTTTTTTGTTGTTGTACCAGCCTCTCTCTCTCTCTCTGCCCTTTTCTCTTCTCTCGACTCATGCACGCCCGCTCCAACCGCCCCCCCCCCCCTTCACCTCTCTCCCCCATCCTCTTCTCTCCACCTCTCCCTCTCCACCCTCCTCCTCCCCTTCCTCACAAAATATTTTTTGTGGGGGCTGGTCCTCAGTGTGTGTGACTGTTTGTGGAGGCAGCCACGCGCTCTCCATTCAAGAAGACGCTCATCTGTTTGTGGAGGCGCGTGCTTAGTATGTGACCAAAGATCTTATAGCGGAGCTCTCCGCTACAAGATCTTTGTGTGTGACGACACACGCTCCCCCCCCCCCCCCTCCCCCTTTGGTGCAGGAGGCGCGCGCAGCATCTGAACGCTCAGCGAATATTCGAATTCTTCACTAACTGTCATTCTAACTTTGCTTGTGAATAGAAAAGTCCTGAATTGCATTTGTCTGATGCAGGAAGATTGTTCCCGATGTTGGGGAAGTCCAGGACAAGCGGCTCACAGTTTAAAGATAAAGGGGAAATCCTTTAGTACTGAGATGAGGAAAACATTTTTCACACAGATAGTGGTGAGTCTCTGGAACTCTCTGCCACAGAAGGTAGTTGAGGCCAGTTCATTGGCTATATTTAAGAGGGAGTTAGATGTGGCCCTTGCGGTTAAAGGGATCAGGGGGTATGGAGAGAAGGCAGGTACAGGATACTGAGTTGGATGATCAGCCATGATCATATTGAATGGCGGTGCAGGCTCGAAGGGCCAAATGGCCTACTCCTGCACTTAATTTCTATGTTTCCCTCTCCTCACCCCCCTCCCTCTCCCACCCATCCCCCTCTCCCCCACCCCTCTTCCCTCTCTACCACCACCCCCTTCCCCCTACCCCTCTGTCCCTCTTTCACCACTCCCCCTACCCCTCCCTCCCAACTCTTCCACTTCTATCCCCTTACCCCACGCCTCTCCCACCGCACTTGGTCTAGTAGGCATCTAAAAGCATCTCACAATCTATGTAGCATTTGTAAATTTTAATCACTGAAGTAACTGTTGAAGTCTTGAACTGTTGTGGTCCCATCACACTCAGTATTCAGTATTCTGTATTTACTTTAATGTCATTTTAACTGAGTACTTACATACCCAGAAGAAACGAAAAATTGTTTCTCAATCAGTTCCTGTCAGTGCAGTTAATAAAAACACTGTGCACGGCTGCCCAGCCAGCAGCTGTCTGTCTCTTCATCTTTTATTTTAATTTTAAGTTAGTTAAAGTGTTTTGTTGGAGGTCTAGACTTTTTTTATGTGGAGCGTGGGGGGGGGGGGGGGGGGGGGAAACTACCTTTCAGGGTCCCTACCTGGTCGGAGAGGCAGCTTTTCTCCGGGCTGCAGCTTCGACCCGTCCTCGCGGCCTACCAGTGGGCCTGGAGCGGCGTTTCCTGTCGGGGACTGCCCAGAACCACGGCTTTCGGCGGCGGCACAGCGCTGGAGCGCTATCGCGGAGCGGGCGGTGCCTTGCCTGGGTCGCCGCGCTGGAGCTCCGGTGAGCTGAGACCACCGGGAACAACATCGCGGAACTGCGGGTCTGAGGTGCGGGCGGCGGCGCTGACTTTACACCGGGAGCCTGGGATCTCGCGACGAGATCGCCAGTTGTGGAGCTCCAACCGGCGCGGCCTTGTCGGCTTCGGAAGCCGCGGCCTCCAGTGCGGAAGCGGCCATTCCAGGGTTCTCAGGCCGCTGGGAGGACTCTCCCAACGCCGGAGCAACATCACCCGGCGAGAATGGCCAGGAACATCGGGCCTCTGTAGAGGCAACTGTGGAGGCCTCAATAGGCCCGACTATGGGTGAACTGGGGTTGGGGACTGGACTTTGTGCCTTCCCTCATGGTGGGAGCCATTGTGGGGGGATGTTCTATGTGTTTAAGACTCTCATTGGTGTTATGTCTGTATTCTATTTTTGTGTGCTGCAAAATGGCAAAAAGCATTTCACTTCACTACACCTAGGTGTATGTGAATGTGACTAATAAAATACCTTTGAAACAGAATAAATACATATAGCTTTAAAATTAAAATTAACATATCTAAAATAGGCCTAAAAATTGAAATAAAAACAGACATTCAGACCGAACAGTGGCTTTGCTTTGACAGGTGCCTGGCTGTCAAAGTATGGGCGAGGTTAGATGTGTTGGTGTATGATGTATGGGGAGGGGATACAGTCCGTTAACCAGTCTTATTGCCTGTGGAAAGAAGCTGTGTAATATCCTGCTGGTTTTGCAGCTGATGCTCCTGTACCTCTTCCCAGATGACAGAATGGAGAAGATGTGGTGTGATGGATGATAGGGGTCCTTAATAATGGAGATGGCTCTGCGGATGCTACGCTTCTGATAGATCTCCAACAGGAAAGGGAGTGGAGCACCAATGATCCTACTGGCTGTCTTCACTATCCTGTTAAGTTGTTTTTGTTCATAAGCCTTGCAGCTCCCAAACCAGGAAGTGAGGTCAGTATACTCTCGATGGTGCCCCTGTAGAAGGTCCTTAGGTGAACAGTAGGGAGACCTGCTTTTCTTAGTCTCCGGAGAGGGTGGAGCCGCTGCTGAGCTCTTTTGATGCCTGCTGTGGTGTTGGTCGTTGAGGTCAGGTCGTCCGCCAGGTGAAGTCCCAAGAACTTCACACTGCTGACCCTCTCCACAGCAGATGATGCAGTGTTCAATGAAGCGCATTACTATCTTAACTTTCTTAGCCTCGGGCATGTCCACATGTCAGGAGTCTGGGAAATTCTTTGTAGACCACTGAAGCAGCTTATTTCATTGCAGATTAATTTTGTGTGCTGTGGTTGATGTTATTTGGGCAGTTTATGCCATGAATAAAGCACTCTGGATTGAAAATCCAGCTGAGAGGGAAGGAAGAGATTTCCTGTGCTGAGAGATCCAGCTCTACTGCAGGCTAAGCTCATTTTTAATTGCAGAGCAAATTTCTTTTCATGCGTGTGCATTGGCATTTCCAGCATTTATATGAAATCTCAATTTCACTCGCACTCGTGCACAGCCAGAAAATGCAGCATGTAGGTAAACCTCCGCCTCTGGTTTCAATAAAGTGACAGGACTATCACAGAGAACCATATTGATTGGGTTTATAACATTAATTTTGTGTTTCTTATTGTATACTCTCAGTTAAGAAATACAAAAGCATTTAATATTTCTGCTGAAATTCTTTAGCGAGATTATAATTTCTGGTGTACTTATGAAAATTGGCTTGAGAAAAAATGCTTATGTGATTGCTTCATATTATTAGATATATTTTATTACCAGATCATCCTTCCAAATTACCAATGAAAGATCATTTCCATTTACTCATATTTAATTATTTTACATTCAATTTTCTTAAAGTAAATTGGTTAAATTTTCTATAACTATTTCTTGCCCTGTCTATATTCAGTACCCTGAATTGTGATCTGACTGAAAATGCATTGCTTGTAATATTATTTGTAATGAATCTTTCAACTCTTTAGGAATTCTATTGATGTACCTCTATTAGCATCTCTTGATTATGAAAAGTTGAAGAATGATTTGCTTTGTGGAAACGATAGACTTAAGGCACTTCTGCTGCAAGCACTGCGCTGGGTATGTGTGAAATTGTTCATTTTCATTTTGTAGGTTCACTTATTTTTGATGCTATGCTGCTTGATGACAGTGTAATGATGCACCATATCCATGTTTATATTGCAGTGTGAATGCAAATAGTCTGGTCCGATATGTACGCTTGTTCAGACTTCGAAAAACTGCTGAGATTTAATTATTTGCCCATTCTATTAAAGCTTATACTTTGCAATTTTCAGATTTTATTATTCTTGTTGGGAAAATTCTTTTTTCCATCCCTATTTTGTAGAATATTTTTTTAAATGTCACTGGAGAATTGAGATCTGATTGTAGCTGTGTAATATCTGCTACCTGTGGGCTGTGTGGCTGTGAGTATTGAATGACTCTCTAAAGACATTTACACCACATCGTGAACCCACTGAGATATTGAGGGACCTGATGTAATGAGACAATTGTTGCAGAATAAATACAGCAGAGAAGATTACTGGATTGGTCTTTCATAGAATGGCCTATCATGTCCGTGATAGCTATGTCTGTGAGAGCACTCCAGCTAACCTTATTCTTCTCTGTAGATTTATTTTCTTTCAGATACTTATCCACCTCCTTTCTGAATGCTATAAATAACCCTCTCTGATAAAGCAGTGCTCAGGTGCAAAATACATGCTACCTATTTTAAAAAACACTTTATTCTTGGCTTTTCTCGTTTCTGTCAATCACCTTACTTATGTCTCCCATCTTCATCCCTCTGTCAATGGAACCAGTTTTATCTGATTTTATGATTTGAGACACCATGATCACTTCCTCCTGCACATCTTCATTTCCAAGGAGAACAGCTACAGCTATATAGAAACATAGAAAATAAGTGCAGGAGTAGGCCATTTGGCCCTTTGAGCCAGCACCGCCATTCAATATGATCATGGCTGATCACCCAAAATCAGTATGGGCTTTTTCCCCATATCCATTGGTTCTCTTAACCCGAAGAGCTAAATCTAACTCTCTTGAAAGCATCCAGTGATTTGGCCTCCACTGCCTTCTGCGGCAGAGAATTCCACAGATTCACAACTCTCTGGCTGAAAAGGTTTTTCTTCATCTCAGCCCTAAATGGCCTACCCCTTATTCTTAAACTGTGACCGCTGGTTCTGGACTCCCCCAACATTGGGAACATTTTTCCTGCATCTACCCTGTCCAATCCTCTAAGAACTTTAAATGTTTCTTTCAGATCCCCTCTCGTCCTTCTAAATTCCAGCGAATACAAGCCCAGTTGACCCATTCTTTCATCATACGTCAGTTCTGCCATCCCGAAAATTAACCTGGTGAACCTACACTGCACTCCCTCAATAGCAATAATGTCCTTCCTCAAATTAGGAGACCAAAATTGCACACAATATTCCAGGTGCGGTCTCACCAGGGCCCTGCACAACTGCAGTAGGACCTCCTTGCTTCTAAACTCAAATCTTCTCGCAATGAAGACCAACATGCCATTAGCTTTCTTCACTGCCTACTGTACCTGCATGCTTACCTTCAGTGACTGTTGTACAAGCACGCCCAGGTCTCGTTGCACCTCCCCTTCTCCAAATCTGACACCATTCAGATAATAATCTGCCTTCCTGTTCTTGACACCAATGTTGAACCTCACATATACCCACATTATACTGCATCTGCCATGCTTCTGCCCACTCACCCAAACTATCCAAGTCACCCTGCATCCTCATAGCATCCTCCTCACAGCTCACTCTGTAACCCAGCTTTATGTCGTCCGCAAACTTAGAGATGTTACATTTAATTATCTCGTCTAAATCGTTAATATATATTGTAAGCAACTGGGGTCCCACCACCGAGCCTTACGGAATCCCATTAGTGACTGCCTGCCATTCTGAAAAGGACCGGATAATTCCTACTCTGCTTCCTGTCTGCCAACCAGTTGTCTATCCATGTCAATAAGCTACTCCCAATACTATGTGCTCTAATTTTGCACACTATCCCTTTGAAATGTGTTGCTCTGCCAGTCAAATTTCACTAACCATTCATGTTTTGTGTCATCTGAAAATATGAAGATTATGCCTGGCAAAGGTCAGTCCAAATTATTAATATTTACCAAGAAAACAGTGGTCCTATTGTTGACCCCTGGTGAATTCGACGTATAGCTTCTACACTCTTTCCTTTTACAGTAAAACCTTGATAAATTGGCATGCGGGATTTTGGTGTGCTGGACAAGCAGAGGTTCCTGATTATTGGGTGTTATTTCTACTACTGTATTTCTAATTCACTTTTTTCAGGTTTAGTATTAACTTCAATGTGGTTTAGGGTCACACTGAAAATAAAGGGTGAGCTACTCAGGATATAGTTAAAAAACAGAGTAGTCATTTTTTATAATTTATCACACTTCTAGGCTGTGAAGGTGTGATCTTTGATCATGTTTAAGAAATGAATCAATCTTTTGACATTCAGGGAATCAGGAGAAGTAAAGGAAGTGAGCCTGAGGTAAATTCTTAGTAATGGCATAATGGGCTTAAGTCATGAACGCTCGATGACTGCTTTTATTGTTCATGTTCTAATGGAAGGGAATGGGGTGTTTGGAATAATATCTGGAGTGACAGATCATGAGTTCCATTGTGGGACGAAGAACATACGAGAACACCAAAGTTGGATTAAAACAGAAGCTAATATATGGAAGAAGTTGCAGAGAATCTGAATCTGAATCTGAGAAGACCCAATTTCTATGAATAACTGGCCACTTATATTTGTAAAGCCTGTGATAGATCTGGCTTTTGAACTAACCGAGATCTAAATTCATCAATCCATTGATATTCCAAAAGATTTTACTTCATGTATCTTCTGCAATTTTAAGTGTATATTTCTTAAAAATTTGGAAGTGAATTAACTGGCATTCTGATTAATGAATATAAAGATATATTAATTGGTTTGACCGTATTAGTAATCACTGTAATATTTTATTTTACTCTTGTAGCGGCTTACACAGTCTCAACCTGGAGAACAAAGAGATACAGTCCTTCAGGCTTACGTTACCAATGATCTGTTGGAATGTCACAGAAAGAAGCAGGTTAGCTGATGATAACACAGAACATGGCAGCACAAACACAGGAACAGGCCCCTTTGCCTCATCACGTCTGCGCCGACCATGATGTCAGTCTAATTCCATTGGTCTGAATATTGTGGCCCTCTCCTCTCTGCCTGTTCACGCAGCTGTAAACGTGCTTCTACAATGTTGTTACTGTGTCTGTTACCACCACCTCACCAGGCAATGCCTTCCAGGCACCCACCACTCACAGTGTAAAATAAATGTCTTGCACATCTCCTTCAAACATTTCCTCTCTGACCTTAAAACCATTCCCTTTACTCTTTCATATTTCCACCATGGAAAAAAATAATCTATCTATTTAATCATTGCTTCTCACAATTGCTTCTCACAATAAAGTGTCAGGTTATCTCTCAGCCTCTTGAATCAAACAGATATCTTTGAACCAAAATTATTTTGACTGTGAGAACACAGTACTGCCAGTTTATATAGTGCACCTAAATTGCTTTGTCATCTCTTGTGTTGCTGAATTTGAAATGTATTAATGTTGCAGATGGCACCAAATCAATTTAAAACTAATTCTTCTGTTCTAACAACCTAGATCATTTTGAACACATGTTTTTGGTGAAAGGAGATGAATAAAAATACAAAACTCACTTTTTAATATAGATTGAAATAGATATTGATTAATGCACTTTAAAATAAATTCTAAAGAAGAAATTATAGTCGTCCCAATATAAAAGATATTTAATTAATGGGCAAAACATTTTTTTTTTTACCATGTGCTATATGTAATGCTATTAGCGCCACCGCCCGCACCCCCCCCCCCCCCTCCCCCACCCACCTCCTGCAGCGGCAGATTCTTATATCGTTCAAGAGATGACTCCCTCTTGCCGCTAAATGGACTACATGGTTAAGGGGGATGTCTTTGTACGCATGTAAGCTCTCCGTCGGAGACCTTCAGATACTCTTTTGTGGAAGGTGTGACCTGTACAAAAAGGACGGGTTGCACTTGAACCCAAAGGGGGCCAATATCCTGGCGGGGAGATTTGCAAAGGCTACTGCGGAGACTTTAAACTAGAACGGTTGGGGGAGGGACTCAAATAGAGAAAGCTAGTAGACAGTGTGTGAGGCAGGAGGCAGAGAAGGGAAGCACTCAGACCCAACATGTAGGGTGGAAAGAAGAAAAAAATAATAATCAGAGAATAAGAGGTGGTGGGTTTCTTAAATCTGTGAGCAGAGAGACAGAGGGGTGTAAAATGAGGGTAGAAGCAATAGGTAGCAAGGTGAAAAGTAAAAGTGGCAGGCAGACAAATCCAGGGCAAAAATCAAAAAGGGCCACTTTTCAACATAATTGTATAAGGGGTAAGAGCATTGTAAAAACTAGCCTGAAGGCTTTGTGTCTTAATGCAAGGAGCATTCGTAATAAGGTGGATGAGTTGAATGTGCAGATAGCTATTAATGATTATGATATAGTTGGGATCACGGAGACATGGCTCCAGGGTGACCAAGGCTGGGAGCTGAACATCCAGGGATATTCAATATTCAGGAGGGATAGACAGAAAGGAAAAGGAGGTGGGGTGGCGTTGCTGGTTAGAGAGGAGATTAACGCAATAGAAAGGAAGGACATTAGCTTGGAGGATGTGGAATCGATATGGGCAGAGCTGCGAAACACTAAGGGGCAGAAAACGATAGTGGGCGTTGTGTACAGGCCACCTAACAGTAGTAGTGGAGTTGGGGATGGCATCATACAGGAAATTAGAAATGCGTGCAACAGTTATAATGGCTGACCTCAATCTACATATAGATTGGGTGAATCAAATTGGCTGGGGTGCTGAGGAAGAGGATTTCTTGGAATGTATGCGGGATAGTTTTCGAAACCAACATGTAGCGGAACCAACGAGAGAGCAGGCTATTCTAGACTGGGTATTGAGTAATGAGGAAGGGTTAGCTAGCAGTCTTGTTGTGCGTGGCCCCTTGGGCAAGAGTGACCATAATATGGTTGAGTTCTTCATTAGGATGGAGAGTGACATTGTTAATTCAGAAACAAGGGTTCTGAACTTAAAGAAATGTAACTTTGAGGGTATGAGGCGTGAATTGGCCAAGATTGACTGGCAATTGATTCTTAGAGGGTTGACGGTGGATATGCAATGGAAGGCATTTAAAGACTGCATGGATGAACTACAACAATTGTTCATCCCAGTTTGGCAAAAGAATAAATCAGGGAAGGTAGTGCATCCGTGGATAACAAGGGAAATCAGGGATAGTATCAAAACAAAAGATGAAGCGTACAAATTAGCCAGAAAAAGCAGCCTACCAGAGGACTGGGAGAAATTCAGAGTCCAGCAGAGGAGGACAAAGGGCTTAATTAGGAAAGGGAAAATAGATTATGAAGGAAAACTGGCAGGGAACATAAAAACTGACTGCAAAAGTTTTTATAGATTTGTGAAGAGAAAAAGATTAGTTAAAACAAATGTAGGTCCCTTGCAGTAAGAAACAGGTGAATTGATCATGGGGAACAAGGACATGGCAGACCAATTGAATAACTACTTTAGTTCTGTCTTCACTAAGGAAGACATAAATAATCTGCCGGAAATAGCAGGGGACCGCGGGTCAAATGAGATGGAGGAACTGAGTGAAATCCAGGTTAGCCGGGAAGTGGTGTTGGGTAAATTGAATGGATTAAAGGCCGATAAATCCCCAGGGCCAGATAGGCTGCATCCCAGAGTACTTAAGGAAGTAGCCCCAGAAATAGTGGATGCATTAGTGATAATTTTTCAAAACTCCTTAGATTCTGGAGTAGTTCCTGAGGATTGGAGGGTAGCTAATGTAACCCCACTTTTTAAAAAGGGAGGGAGAGAGAAAACAGGGAATTACAGACCAGTTAGTCTAACATTGGTAGTGGGAAACTGCTAGAGTCAGTTATTAAAGATGGGGTAGCAGCACATTTGGAAAGTGGTGAAATCATTGGACAAAGTCAGCATGGATTTACGAAAGGTCAATCATGTCTGACGAATCTTATAGAATTTTTTGAGGATGTAACTCGTAGAGTGGATAAGGGAGAACCAGTGGATGTGTTATATCTGGACTTTCAGAAAGCTTTCGACAAGGTTCCACATAAGAGATTAGTATACAAACTTAAAGCACACGGTATTGGGGGTTCAGTATTGATGTGGATAGAGAACTGGCTGGCAAACAGGAAGCAAAGAGTAGGAGTAAACTGGTCCTTTTCAGAATGGCAGGCAGTGACTAGTGGGGTACCACAAGGCTCAGTGCTAGGACCCCAGCTATTTACAATATATATTAATGATTTGGAAGAGGGAATTGAATGCAACATCTCCAAGTTTGCGGATGACACGAAGCTGGGGGGAAGTGTTAGCTGTGAGGAGGATGCTAGGAGGCTGCAAGGTGACTTAGATAGGTTGGGTGAGTGGGCAAATGCATAGCAGATGCAGTATAATGTGGATAAATGTGAGGTTATCCACTTTGGTGGCAAAAACAGGAAAGTAGACTATTATCTGAATGGTGGCCGATTAGGAAAAGGGGAGATGCAACGAGACCTGGGGGTCATGGTACACCAGTCATTGAAAGTAAGCATGCAGGTGCAGCAGGCAGTGAAGAAAGCGAATGTTATGTTAGCATTCATAGCAAAAGGATTTAAGAGCAGGGAGGAGGTTCTACTGCAGTTGTACAGGGTCTTGGTGAGACCACACCTGGAGTATTGCGTACAGTTTTGGTCTCCAAATCTGAGGAAAGACTTTCTTGCCATAGAGGGAGTACAGAGAAGGTTCATCAGACTGATTCCTGGGATGTCAGGACTTTCATATGAAGAAAGACTGGATAGACTTGGCTTGTACTCGCTGGAATTTAGAAGATTGAGGGGGGATCTTATAGAAACTTACAAAATTCTTAAGGGGTTGGACAGGCTAGATGCAGGAAGATTGTTCCCGATGTTGGGGAAGTCCAGGACAAGGGGTCACAGTTTAAGGATAAGGGGGAAGTCTTTTAGGACCGAGATGAGAAAATCATTTTTCACACAGAGAGTGGTGAATCTGTGGAATTCTCTGCCACAGAAGGTAGTTGAGGCCAGTTCATTGGCTATATTTAAGAGGGAGTTAGATGTGGCCCTTGTGGCTAAAGGGATCAGGGGGTATGGAGAGAAGGCAGGTACAGGATACTGAGTTGGATGATCAGCCATGATCATATTGAATGGCGGTGTAGGCTCGAAGGGCCGAATGGCCTACTCCTGCACCTATTTTCTATGTTTCAATGTATCTATGTTTATCAAGAGTTCAAAACAATCCAAGGTCGAACTGGCTGGAATCTCCAGACAGTGGAAAAACACTTTCTGGCTCTTCTTACAGAAGCCGTTTAAACTTAAAGCTTTGCAGCTTCAAAATTCAAAGAAATAATAGTCGATTTCTACTCATAATTTCTTGATAATATCTTCAGATCGTCAGATAAGTCTCTTTGCTGTCGATAGACCTCGAGGCCATCCCTGGGCGAGATCTATTGTCTTCAGTTCCTCGGCTGGAACCGGTCTTCTTGCCAAAACATTTTCCGAGATCTTAGCCAAATCTTCTGTCCCACTCTCTGAGACTCGTATTCACCTCCCCCCTGGTCGGAGGTATCCTTTTACTTAATGTAGCGGCAGATTTTTATATTGTTCAAGAGATTACTCCCTCTAGTCGCTAAATGGACTACATGGTTAAGGGGAATGTCTTTGTACGCATGCAAGCTCTCTGTCGGGGACCTTCAGAGTTTCTTCACAGATAAATCTTCAAAACACAGTCCTTTGATTAATAAATTATTTATTGTTGATGAAAAACAATAAGGTACACATCCAAACTTCTTGCGACTCGTACACTATAATCTTCATCGAACTCCAGCATTTTGCATTAAACGGTAGAGAACTCCTCGTGTCTCTGTTACACTTCGCATGGTCAAAGGGTAAACCTTCCCCATGCTGGTCCAAAACTAAATTAAAAACTAAGCTTCTGCGCAAGAAACTTAGCTCCAAACGAGCCCTAAAATACGTCATAAATCCAACCCACAGTATAACGGACAGTCTAAAATTTAAAGACATGCCATCATTAATGACACACAAAACAAGCCAAATGGCCACTACGCCCCCCTCACAACAGCTACGTTGTACCCATACTCAGTATTTGTGCAATGACATTAAAGTTGAATTGAATTGAATTGAATGAAGGTTTCCAATAAGTTAAGATAAAACACAGAAAATGGGAGGGTGTAAACAGTGTGTTCTGTGTATACGTGCGTAACCCCAACTGCTCGTTTACCATGATGAAGCTCTGTGGGGGATATGAGCTGTTCTCAATTGCAGAAATCAAAGCATTTTGCTTTGATGTGCAAAATATGAAGACGTTGCAATGTGATACAGTGATTGCTGTCACAACTCTAGCAGCACAGATTCAACCCTGATCACCTGAGTTTGCATGGGTTTCCTCCCACATCCCAACATTTGCTGACTGGCAAGTTAATTGGCCACTGAGTGTTGGTGGTGTGGAATGAAATGGGACGAGTACACGATTTAGTACAGGTGCTTGATTGATCGATGAGGTGTTGCTGAGCTGACAATGATCATCATTGATGAGGTTTCAAATTTCTTTGCTTTGAAAATCATCGCTTGTCTATTGAAGACCAATGTTTTTATTTTTGCAGAGAAGTCTAATAAATTTATTAAATTCAAAGAGTGAGATTGTTCGACAGTATGCAGCACGACTGATCAATGGTTTTGCGTCGTTGTCGCATGGTACGTTCCCATTTTTTGCTAGTACAAAGTTTTACTTAGAAGTTGATACTTATTTTGTTCACTTTTTTCTCATGTACAATAAAATAATTAATCTTCAGTGTCTTTATTGATTAATTCTTTTAAATTTCATCTTGTGTCCATCAGGCCGAACATACTTGGCTCAGAACATGGTATTATTGAAGATACTTGAAGAGACACTGGAGACTGAGGAGGAGGATTCCATAACTAGAGAAAATGTGTTAGGGGCTCTACAGAAACTTAGCCTCAGGTAATGACAGGGTGCACGAACATAGTGCACTCCAAAGGAATCGGAGCCAAAAATAATAAGAAAGGAAAAACTTGGTACAAGGGGGAACCACCTTTTTGGCCTGAAAACAGAAAGTTGAGGAGAACAATTAGCCTTAGTTATATCCATTGTGATCATTTTTGACATAAACTATTAATTTTAAAAGTGTGGCGGCGGCACAATGCTTTTTCTTGATATCACGGCGCTTTTCCCATCAAGCTGGATACTAAAATGCAACAAGTTTTTTCTGTCGTAACTTCAAGGCAGAAAAAGGTCCCTAACTACTTCAGAATAAAATATAATCTGACCCCAAAATAACGAGGAGATACAGGCAACTCTGTGTTCCAGCCATTCGGGTAACAGAAATTCACCCTCACAGAATTTATGTGAGGGGGGGGTGGAGTAAAGAAATAAAAGCAATTTTTCTTGCAACTTACTTTTTTGAAACATGCGCGCATATTCTCGTTACAGATGATTATGTTACAGACCGTATTCTTGGATTCCATCGCCCCCAAACCCCTGCAAGACACAGTCACCTATCATGAGAGATGAGCAAAATCGTGCTCAAAGATAGATTTTAAGTGACATTTTATTGGTGGAAAGAGCATGGTCGACAGGTTTAGTGAGGACGTTCTAGAGTTTAGAACTAACACAGCAGATGATCAAGACGGCAGAATTCCAATTTCCTTCACATTTCACAAGATATTAAGTGCTGCCAGATTATTTTAAACCAGGAAAATTAATTGGGTGCAAACAGAATAAAGCTGTGATAGTGTTTTCAGATCTGTTTGGTTGTCATCTGGGATTGCTGTTTAAAACAAATTTTGTAATCGAGATGTTCCTGTAAATTGTTGCAATATTACTAGATATTTGTTTTTGTTCTCTTAAGACGGAAGCTACAATCAGCTATGATTAAAGATGACATTATTTTCTGGCTGATAAGAGTTCTGGAGGACTCTGATTCTTTATCGGATTACACTTTGGAATATTCTGTTGCACTGTTGATGAACCTCTGCCTACGGACCCAAGGTATGGTGTAACAGCTATAATATGGCAATAAGCTTTCCTACCTGCACCATCTTGCAATTAGAAAAACGCATTTGATGGGATTGATATTGTATACTGATAAAAGATGTATAGTTTCCCTTGAAGCTTAACAACATTGCCCCATGAGAAGAGGCACGGGAGGTGGGCAAGGTCCGAAAGGAATATTTTTCATCTGCATTTACTGTGAAGATATCTGGCATGGATATCAGCTTGCCTGGGTGGCAGAAGGCAAAGAGTGGCAATAAAGAGGGCCTTTTCTGCTTGGCAGGTTGGTTATCAGGTCAGGTCGGGGGGAGTTCTCCCCACCAAGGGTACCATGTAATCCCATGCTACCTGCTCCATGGTCGGATAGTCGGCGACTAAACTGTCTCCCCCACCTGGTTTGCCAGTTGAGGAGGGGGCTGTGGACCCCCAGCAGGACCAAAAACAAGACCTGTCAAAGGGTGAGCTCCTAGCGAGCCAACGGCCATCCACACTTCTGTAGAGGTTTGATCACTGTCGTACAGAGCATTGTAAGGCACTGTGCCCATTGATGTTTTCAACAATGATGATGATAATGCCAGTGACTAGCGGAGTTCCGCAGGGCTCGGTGCTGGGGCCCCTGCTCTTCATGGTGTATATTAAGGATTTGGATGAAGGGATTGAAGGCTTTATGGCCAAGTTTGCAAATGATACGAAAATAGGTGGAGGGGCAGGTAGTGTAGAGGAAGCAGAGACTGCTGAAGGATGTAGATAGGTTGGGAGAATGGGCAGCGAAGTGTCAGATGGAATATAGTGTAGCAAAGTGTGGAGTCATGCATTTTGATAGTAGGAATAAAGGAGTAGATTATTCTCTAAATGGGGAGAGATTCCAGAAATCGGAGGTGCAAAGGGACTTTCTGGTGCAGGATTCCCATAAAGTTAATCTGCAAGTCGAATTGGTAGTAAAGAAAGCAAACGCAATGCTAGCATTTCAAGAGGACTTGTATACAAAAATAGGGATATAATGCTGAGGTTCAATAAGTCGCTGGTCAGGCTCTATTTGGAATATTGGGAACAATTTTGGGCTCCATATCTGAGGAATGATGTGCTTGCTCTGGAGAAGGTCCAGAGGAGGTTTACAAGAATTATCCTATGAATGAATAAGTTAACATATGATGAGCATTTGACGGCACTGGGCCTGTACTCACTGGAGTTTAGATGAATGAGGGGGGACCTCATTGCATACAGAATAGTGAAAGGCTTAGATAGAGTGGATGTAGAGCAGATGTCTCCACTAGTGGGAGAGTCTAGGACTAGAGGTCATAGCCCCAGAATTAAAGGACGTTCTTTTAGGAAGGAGATGAGGAGGAATTTCTTTAGTCAGAGGGTGGTGAACCTGTGGAATTCTTTGCCACAGAAGGCTATGGAGGCCGTCGGTGGATATATTTGAGGCAGAGATAGATAGATTTTTGATTAGTACGGGTGACAGAGGTTATGAGGTTAAGACAGGAGAATGGGGTTAGGAGGGAGAGATGGATTAGCCATGATTAAATGGCCGAATAGACTTGATAGGCCAAATGGCCTAATTCTACTCCTGTCACTTATGATTTTATGATGTTATGATGAACATGGAGGCTAAGGATTCATGGACGTGATAGTGATGTCTTGATGAGTGTCCACATTGCTGAAGAGGAGGAGCTAGAGATCGTAAAATTCATTAAGGTAGAAAAATCCCCAGGACGTGATCAAGCAAATCCGAGGACATTGTGAGAAGCTTAGGAATAAATTGTAGAGTCCCTGGCAGAGATACTGGTATTGTTGATAGCCACGGATGAGGTGCTGTTAGACTGGAGGGTGGCCAATGTTGTGCCCCTATTTGAGAAAGGCTGCAAGGAAAAGCCTGGGAACTGTTGATCAGTGAGCTGAATATCATTTGTTATTGGAGGAGATTCTGAGAGACAGAATCTACAAACATTTAGAAAGGTAAGGACTGATTACGGACAGTGAGAGTGACTTTGTGTGTGTGAAATCATATCTCACCAATTGGCTGAATTTTTTGAAAAGGTGATCAAGAAGATAGTGTTAAATGTTGGCTACGTTGACAAGGTACCTCTATGTTTGGCTGGTCTGGAGCATTAGATCGCATGGAATCCATGGAGAGCTAGCCTATTGGATATAAAGTTAGCTTGATATAGCAGACAGAGTGTGGTGATGAGGGGTTTCAGGCTGGTGACCGACGACAAGTTTTGTGTCACTGGAATTGGTGCTCCATCCACTGGTATTCTCATATTTACAGATGATTTTCAGGAGAATGTAGGTGGCATGGTTAGTAAGTGTGCAGATGACACTAAAATTGGTGTTATACTTCACAGTGAGGAAGGTTATTTACGATTACAACGAGATCTTGATTACTGGGTTAGTGGGCCAAGCAATGGCAGATTGGATTTAATTCTGATAACTCCAGTATCTAAAAGTATTTTGCAGGACCAGCTAGGGCAGGACTTGCACAGAAGGTCCCTGGAGAGTGTGGTAGAACACAGAGTCTGAGGAGTGGAGGCACCCAGTTCCATAAAGGTAACCACACGGTAGATGGAGTGGTGAAGAAGGTGTTTGGCATGCCTGTCTTTATTGGTTAGGATATTGAGTACAGGAAGATAGACACAAAATGCTGGAGTAACTCCAGGAGTAACAGTGGGACAGGCAGCATCTCTGGAGAGAAGGAATGGGTGACATTTCGGGTCGAGACCCTTCTTCAGACTGAAGAAGAGGTACTCTATCATTTTGTGTCTACCTTCGATTTAAACCAGCATCTGCAGTTCTTTCCTACACCTATTGAGTACAGGAGTTGAGTTACCACTGTACAGGATGTTGATAAGGCCATGTTTGGCGTATTGTGTACAGTTCTGGTCAACTTAATATAGGAAGAATGTCATCAAAAAGGAAAAGGTGTAAATATGATTTTAAAAGGATGTTACTGGCTCTGGAGGGTTTGAGTTATAAGGAGAGGACTTCCCTCCTGGGATAAATAAAGTTCTATCATATCGTATAGGCTGAAACTTTATTTCTCCTGGGCAGTAGAAGCTGAGGAGTGACATTATAGAGGCTTATAAAATTATGAAGGGTATAGATAAGTTGAATAGTCAGTCTTTTCCCCAGGGTGGGGGAGTCTAAAACTAGAGGCCATGGGTTTAAGATGAGAGGGGAACGTTGTAAAAGGGATCTGAGGGACATCATTATCTCACAGAAGGTGGTGCATGCATGGAACGAGCAGCCAGATGAAGTGGTTGAGGCAGGTTAGGGTCTAAGGTCCAACGTCATGTCCGTGAACTTGTTCAGCAGTTTGCCGTGCCTCATCGGCGGCTCGACCACGTTCATTTGGATATCATGGGTCCGCTGCCTCCGTCCCGGGGCGTCACGCATCTCCTCACGGTGGTGGATCGTTTCATGCGGTGGCCGGAAGCTGTCCCGCTGACCAACACCTCTGCCGTGTCCTGTGCCCGTGCCCTGGCCGCCCATTGGATTGCCCATTTCGGTGTGCCTGTGGACATCTCCTCGGACCGGGGGCCTCAGTTCACCTCTGAGTTGTGGTCGGCTATGGCCCGCCTGTTGGGGGTTCAGCTTCACCATACCATAGCGTACCAGCCCCAATCCTACGCTCAAGACACAGCTCACTGGGCCGGAGTGGATGGACAAGTTATCGTGGGTTTTGCTGGGGATTCGGACTGCCCCGAAAGAGG
This sequence comes from Amblyraja radiata, assembly GCF_010909765.2. Lineage (NCBI taxonomy): Eukaryota > Metazoa > Chordata > Chondrichthyes > Rajiformes > Rajidae > Amblyraja > Amblyraja radiata. The sequence goes on from NC_045968.1 coordinate 18,300,223, forward strand.
ACTTGGCTTCCTATGCTTACGGTTTGAGGGGATTTCATTCCAGCGGCGCGTGGGTCGCAGGAGCCGCCCTCCTCTCTGTTGGTCTGTTTACGGGAGAAGGTGGGCACGTTTGCTCCGGTACCGATGTCTCGCCATGGGTGATGCCTTCCCATGTTCCAGCTGCTCTCCAGGACTGTTCCTTTGCGTCCCTGCACAGTGACACGTATCCCACGCCGCTGCAGCAGCCATACGAGGGGCCCTTCCGGGTGCTGCAGCGGGTACTTACAACTTTTGCTTTGGACATGGGGGGACGGCATGAGACTGTGTCGGTGGCTCGGTTGAAGCCTGCCCATATTGACCTGAGTCAACCCATGTTGGTGGCCCAGCCTCGTCGTCGGGGGCGTCCGCGATCCCACCCGCTCCCGCCTTCACCTTCCTCGGGGAGTCCCCTATGGGGGGGGGGGGGTGGGTGCACGAGGTCTGGCCGCCTTGTTCATCTAACCTTTCAGTTTCGTGCCTCCGGTTCTGGGGGGGGGGGGGGAAGTCTTGTGGTGCCACCCGGTGGTTAGGCCACTTACTATGCAAACCCTCGGCAGTCGGGGGTAGGTTCACGTGACTGGGAGTTGTCACCAGGTTTAGGGGTGTGCCCTAGTATAAATAATGAAGACATAAAGAGACTGCAGACGCTGGAATATTGACCAAAACAGAAATTGGTGGGGGAGCTCAGCGCGTCAAGCAGCATCTGCCGAGGAAAAGGACAGACAATGTTTTGACCAGAACCCTTCTTCAGACTGAACTTCCTCCAGCTGAATTCCTCCAGCACATTGTGTTTTGTAAGAGGTATCTTTCACCATGTTGTATCCTGATAGGATTTGCAAAATGGTATGGTCTCCCCTGAATAAAAAATCATTGATGGCATGGGTCAGCATTGTAAGTACTGACTTCCATCCAGTCCCCCACTTTGCAAATGATTTGCTATTTTGTCTAGAATGGTGTGCAGATCTGTGAACTTTCATGTCATAAGCAATTGACACTTACAGGCGTACTCTCCCAGAAATAAATATTCCAAACACCAACCAAGGAGCACTCACAAAGAGTTGCCAGTCACACCCAGAAAATGGGATAATCTCACAAGACCCAAAACATCACCTATTCATGTTCATCATGGATGCTGCCTGGCCCACTGAGTTAATCCAGCGTTTTGTGCCTATCCTTGCTAAACCAGGACCTGTAGTTTCTTGTTTCCACAATGGGACAAACTCGCATTGTTAAGAGAGGGAATATGGAAATTTATTTAAGTGGTTTTTGTGTGATATGCACATTTATAATTCTGTTCTTAATCCAATGTGGACTATCGAGCTAGTGAAAAAAAATCTTAATTAATTTAACAATTGACTATTACTGATATGAACAGCTAAGTTATTTATCTGGTGACATCAGTTAGATCCAGCAAGCTGCTGAGGTTTTATCATTTTAAAGATAATCTAGTTGCTGTGAGACTTCTATAACTACACCACCTAGAAATGGAATAGAGCCGAACAGCTTTGCTCAACTATTTCTTCTGTGCTTTACCTCAAGCCAAGGATGTTTGTTGGAGAAGACCATGAAATAGAAACATAGAAATAGGTGCAGGAGTAGGCCATCCGGCCCCTTGAGTCAGCACCACCATTCAACACCACTATTCATAGCTGATCATCCAGAATCAGTAGCCCATTCCTGCTTTCTCCCTAAATCCCTTGATTCCGTTAGCCCTATGATCTCTATCCAACTCTCTCTTGAAAACCTTCATGTTGGCAGTTACTTTGCATTTCACTGAAGACAAATTTCTATTCCTGTGGTATTTCTATATTAGTTTTAAAGATTCTAAAATCATTTTATCCTTTTGATTACGTCAAGCAAAAACAAATATTGCCATATTTGAGATGAAATGTCAAACTCTACATTTGACCTAGGCTATATTTTTCAGCTGCTTACTAAGTAATAAATGAAAGATTATTTCTATAAGTATCTCAGGTCTGAAGGAATTTTTTTTAACTGCTTTTCAGGTAAACGGAAATGTGTAGAAGATGGCAAACGAGTGTTGAAAGTGTTGTCTGATCTTTTGGGTCATGATAATTATGAGGTAATGGCTCTAAATATGTGATACAAAGCTCCATGTCAACTTGGATTGTGGAATCAATGTAATTGATATGTGTTTATTTTGACTTAGACAAAAAATGCTGGAGAAACTTAGCGGGTGAGGCAGCATCTATGGAGCGAAGGAAATAGGCAACGTTTCGGATCGAAACCCTTCCTCAGACTGTCTGAAGAAGTCTTGAGTTCCATAGATGCATGAGTTCCATGTGTTTCTCCAGCATTTTTGTCTACCTTCGATTTTCCAGCATCTACAGTTCCTTCTTAAACATTGTGTTTATCCTGACACTGTTTGAGGGCAGTGCTGATGTCCAGTTGCTTTCTCTTTAAAACTATTGCTGATGAAGTGCCTGAACAGGCTAATTGTTGTGGAAAGTTCCTCATAAACGCCCCAATTGTTGCACTTGTAGGGATGCAAGATTATCAAAATGTGAATAACTAGTAGCTTTTTACCTTGTTGTTGAAGGATGCATTATGATCATTCTGAAATAATTATTGCTCCTCTAATCTGGGATTCTTCATCAGACGTCTCCAAATTATATGTTGCTTGGTGCTTTAACATTTAAAGACTGCGTTATTTTTCAAATTTTTGTAATACAAATCTATGATTTTAAAAACACGTAAAATTTATTTAATGCACCCTTACAATTACCAAGTAATTATTTTAAAAAGTTGTTTTTCATATTTTGTAAAACATATCCAGCTTCATCCGGCTCGGTGTTGGGGCCGCAACTGTTTATCATATATATTAATGATTTGGAAGAGGGAATTAGGAGCAAAACTAGCAAGTTTGCAGATGACACAAAGCTGGGTGGCAGTGTGAACTGTGAAGAGGATGTTAGGAGGTTGCAGGGTGACCTGGACACGTTGAGTGAGTGGGCAGATGTAGTATAATATAGATAAATGTGAGGTTATCCACTTTGGTGGCAAAAACAAGGTGGCAGATTATTATCTCAATGGGGTTAGGTTAGATAAGGGGGAGGTACAGCGAGACCTGGGTGTCCTTGTACACCGGTCACTGAAAGTTGGTGTGCAGGTACAGCAGGCAGTGAAGAAAGCTAATGGAATGTTAGCCTTCATAACAAGAGGATTTCAGTATAGGAGTAGAGAGGTTCTTCTGCAGTTGTATAGGGCTCTGGTAAGACCACATCTGGGGTATTGCATACAGTTTTGGTCTCCTAATTTGAGGAAGGACATCCTTGTGATTGAGGCAGTGCAGCGTAGGCTCACGAAATTGATCCCTGGAATGGCGGGACTGTCATATGAGGAAAGATTGAAAAGACTTGGCTTGTATTCACTGGAGTTTAGCAAGATGAAGGGGGATCTTATGGAAACATATAAAATTATAAAAGGACTGGACAACCTAGATGCAGGAAAAATGTTCCCAATGTTGGGCGAGTCCAGAACCAGGGGGCACAGTCTTAGAATAAAGGGGAGGCCATTTAATACTAAGGTGAGAAAAAACGTTTTCACCCAGAGAGTTGTGAATTTATGGAATTCCCTGCCACAGAGGGCAGTGGAGGCCAAATCACTGGATGGATTTAAGCGGGTTAGATAGAGCTCTAGGGGCTAGTGGAATCAAGGGATATGGGGAGAAGGCAGGCACGGGTTATTAATTGGGGACAATCAGCCATGATCGCAATGAATGGCAGTACTTGCTCGAAGGGCCGAATGGCCTCCTCCTGCACCTATTTTCTATGTTTCTCTGTTTCGTTGACTGACTGCCATTTGCTGCTTTCAGATAAGGCCATATGTGAATGGGGCCTTGTACAGCATTCTTGCCATTCCTTCGTTACGCGAGGAGGCAAGAGCAATGGTAAGTACGGTTATGGACGGAGTGATGAAAAGAAGAGATCTCTTCATTAATATTATTTGCTTTGATTTCATTATGCAACTTTTCCAAAATTATTATAGGGCATGGAAGAAATTCTACAGTGTTTTATCAAAGAGGGGAACACTGAGATGAACAGACAGCTTGAGTTTATTATAAAGCAACTTAATTCAGGTTGGTATTGAAGCAAAGGCATGCAGATTAATTATTTTCCTCAATGCCCTTGGTAATCAATAATGTGTATTAGGCATTCTCAAAGTTTCTAATGGTTTTGTACCTGGGAACTGTCCGTAGCCCCATCTTTAATTAAAACAGAAACAAACAATTTCAGTGAAGGATAATTCATGTGAACATTTATTTATTGTCTTCCCCCATGTACATACAATGGTACTGAATCAGAATATCCTGAAAGAAGCCTATAGGTTCAAATAGGTTCAAATTGGAACGACAGCTGCAGCAAGATGGTGTGAAGCAGGTATGGGCTGGAATGCGAAAGATCACGGGCATGAAGCAGAACGGTGGTACACTGCCTGATGGTGAACAGGGTCTGGCTGATGATCTGAATAGATTCTTCAACAGATTCGACGGCTCCACACCACCCCAGCCTCCCCCACCTGGTCTGCTGACCATTGCTGCTTCCTCTCCACCTCCCATCCCTCTCTCCATCACTCCTGTGATGTCACCTGTACGGAGTCCCCTCTTTCCACCTCCCACTCCACCGGCAGCCCCACCCATGACTCTTTATACTGCTCAGGTCAAGGTGATGCTGGACAGACTGAAGCCAGGGAAGGCAGTGGGGCCTGATGACATCAGCCCAAGGCTACTGAAGACTTGCTCTTCAGAGCTGTGTGGTATTCTAACACACCTGTTCAACCTGAGCTTACGTCTACAGAGGGTTCCAAGGCTGTGGAAAACATCTTGCCTGGTACCTGTTCCAAAGAAGACCCATCCCACTCTCTACAATGACTACAGACCAGTAGCGCTCACTTCTCACATAATGAAGACATTTGAGAGACTTGTCCTTTCCTACATCAGGACTAGTGTGTCAAATCACATGGATCCTTTACAGTTTGCATATCAGCCTAACATCAGTGTCGATGATGCCCTCATTTACATGCTGCAGAGGGTGTACACACATTTGGACACTACTGATGCATCTGTAAGGATTACTTTTTTTGACTTTTCAAGCGCCTTCAACACTATTCAGCCCCGACTGCTAGGGGAGAAGATGGAGAAGATGAAAGTGGATCCATCACTGGTACTGTGGTGTTTGGATTACCTTTCCCTCAGACCACAGTACGTGCGCCTACAGAACAGTGTCTCGGGCACCATCTTGAGCAGCACAGGGGCTCCACAAGGAACTGTGCTGGCTCCGTTCCTGTTTACCATCTACACAGCGGATCTCCAATGGAACACCAACAGCTGCTTTTTGCAGAAGTTTTCGGATGATACAGCTGTTGTCGGCCTCATTAAAGGGGGCAATGAGGAGGAATACAGGGACATTATAAGTAACTTTGTGGAGTGGAGCGCACACAATAATCTCCATCTCAACACCAAAAAAACAAAGGAGATAGTGGTGGACTTTAGGAGGGGGAGGAGGAGGACTCAAGCAACGCCGATCACCATTAAGGGCACTGAGGTGGAGGTGGTTGCTAATCACAGGTACCTTGGGGTGCAGCTTGACAGTGAGCTGAACTGGAAGTGTCATATGGAGGCGGTGTACAGGAGGGGACAAAGCCGACTGTATTTTTTAAGGAGGCTGAGGTCTTTTAATATCTGCCAACCCCTACTGTGCAGTGTCTACCATTCAGTGGTGGCCAGTGCTCTGTTCTTTGCTGTGGCCTGTTGGGGAGATGGCGCCCGTATAGCGGATAAAAACAGATTGGACAAACTAATCAGGAAGGCCGGCTCAGTGGTCGGGGCTGAGCAACGAACGGTCCAGCAGGTGGCAGAGGCCAGAACTCTAAATAAACTAGGTTCCATAATGACAAACCCCACTCACCCACTCCATGCCCTGAAGGTGATCAAGAGCAGCATCTTCAGCCAGAGGCTGATTGCACCAATGTGCAAAACGGAGAGATACAGGAAGTCCTGTTTACCAGCTGCTATAAGACTTTATAATGAGCATAAATAACTGCACTTTTTTTAAATTAATTGTATTTTAACCTGTATTTTAACGTATTTTAACTTGTTATGTATGAAAGCGTGGTGTTATGTTTGTCTTGAAGCTGTCGTGGCACTGTAATTTCCTGAAAAGGATTATTAAAGGAATAATCTAATCTAATCTAATCTATCCCACTTTCAATGGCTGGTTTGGACATATTAGGTTTGGAGTGAATAGAGAAAGCCAGCACAGGTTTGTGCATTGCAAATCTTGACTAACTTACTGCTTAGTGTTTTCAATAAAGTAACGGAGGGAAATATATTGCATGGTATATATATAAAGTTCCAAAAGCCATTTAATAATGCGCCAAATAACAGCCTTGTCTTCAATAAGTGGGCTGTAACCTTGAATAAAAAATTGGCTTAGAAATTAGAAACCGTGTCAGGTTTTAGGCCTGGGCTGGAGGGAGGTTCCCCAGCTGATCATCCAGAGTCAGTGCCCCGTTCCTGCTGTTTCCCCATATCCCTTGATTCCGTGAGCCTTAAGAGCTACATCTAACTCTCTCTTGAACATTTCCAGTGAATTGGCCCCAACTGCCTTCTGTGGCAGAGAATTCCACAGATTCACAACTCTCTGGCTGAAAAAGTTTTTCCTCATCTCTGCCCTAAATGGTTTACCCCTTACTCTTAAACTGTGATCCCTGGTTCTGGATTCCCCCCAACATTGGGAACATTGTTCCTGCATCTACCCTGTCCAATCCCTTAAGAGTTTTATATGTTTCTATAAGATTCCCTCTCATCTTTCTAAATTCTAGTGAATACATGCCCAGTTGACCCATTCTTTCATCATATGTCAGTCCCGCCATCCCGGGAATTAATTTGGTGAACCTATGCTGCACTCCCTCAATAGCAAGAATGTTGTAACCAGCCTTTGATTTTGTGATCTAGCAGAGGAGAGGTTTGAATCAGATTCTGATGATGAAGAGGAAGATGATGATGAAGTAGGTGCAGTTTTTTTGCTAGAGATTGGTTACAATTTTAAAAACTCTGACTTAATGTTTCAAAATATATACTTTTAAAATAAATACTTACAAAATAAATACTTTAAAAATAAATAAATACATTAATAAACTTGCTGTAGTCTATATGGTTTTTCATTTGTCATTGTGATTTTTGTGTGATTAATCTATGTGATTTTTTGTTTTCCTATCTTACATTGAGAAAAATGTGCAGGACTAGAAGAAGCTGACAAATTGTTAGCTGTTAACAGTGAGCTCCCTGCATTCCCTGTTGGTGACTGGATGACATCTGGTCTTGCCTGATTTCCCTCCCCAGTGGCAACTCTCAGCCCAGAAACGTCAACAAAGTTTCCACGTTGTAATGGGACAATGGGGATGCAAAGCTAGAACAGGCTGCAAACATTTAAATGTTTTGGTAGTCTAATGACTGGGTTGCTTGTCAACCCTATAAAGGACCCTGTATAATTTGTGAAATTCTATAACATCAGTTGAGTATTAACATTATCAATTGTAAAACATTTCAAATCAAAAATACTAACTTTTATTTAAAACTTGCATAAGTCCCTCACAATCATCCCCCACCAAGGGAATCTAGAAGACTGCAGCTCCTTGGCAAAGGAAACTGCCCAAGTTGCAAATCGTGGGCTCCGGGAACAGACTTCTATCAGAATTTGGTTAAAAAAAACAGCAAACATTTGGCTGAAACCAAGACATATCGAAATAAAAGTTATATTTACCACTGTTGACATTTCTTCCCACAATCCTTTTTTTCAGCCAATCAACTCAATTTGTTTTTAAAAGGTCTCCGGTTTGATCAAACTGGCTAAAATAAAGACATAGTGAGTTCTAACATACATTGAGGAAGCCTCTGATGATTTTTGCTGCAGTCTGAATGTATTAATGTACACACACTTTTCTGGATTATGTGCAAGTGAAAAATAGTTGTAACCTCCATTTTGCCATTAGCCTGTTTAATTAATCAAACAAATGTTAATGGTTTTACAAAGGTGGAATGAAAAATATATATAATTGAATACTTTCTGAACTATTCATCATTTACTGCTCCTCCAAGAAATTAACAAAACATTTCCTATTTTAGAATGGTAATTTCCCTGTCTCTGTTTAATTTGTTGCCATTAATTGATTCATGATGTAAAGTGTTCAACACTCCAAATATTATAGTGCATTTATTTACTTTAATCTCTAAAAGATTCAACTGGTGTAATAAGTGAAGAAGCACTAAAATGTATAACATGGTTTATTTGTGTAATTCAATGCGAGGATGACCCAGATGCGATGGAAGCTGACTTGGACAAGGCTGAGATATTGAAACCTCAGCCTGGAGAGTTATCAGGAGAAAGGCTACTGACGGCTGAGTACCTTGGGGTGGGTGTTCATTGTCAGACATCTGGACACACTGTAAGTTGAATACTGAAGACTATTGTCAAATATTTACGGTGTAGGTAATTATTGCATCAATAAAAAAAATTAAAAGAAAGGAAGATTTGTATTTCCAGAGTAGATTTCACAACCTCTGGAGTTGCTAAAACACATTGCTCTCAGTGATGTACTTTTGTAGCAAGATTGGGGGAAAAAACAAGAAATCCTTGTACAGCTAAGTCCCCGAAATGGGAAAAAGCTGAGTAAGATTCTGCAAAGATTTTTGCGCTATTGTGTACCATTTTGGCGTAGTTCCTTGATCTCACAGACAGACAAACGACAAGACTTTTAGTATTATATAGATTTAATGGTAACGTTTTTGGACATTTCTGCCAAGAAAACACTCTTGCAATAATGTTTTTTATTTTGTTTTTTATTATTTTGTACAGGTGACAGAGATTATGGGGAGGCAGGAGAATGGGGTTAGGAGGGAGAGATAGATCAGCTATGATTGAATAGCGGAGTAGACTTGATGGGCCGAATGGCCTAATTCTTCTCCTATCACTTATGATGTTATGAAGACAATGTACAACTAGCAAAAAAATTCTGCCATAAAGATACTTTCAGCTGTTTTGACTCCGTTTATAAATAAACCATCAAAAACCATTTAGGAAACTGAATCTGAAGACGTTAAATGTTATAACAATTTGGTATAGCAAACATCTTATGAATGTTTAAAATCATTGAATATAGTTTCATTATCTGGATAAATACAGTTCTCCCGATTTTTTTTTTTGTCTGTATTTGGGTACTAGTTGGGAAGTTACATGTATGTGCCCTGTAAAGGAAGGGTGTAGAGGGATGTGAACCAAATGTCGACAAATGGTACTGATCCAGGATACCATCTTGGTCGGCATGGACAAGGACATAAACAGTTATAATATGAAAATGTGCACATTCTGTTTGTCATTCCATTTTCTATTATTTTACAGATAATGACAAACACAATGAGGGCTAAAAGAAAGCTAGTGGGACCTTTGAAAGAAAGTATTGATGAGCCCCTCCGCCGACCAGTCACCCCAGGCATGCACAGGTTGGGTTATGTACCGTAAGTATTCTGAAAACTATCCAATTTTTAATAAAATAAAGAATCATAAAGCTTCTTTTCAGGTTAGCTTTGCCAGAAGGCCCAATTAAAATTTATAATTCATAGTACAACAAACTTTCTGTGTCTGTTTTAAAGTAGAATATGTGAGTCGCTCTTTTGTGATGATTAATATTTGACACAAGATAAATAGTTTGTCCTCTCAATTATGCAATTATATGATTCATGGCACATGACCACTGATATGTATTGTATGAAATACTCTGAATGGAACAGTTATTGAAATTATTTATACTGAAGGAAACAGCCAGAAATGGAAACCAAAATATAAGTGAAAATTATATGAAAGAAAAATGTCATGGAATAAAGGATAATGTAACATGCAAGAAGCATATAGAGCCTGATATGAATAGAGGAGTTGTGTCAGTGCTTCCACACCTCAAATTTTTTTTTCCTGAAATAGAATTCCAAATTACCTGGAATTTGATGGTATTTCCCGGCCAGATAAGCCTTCCCCAACTGCGCATGTGCGACTGCCGCCCCAACTGCACACGCACGGATACCGGGCCCACTGCGCACACGCGGGGTCGGCGTCCCTACCCTGTCACCGGCGCCATTTTCAATTGCAACGCGGCTGACGGACCTCCCCCAACTGCGCGGGCCTGATGGTCGTAAATATACAGGCACATACTTTTTTTTCCCCGCAATCATCCCGCGGGCCTGATTGGACCCATTGGTGTCTCCCCGCCCATGCGCACTGGGCCCGGATTCCGCGCGTGCACAGTTGAGGAAGGCTTACCGGGCCAGGAAATTTCCCGAAATGATTTCACTTCCCTAAAATTACCCGAAGACAACCAGAATTTCCCGAATTTCAGGTAATTTCCTTCAAAGTGGAAACACTGAGTTGTGTAGTTTCTGTTACATTGAATGTTTCTTCAAATGTTTTATTGAGCATTCATTTTTATTTATGCAGCAGATTTATTTGTTCTGCACAGTTTACTTTCAACTGACTTTGTAGGTTGGGAATTGCTCTGGAAAAACACGAAAGTAGATGTCCCAGTACAGAGAGCGACCTGTATTCACAGCAAAACTCTCGGCCACCTACTCGAAGTGGGAACCGAACAAGTGATTCTGAGTTTGGTGCTTCACCTATTGGTAAGTTTAAAAACGACTTAACTGAATATTTTTTATCATTCATGAGACTGGGCCCATTGCTAACAAGGTTAGCAATCATTTCCTAGGTCTGGTTTTCCTTAATAAGATGATAATGAGTCCAAAAAACCATCCCCCCATATCTCTCCTTTCGGAGGTTGACAAAAATGCTGGAGAAACTCAGCGGGTGAGGCAGCATCTGTGGAGCGAAGGAAATAGGCAAAGTTTTGGGTCGACTCCCCTTCAGACTCCCCTTTCGGCTTGACCTTTCATTCCTCCTCTCTTCTTATCCAACACCCTTTAATCTCCTTTTTACCTCTAGCCTTTGTAGTTAACTAAACCCATCAGCCAAACACCCATCCTAACCTGTATCCACCGATCATTTGTCAGGCATTGCCTCACCCCCACCTCTCGTTTTCCAGTTTTCTCCACCCTAATCCTTTAGTCTGAACAAGGTTCCTGACCCGAACGTCACCTGTCCATTCCCTCCACAAATGCTGCCTGACCCACTGAGTTCTTACAGAATTTGTTCTTTACTCGAGATTCCAGATCTCCATGATCATATTGATCAGCCATGATCATATCGAATGGCGGTGCAGGCTCGAAGGGCCGAATGGCCTACTCCTGCACCTATTTTCTACGTTTCTATGTTTCTATGCAGTCTTGTGTCTTCATGCTAATAAGTCCTTCACAACAGTATCCACAAAAACTCACACTTCCCCCCTTCCCTTTATAAGCCCTCCATATTTCTGCCCTTCATCTCCCCCTCTGACCACTGCCATGTCATTCTGAGCAATGGAGTAGTATATCTTTATTGTCATTTTCCTGAGTACTCACATACCCAGAGGAAACAAAAAAACGTTGCTCAACCAGTGTCCATTCAGTGTGCAGTAAAAAATAAAAATAAATAAAAATACATATATCATGAACAAATTAAACACTCTACTCTCTACTAAACATCAACAGGCGTTCCGATCGGCAGCGGCACGACAGTGGCTCTGCTGCAGTGTGTCCAGGTTGGTGGTTGGTGCGCGATACTTTGGCAGGGGGCAAAGTCCGTTTATCAGTCTTATAGCCTGCGGGAAGAAGCTGAGGAGCATCCTGCTGGTTTTGCAGCTAATGCTCCTGTACCTCTTCCCAGATGGCAGGATGGAGAATATGTGATGCGATGGGTGGTAGGGGTCTTTGATGATGGAGATGGCTCTGCTGATACATCTCTTCCTGTATATGTCCAGCAGGAAAGGGAGTGGAGCACCAATAATCCTGCTGGCGGTCTTCACAATCCTGTCTAGTTGGTGCCGTTCGTACGCCTTGCAGCTCCCGAACCAGGAAGTGATGCCGTAGGTTAATGTGCTCTCGATTGTCCCCCTATAAAAAGTTCGTAGGTGTGTAGTGGGGAGACCTGCTTTCCGTAGTCTTCGGAGAGGGTGTAGTCGCTGCTGGGCTCTCTTGACCAGTGCTGTGGTGTTGGTCGTGGACGTCAGGTCATCTGACAGGTGGAGTCCTAGGAACTTCACGCTGCTGACCCTTTCCACATCAGCTCCATCGATGTGCAGAGGTGTATGGTGTTGTTTTCCCGCCTTCCTGAAGTCAACCACCATCTCCTTAGTTTTTCCCACGTTGAGAATGAGGTTGTGGGATTTGCACCATCCTGTGAGCAGCTCCACCTCCATCCTGTACGCCGACTCATCATTGTCACTGATGAGACCCACCACTGTTGTGTCATCAGCGAACTTGTTGATGAAGTTGTTGTTGAGTCTAGCAGTACAGTCGTGTGTAAGCAGACTAAACAGCAGGGGGCTTAGGACACAGCCTTGGGGCGAGCCAGTGCTCACGGCAATGGTTTTTGATGTCCTACTGCCCACCCTGACTGTCTGCTGCCGTTGCGATAGAAAGTTCAGGACCCAGTTACATGTGCCAGCATCAACCCCCAATAGCTCCAACTTCTCCACCAGCTGCTGCGGAATGATTGTGTTAAAAGCAGAGCTGAAGTCTATGAAGAGGATCCTGGCAGTGATCACAGTTAGTGAGGTGATATTGGGATGGCTTTGTGAGTTGTTCAATGGCATCTTGTATATTGAACTGCTTTGTCTTGGATGATACCATGCTTGGTTACTGTCGGACATACATTCATCTAATGCTGCTAATCTTGAAAACAGTGAAAAAGCTTCAAAAAGTGAATCACTGGCTGCAGAATGTCCAGCCTGTGATCAGTTCCTTTAGCCATGCTATTGTTGGGGTTAATGTGGCCAGTGATAATGGTCCTCTTCCAGCTTATTGATAAAAGGTAGATTGCCAAATTGTAATGTCATTTGTCTATTGTCTATTCAGTGTTATAGGGGGGTGATGTTGGTGATGGCCATTGCTTGGTGCTTTGGTGGAACACATACATTTCTATTTATCCATTTAAAACCAGATGTCCAGTTTTTATTGTTTGAAAATAAGGACTGATTCATTCTCTCTGTAGCTAACAATAGGGCTGTATATGCTAATCATTGGTGAATATATTATGACCTTCTGATGAAGGAAAGGTTAATTATGGAACACCTGATTGCAGAATAGAACATCACGTAGTGCAGCATAGGAACAGTCCATTCGGCCCACAATGTTTGTGCCAAATAGGATGGCAAGTTATTGAGCACCTGAAGACCTCTTGGCTCAGTGTCTATGACCATCAACCAACCGCAACGGCTGTCTTGTGTGTTGATTACGACAAGCCCGATTAACCGTAGCTTCACTTGGACTTCCTAACGCCACAATGTCAATGGCACATTCCAGTTTGGTACAAGTCTGTGAGGAGGTCTGGAGCTACCTTGCCTTGGCAGAGGACAAACTAAGCATCAGTGACGAGATCATTTCTCGGAGCTGCCTGATAACACCAGTTATGGTACCTCCATCATTTTGGTAATGATTGCTAGCAGACCATGAGGATCATGTATTACTGTATTACTGAATTGTCCTGCATTTTATGGAAAAGATATACCAGGGTCATATTTTTTGGCATAAATAGATCTGTTCTATTTACATTTAACCAATACTAACACACAAATGCTACACACCACTATTATCTATAATCCAGTCCGGGTTTTTAATAATTTCGGCACCATTCATACTAACGGCTCCTGACACAAGTAGCCAGTCGTGATGCAGACACAGTGATGCCAACATGCTGTGTAACTATTATATGCTAATAAACCTGTTGGATCTTTACTTTGAGTGTCAGTTGCTCTACAGCAGCTGAATGCCACTAATATTCTACACTGAAACAGCTTGGCTGAAAGCACGGCTAATTTTGGTGCATGTCTTCAGTACTCCAACCAGGACATGATTCAAACCGTTCGCCTTTGCTGTTTTCAATGCATTCAGCCATTTCTGGTGAGATGAATCAAATTTAATGATGGGCTGGAGGGTGCAATGATAGTAGATAGATTGGTGTTGTTATTAATACAGGTCCATCACCGATATTCAGGCAACTGGTAGTCTGGCACTTCCTTTCATCCAAACAAAATTATGAGAGTACACTTGAAATTCCCCAGAAAATTTGGCCCCTAGGCCGTCTGAGACGGGCGATCTCAGCCTCATTGGGACTTCCACGACCGATCAGCGGGTCGACTTTGGCCCCTGCGGCTGTGGCTCTGGAACTGGCTGGAGCAGCAGATCCGTTCCCATAGCCGATTTCAACAGCCAACTTTGCGGGCGGATGTCTCAGCCCCTCGATGGCGTAGGTGGACTGTTCCAGTATCGTTTGACTCCTCTCGGAGGCCGTGGTCCGGCAAAATGGATAATTCAGAAAGGCTCTGGAACCAAGGGTGCTGGAAAATCAGTGGTGGACCTGTACTTATTTGATATCTCAATATCTCTCCAGATACTCAGTTGATACTAATGACAAGTGCTTTTTGTACAATGCACGGGCAGCTCGAAAAAGTTAAACCCCAATTTTCCGACCTCATGACAGATACGTTTATTAAAGATGCATATTGACACCCTTATATCTACAAAAAAAGCACAGCTTCTGGCTGAAGGTGGTTAAATACACCATTGTCTGGTGTTCTGCATTTAGTTTGTGGGCACCAGCATCGCTGCAGATGACAATACTCATGTCGTCTTCAGCTCCCTGTAACTGGTAAACTGCCTAACACCATTCTTGACTGGGCGGGATAGGACTACAGAACTTCTTTACTGAAATGCTGATTGTGGAATAGTGTTTAGCACAAACTTTGTTCTATTTTGTACTTTCAAGATGGGAATTCCTTTTTGGTTGAAATTGTTGTTGCTCTTGATATGTCCTTATTTAATTCTTATTATGCTCTGTAATAGTGTTTTTATATAATGCAATGCCATTTTGTAGACAACCAGTACAAAGTCCCAGCATTAGAAAACTTTCTGAGCATAAACGTAGTTATAACGATGAGCAAGGAAGAATCATGAAGGATCACGTACATTAATATTTGCATAACCCATTGATTCTCAACCAATAAGCCATGACTGCCATGTATGGGTTGTTAATCGAGACCAACAGCTGACCACGAGAGAGATGGACTATCCCCTGAATCCCTGTCTCCTCAAACTCAGCCTGGGCCATGTGAACACAGATAGAAATCTGTCTGATAATGGGCCTCGCGAGTTTAACCTACAATTTGAAAAGGAGAAGGTGAAATCGGATGTGTCGGTATTACAGCTGAGCAAAGGGCATGAGGAGGAGCTGGCAGAGATTGACTGGAAAAGGGGCTTTAGTAGGAATGATGGTAGAGCAGCAATGGCAGGAATTTCTGCGGATAATTCGGAAGATGCAGGATCATTTCATTCCAAAGAGGAAGAAAGATTCCAGTGGGAAAATAAGATGAACATGGCTGACAAGGGTGATCAAGGACAACATAAAAGCAAAAGAGAAGGCATATAACATTGCAAAGATTAGTAGGAAGCCAGAGGATTGGGATGTTTTTAAAGAACAACAGAGAGTAACTAAAAAAATACAGAGAGAAAAGATGAAGTACGAAGCTTAGTTAGCCAATAATATGAAAGAGGATAGCAAGAGTTTCTATGGATATATGCAGATGATACTAAGATAGGTGGTGTTGTGGATAATTAAGTCGATTTTCAAAGTCTACAGAGAAAATCCAGTAAACAACATCCGTTGACTTTCCTATCCTGCTATTTACTTCCTCAAAGAATTCCAACAGTTTTAGTTTTGTTTATTTTAGCGATACAGATTTTAGGAAACAGGCCCTTTGACCTCCAAATCCGCACCGACCAACAATCACCCTATACGTTAGTTCTATCCTACGCTCTAGGGACAATTTACAGAAGCCTACAAACCTGAAGATAGACTCAAAATGCTGGAGTAAATCAGCAGGACAGGCTGCATATCTGGAGAGAAGGAATGGGTGACGTTTATGGTCAAGACTCTTCATTAGACTGAGAGTCAAGGGAGAAGGAGACTAGAGATATGGAAGGGTAAGGTGTGAAAATGACAGAGCTAGAGAGCAGGAGGAATCACAGAAGGGGAGCAGCGACAGAGGGTGAGGCAGAACTCTTGTCGGAGAGAGCAGGAGAAGTTTCAAAGTATGCATACCTTGAGAAGATTTTGCAGTGGAGCAGGCGTGCAACCCTGCATATCTTTGGAATGTGGGAGGAAGCCAGAGCACCCGGAGATAACCTACAGTCACAGAGAGATGTGCAAACTCCATTGACACAGCACCCATAGTCAGGATTGAACCTGGGTCTCTGTCACTGTAATGCAGCAAATCTACTGCTGCACCACTGTCACCCAGTGTCAAACAAGATCTCCCCTTCACAAAACCATGCTGTCTTTGGCCTATTTTATCATGTGCTCGGAAATCTGATCTTTAATATTAGACTGTAAAGTCTTGTCAACCACTGAAGTCAGACTAACTGTCCTATAGTTCTCCCTGATAGAGACAAAGTGGTGGAGTAACTCACTGGGTCAGGCAGCATCCCGAGAGAAAAAGGAAGGGGAATGTTTTAGGTCAGGACCCTATTTCTGGTATTCTACTGTTGATGCGTTTTACTTATGATTGTATAAATTGCTGAGGCCAGGTTAGATCAGAGATCAGAGAATTTAGCTGGAACTAAAATATCTAATGTCAATGTTTTATGGAAATATTATTTTCTTCTATAGGCTTTGATCACAATACATCAATTAGTAATAGTGATCAGGAGCTTGTAGCCACTTCATGTTCAGTCGATATGCGGTCACCTGGAAAATTGCATAGAGAATCTATCAGGTAAGAAGACATTGTGAATAGTAAAATGGGAAAATATATAGTCAGAAAATAATTATGAAGATTGATTAAAAATATAAATACTTGTATTTCAACTAATTATTTAATATATGCATCCTTCAGAGAGTTAATTGTTGCACACATAATTATATTTTAAATCAAGTACACTGCATAACATTTTGCAGTTTTATCTCTCTCTCTCTCTCTCTTATTATTTTGAATCCAGCCTTCAAATGTTTCCCTGATAGTCTACAACCAGTGCTATAGCAGTAGAATAGATTATTTGCCTTTGTTTCATGTTAAACATTGCTTAGGTGAATCACAAATAAATTCTGAAGGGACCAGGAAGGTATTTCATGTCCCATACATCAGCACCACCCTGATTTTATTTCCATTTATGTTAAAAACATGAGAAATATAAGAAAGAGAACCATCTAGCTTCACATAATTTCTCTGCCATTCGTGCGTTGATGGAGCATCATCTGCATCTACTTTTAACTCAATTATATTCTCAGATTCCTACAGTGTCCAAATATCTATCATTCTTATCCTTAAATGTACCGAGATACTCTGAGGCAGAAATTTTAAAATCTCTGATTAAAGAATTCTTTCCTCATCTAAATTCTCAATGGCCATTTCATCACCCTTGCTGTTCTCATTCTGTCCTTTACAACTAGAGGTAGCACATGTTGGCATTGACCCCATCAAACCCTTGCAGAATATATGATGTCAAGAAAACCAGATATCTGTTCCTTCATGCTCAAATTGCATCCACTCTTGATGGTAAGGATGAAAGTGCCTGAGTTATGGCATGTTTAGTTGCTTAGTAGTGCTGCACAAATCATCATTACATTAATGACTGTACTTTATTTCTTCCATATTACTTTCCTCTAGATGTTTTGGTGAAAAACTCTTCCTATTATTACATCCAATGTCTAAAATATTTTGATTATCATTTCTAATTTCCAGTTTCTGCTACATTTTACCTTTGTGTCAAATGTGGAATGTACAGGGATAGTCTTGCACATCTTTATGCAAACAATGTATTTCACTGTACCCGGTACACATGACAAAAACCATTGAATACATTTGATAAAAATAAATTGTTATGAATATTTTCCATTTGTTCAGCAGTTTAACAATAACAAATGACGAAGAGTAGCTGTGCAATGATGAAAAAACAAGCCTTATGTCAAATAAATTAAATGAAGGTTTAATTGGCAGGTGTTACCTAACCCTATAATTTGTTACATGTAATATTTTATCTTTTATTAATCCTTAATTTTCTATCTTCTAGGCAAAAGGATTACATTGCTGCATTTAACAGTAGGCCCAAGATTCCAAGGACTCCAGATACAACTATAAGTCCACGTAGAGTCAAAACTCCAACAATTGTCCCTCAGTTTTCTCAATCTGGCCCTCAACAAACAAGTCGTCCAACTTCTGCTGGGTCCTCTCACATGAGCAGCCTAAGTAAGTGACTAAAACCAGGGAAGCTGAAGCTTGCTCTGTATTCTCAATCTTCCCATCAAAAAGGTTCAGCAATAACATCTCACGATGCTGTTGGTATAGGTTAGAATATGAATGAATTAGCCAGATTCACTCTGTTGGTAGGGGATAGTCTTCTCTGTGCTTCAAACTCGAGTCCCTGCTTCTTGCGATGGTTGGCCCCAGGTTGGCGCTGCCGATGTCTCAGGCTGCTGCCCTTTTATACTACTTTTCTTTCCATCTTCTAATTCCCTTTGTTCTATGCCAAGAACTCTGAAGTCAATCATTTCAAGTTGTCATTCCTCCATGGGTTGAATAAACTAAACACATCTTCGTTCCTTATCAGGGTAGAGCGTTCTTAATTCTGTTGCCTGTTCATATTTCCTTCTCATTATACAGTTGTTTTGAAAAATGTCCGTTCTGTATACCTTATCTTCACAAGGCCAGACTGCATAGCCATGAAATTATCTTCAGCTCTGTTCCCACCAGATGTCTATCGCCTGACTGTTTTCACTGCTTCTTTGTCCTCCTGGTCTCATCATTTATCTCTGATTCTCTGTAGCAAGCAACATACTTCTGAAGCCTGTGGTGATCCTTGACATCAAGTCTCTGGCTATCGTTTAAGTTTCTGTATGATTCATTTGGCAGCATTGGTGAATCTGAGTCGTAACATGATAGATTCAAACACAATCTAGGATTTGAGTAAAAATAGTTATGTGGCACACAGCCATGCCCCATCTACACACTTAATGAGGGAGCTCAGTTAAGTAATGGGCTCCAGTTGTGCCTGTAACATCAATGACTTGAGCTTTGATAGATTTAGGCTAAGGTAGTGAAAAAGTTACTTTTATAACAATCAAACAAATTCGCTTCTTAATAAACAGACAACTCACAAACGTTTTGGTAGACCAGTTCAAAACTTTACTTATTATTGGCTGATAGAAGTGGTAAGGTACTCCAGTCAAGTGAGCAATACAGACACTTCACTGTCCTAATTCCACTTCTCCGAACAACAGAATTACATCGTATTATATAGTGTTTTTTTGTCACCTTAGCACATTCCACAAACATTAGTCATGGTCAGAGGTACAGGAAAATAAAGGTTTCTACAGAATGCATCACATCAAAGGCATTTTGTCATATGGTATGATACCTTACATATTAAAGACATTGGCAATTTGTCAATACCCCTTAGATCAATCTAGCTTCCTCTCTCATCACTTACCCCCTCATCACTTCCCCCCTCACAGACATCGACATTTGGTGTAAGGCATTTTACATATTAAAGACATCAGCCATTTGTCAATACCTCTTAGTGAGATCAGTCTACTGGAGAAGAGCCTAATTTGAGACTAAATATAAGCTGTAAGCTAGCCCAGGAACCAATTTAATATCTTCTTATATTTTTAACTTAATTCAGCCTTATCAGTAGGTTTAAGTTAAATCTCTATTGATAACTAAAGAGATATGAGACAAAAGGAGGGAATGTATGATGCTGTCAGATGAATAATTAAAATAAGAGCCAGGCTGAATGTGGTTATTTGAGAAGGCAGTAATATTTCCAGTGGACTTTGGGTCACAATGTGTATACACACTTTTCCATCTAAATATATTAAAGTCTTAGATTTTTCTTAAACAAAAGCATTTGATATGACCTAACTTATTACCCACAACTGCCATAATATACAGTGCATTCAGAAAGTATTCAGACCTTTCATTTTTTCCATATTTTGTTACGTTACAGCCTTATTCTAAAATGGATTAAATTCTTTTTTATTAATCATCAATCTACACAAAATACCCCATAATAAAAATGCTAAAACAGGTGTTTAGACATTTTTGCAAAGTAATTAAAAAGAAATAACCAAAATATCATATTTACATAAGTATTCAGACCCTTTACTCAGTACTTTGTTGAGGCACCTTTGGCAGCGATTACAGCCTCAAGTCTTCATGGGTATGACCCTATAAGCTTGGCACACCTGTATTTGGGTAATTTCTCCCATTCTTCTCTGCTGATCTTCTCAAGCTCTGTCAGGTTGGATGGTGAGCGTCGATGCACAGCTATTTTCAGGTCCCTTCAGTGATGTTCGATCGGGTTCAAGTCCGGGCTCTGGCTGGGCCACTCAAGGACATTCACAGACTTGTCACGAAGCCACTCCTGCGTTATCTTGGCTGTGTGCTTCGGGTCGTTGTAGTGTTGGAAGGTGAACCTCCGTCCCAGTCTGAGGTCCTGAACACTCTGGAGCAGGTTTTCATCAAGGAGCTCTCTGTACTTTGCTCCGTTCATCTTTCCCTCGATCCCGACTAGTCTTCCAGTTCCTGCCGCGGATGCTGCCACCACCATGCTTCACTGTAGGTATGGTAGTAGCCAGGTAATGAGTGGTGCCTGGTTTCCTCCAGACGTGACGCTTGGGATTCAGGCGAAAGAGTACAATCTTGGTTTTATCAGACAAGATAATCTTGTTTCTCAAGCCTTTTGGCAAACTCCAAGCGGGCTGTCATGGTGTCTTTTACTGAGGAGTGGGTTCCGTCTGGCAACTCTACTATAAAGGCCTGATTGGTGGAGTGCTGCAGATATAGTTGTCCTTCTGGAAGGTTGTCCCATCTCCACAGAGGAAGTCTGGAGCTCTGTCAGAGTAACCATCAGGTTCTTGGTCAGCTCCCTGACCAAGGCCCTTCTCCCCCAAGTTGGCCAGGCGGCCATCTTTATGAAGAATCCTGGTGGTTCCAAAGTTCTTCGATTTAGGAATGACGGAGGACTCTGTGTTCTTCGGGACCTGCAATGCTGCAGTAATTGTTTTATACCCTTCCCCAGATCTGTGTCTTCACACAATCCTGTCTCGGAGGTCTATGGACAATGCCTTCGTCTTCATGGCTTGGTTTTTGCTCTGACATGCACTGTCAACTGTGGGACCTTATATAGACAGGCGTGCGCCTTTCTAAATCATGTCCAATCAGTTTAATTTATCACTGGTGGATCCAATCAAGTTGTAGAAACATCTCAAGGATAATCAATGGATTTCTTTTTAAATACTTTGCAAAAATTTCTAAACGCCTGTTTTCCCTTCCTCATTCTGGAGTAATGTGTGTAGATTGATGATGAAAAAAATGAATTTAATCCATTTTAAAATAAACCTGTAACATGACAAAATGTGGAAAAAGTGAAGGGTGTGAATACTTTCTGAATGCACTGTACCACTGACTAAGAACCACTGTTAGCTGCCATGTCCAAGGCAGCCTTGATAAACATATAATGCCTACAGACACTCCTGCCAATCTTCTCATCCTTCCCATTGTGATAGGCAGACCATCTCCTCATACAAGCATCTGCTTTTGACTACGTACAAGATGATTGGGAGGCCATCCAACTATCCAACAACTGGTTGTTTTCTGCTCTTATAATGTGAGGATTTTGTACCACATTTTTGTGGTAATCTCTCTTATTACAAGGAAACTAGTCTGCTTTTTCTTTCTTGCACAACTTTTAAAAATCCTCCTTGTGCATTTCACTCTCTTCAGGTTGCTTTGGGTCATACATCCATTCTCACAAGTAATATATTTCATTTCATAAAGGGTGAAGAATCAAAAGTCAGATTTCTGGATAAAAGATTTCTGCCTGCAGTTAAATTCCATTTGTTTGTTACTTTTGTAGGCAGCCAGTCATTCAGGAAATGACGACACATCTTTCCTCAGGAATCACCTGCTAAAGTTTTCAAAACTTAGCCAACTTCCTATAATGGTTCTGCTTCTCAAAGGCTATCTACAGAGCTCGAGTTGGAAAAATGAGTGGGATTATGCGATAGAAAGGGATCATGCCAGAAACCTTGCGTGTGCTTTTTGTACAACATGACTAAATGAACACTTCAGAAATATAAATAATAATAATTTATTCCTGTGTTTTATTGCAATTTCATTTTTTTTAATTTCATTTTTTTATATAGATGTCTTAGCTTCTGTTTCTGATACTTTAAAACTTGTGCAATGCTTGTTTATAATTTCAATAATTTTGAGCAATCTACTTGTATTTTACCATCTTGCCTTGACAATGAAATAAATAAAAGCCTAATCTGAAAATGTAGCAAAAGAACGTGCACTTGTCTGAAGTAATAGCTTGTGCTAGATTGATTTTAAAATTGATGTGTTTACTTATCTTCAGTGTTTGCATTGTATTTGATGTATCAAAGAAAAATAAAATCTGTTTTTTATAAATGTTCAAATTTATGCTCGTTAAGGAAATCAATAGGAAATGTATTCAATTATCACAGTGACTGTGTACTTATCTAGGGATACTAATTCGAAACATAGAAGAAAACATACTTTATTTCATCAGTGTGAAAGTTTGATGGTCTGGATGTAGTCTTGTGATGTGGCCAGCTTTGCTGTTGATATTACATGGAGCTGTAACAGCTTGTGATGATCACACAAGTTCATCTTCATGTGGAATTGTCCAGATTATGTTAGTAACTCAACATGCTCTCCCAGGTCACACTGATCTCTCCAGTCCAACTAAGCTGAAATCTCTTGAACTGGTTCCAGCAACAAAATATTTTTGGTCATTGAGTTTTTAAGGATGTACCAAGTCATAATTAATACCTGGCAAATATTCTGACATTGAAAACCATTTTGAACGTTTTTATATGTTTTACTTGAATATTCTAACATATAAGTTTTTTTAATACATATCAATAGAATTTCTATTTTAATTCCTAATATATTTATGTTTAGGTGTTGCTATCCTCAAAGGATATTTTTAAGGCAGAGATTGACAGATTCTGGATTATTAAGGATGTCAGGGGTTATGGGGAGAAGGCAGGAAAATTGGGTTGAGAGGGAAAAATAGATCAGCCATAGGGTGATACAGTGTGGAAACAGGCCCTTCGGCCCAACTTGCCCATACTGACCAACATGTCCCAACTGCACTAGTCCCACCTGCCTGCATTTGGTCCATATCCCTCCACACATGTCCTATCCATGCACCAGTCTAACTGTTTCTTTAACGTTGGGATAGTTCCAGCCTCAACTACCGCCTCTGTCAGCTTGTTCCATACACGCACCACCCTTTGTGTAAAAAATGTACCCCTCAGATTCCTATTAAATCTGTTCCCCTTCACATTGAGCCTATGTCCACTGGTCCTCGATTTCCCCTGCTCTGGGCAAGATATTCTGTGCATCCAACCGATCTATTCCTCTCATGATTTTATACCTCTATAAATAACCCCTCATCCTCGTGTGCTCCAAGGTATAGAGACCCAGCCTACTCAACCTCTCCCTATAGCTCAGGCCCTCTAGTCCTGGCAATATCCTCGTAAATCTTCTCTGAACCCTTTCAAGTTTGACAGTAGCTTTCCTTTAACACGGTGCCCAGAACTGAACACAATACATGAGTGTGGTGTGAACACAGCCATGATTGAATGGTGTAATTTTGCTCCTAGAACTTATGAACTTATTTAGCAACATATTTTTAAACAAACATTTCCTCTCTCAGATTTTTTTTGATATGGCTTTATATGGGCAATATAAGCAAGGCTTTATGTTGGCCAGGGATCACTTTGACCTGACTCCTGAAGTTAGTAGCAAAGTGAAGATCACAAAATCTGTGTGGGGAACATTGAGGATATCTCTGTGCTAACAGCGAATTCTATGCCAATAAATCTCACAACAGACAGCCCTATTTTTCTTAAAATATCTCAAATTATTGAGTGTTGTTGCTCAGTAGGAAACAAAGCACTAAATGACACATTTAGCTTTTAGACAGTTTGCTATTTCTTCCAGAGCAACAGTGAAACAATTTTTCCTAAATATTTGATGTATAATGTGTCATGCTTATGTATGAAAGCCATGTCTTCAGTACAATTCTGCACAGCACCTGTGTTTTAGTTGCAAAGTCATAAAATAAGCACAATGGCCTTAAACAGCAGTCTCTCATGGATAGACACAAAATGCTGGAGTAACTCAGTGGGTGAGGCAGCATCTATGGAGAGAAGGAATTAGCGATGTTTCGGGTTGAGACCCTTCTTCAGACTCATGTCAGGGGAGGGGGCAGGACAGAGAAAGGATGTAGGGGGAGACAGTAAGACTAGTGGGAGAACTGGGGAGGGGATGGAGAGAGAAAGCAAAGGCTACCTGAAGTTAGAGAACTCAATGTTCATACCGCTGGGGTGCAAACTACCCAAGTAAAATATGAGGTGCTGTTCCTCCAATTTGTTCTTCAAATCTCATGGAATTCCCAAAGGACTGGTTCTCAGTGGATGCCATCACTTCAAGTTGAGGATTGGTTTGGGGCTGTTTTGGTTTCGCTGAGAGCACGGATCACACTTCCCAGATACATGATGGGACAATTAACTTCTGGAGTTTGGCACACAGAATAAAGATTTGAATATTGGAGAATAAAGATTGGGAACTTCACTGAGAAAATAACATGCTTATTGATCTTGGAGAGGAATATAGAGGAAGTAGTTGAGGCAGATGATGTAACAACATCTGAAAGACATTTGGATGGATAAATGATTGAGAGGGATATGGGCCAAAGGCCGGTAAATGCCATCAACTTAGATGGAGTATATTGGACAGCATGGGTAGTTGGGCTGAAGAGCCTATTTTCGTGCCGTATAATTCTAAGAAAACAATAGGATCACACCCTAGCTTTTGAGAAGTCCAGTCAGCAGTCTGATAACAGCATGGAAGAAGCTGTTCCTGAATCTGGTGGTACGTTTACAAGTTTTTGCATCCTCTGCCCGACGCAAGAGGGGCAGACGGAAGGATGGGTGAATAGCTCGTTCTTGGCTGCTTGTCCAAGAGTGCGAAGTGTAGACAGAGTCATTGGGGGGAGGGAGTGCAGGGAGACGCTGGTTTGTGTGACGGACTGGGAATCTGCCGCAACTCAACGATTTATTGTGTTGGGCACAGCAGTTACCAAACCAAGTTTTGTTGTATGCTGATAAGATTGTTTCAATGGAGCATCTAGAAATTGGTAAGAGTTGTTAGAGACATGCTGAATTTCCTTTGTCTTTTGAAGAAGTAGGGTGTGCTTTCTCAGCCATCACATTTATCCACATTAAACTGCATCTGCCATGCATCCGCCCACTCATCCAACCTGTCCAAGTCACCCTGTGAGCATCCTCCTCACAGTTAACACTGCTACCCAGCTTTGTGTCATGTGCAAATTTGCCAATGTTACTTTGAATCTAAATCATTGATGTATATTGTAAATAGCTGCAGTCCCAGCACGTTGCAGTACCCCACTAGTCACTGCCTGCCATTCTGACAGGGACCCGTTAATCCCTACTCTTTGTTTCCTGTCTGCCAACCAAATGTCTATCCATGTCAGCACTCTACCCCCAATGCCATATGCTCTAATTTTGCCCACTAATCTCCTATGTGGGACCTTATCAAATGCTTTCTGAAAGTCCAGGTACACCACATCCACTGACTCTCCCTTGTCCATTTTCCTAGTTACATCCTCAAAAAATCCCAGAAGATTAGTCAAGCATGAGTTCCCCTTCGTAATTCCATGCTGACTCGGACCGATCCTGTTACTGCTATCCAAATGTGCCGCTATTTCATCTTTTATAATTGACTGCAGCATCTTCACCACCACTGATGTCAGGCTAACTGGTCTATAATTCCGTTTTCTCTCTCCCTCCTTTCTTAAAAAGTGACGATAGCATTAGCTACCCTCCAATCCACAGGAACTGATCCTGAATCTATAGAACATTGGAAAATGATTACCAATGTGTCCACGATTTCTAGATCCAGTTCTTTAATTGTTTGTGTCTTCCTCAGTGAAGACGGATCCAAAGTACCTGTTCAACTCGTCTGCAATTTCCTTGTTCCCCATAATAAATCCACCTGTTTCAGTCTTCAAGGGTCCAACTTTGGTCTGAACTAATTTGTTCTAACTAATAGACAGTCAAAAGCTTTTTCCCAGGATGGAAATATCAAATCCTACAGGATGTAGCTTTAAGATGAGAAGGGCAAAGTTTTCTAAACAGAGGTAGTGAGTGCCTGGATCAAATGCAGATATGGATTAAATGCAGGTAGATAGTTGGTCTTGGCATTATGTTCGGCACAGACGATGTGGGCTGAAGGGCCTGTTCTTGTGCTGTACTGTTCCTTGTTCTAATATTTGTTAATTGGCTTTCAGTAAATATATCTAGAAAATTATGCTTACTGTTAAATGGCTTGAGTCTTTTAATTGAACAAAACCTTGGCAACTGAAAGCATTCCTTCATGAATCTTGCAGATTGTGTTTCATTACTTTGCTACAATTTCTGGAATTTTTGTCCCTTATGTACTTCCTTTGTCTGTATTTTGCTTTTTATTCCCTTCATGTAACTAAGTGGATCAAATCTTTTGCACAATTCTTGACCATAATTCCACTGTCTCAGAATTAAGGTCATAAGACTCCCGATGTTGGGGAAGTCCAGGACAAGGGGTCACAGCTTAAGGATAAGGGGGAAATCCTTTAAAACCGAGATGAGAAGAACTTTTTTCACACAGAGAGTGGTGAATCTCTGGAACTCTCTGCCACAGAGGGTAGTCGAGGCCAGTTCATTGGCTATATTTAAGAGGGAGTTAGATATGGCCCTTGTGGCTAAGGGGATCAGAGGGTATGGAGAGAAGGCAGGTACGGGATACTGAGTTGGATGATCAGCCATGATCATATTGAATGGCGGTGCAGGCTCGAAGGGCCGAATGGCCTATTCCTGCACCTAATTACTATGTTTCTATGTTTCTATAAGGAATAGAGGTTGAATTAGGCCATTCGACCCATCAAGTCTACTCCGCCATTCAATCATGGCTGATCTATCTCTCCCTCCTAATCCCATCCTCCTACCTTCTCCCCATAACCTCTGACAGCCGTACTAATCAAGAATCTATTACTGCCTTAAAAATATCCACTGACGGCCTCCACAGCCTTCTGTGGCAAGGAATTCCACAGATTCACCACCCTCTGACTAAAGAACTTTCTCCTCATCTCCGTCCTAAAAGAACGTCCTTTAATTCTAGGACCTTTAGTCCTAGACTCTCCCACTAGTGGAAACATCCTCTCCACATCCACTCCATCCAAGCCCTTCACTTCTGTATGTTTCAATGAGCCCCCCCCCCCCCCCCCCCACCCCACCCCCCATTCTTCTAAACTCCAGCGTGTACAGGCCCAGTGCTGGCAAACATTCATCAAAGGTTAACCTACTCACTCCTGAGATCATTCTTGTAAACCTCCTCTGGACCCTCTCTAGAGCAAGCACATCCTTCCTCAGAAATGGTGCCCAAAATTATTCACAATATTTCAAATGCAGCATTACCAGCGCCTTATAGAGCCCCAACATTACATCCCTGTTTTTGTATACAAACATTCTTGAAATAAATGATAGCATTGAGTTTGCTTTCTTTACTACTGATTCAACTTCCAGATTAGCTTTTTGGGAATCCTGCACCAGCACTCCCAAGTCCCTTTGAACTCTGATTTCTGGATTCTCACCCCATTTAGAAAATAGTCTATGCCTTTATTCCTACTAGCAAAATGGATGACTCCACACTTTGCTATATTCCATCTCCCACTTCTCTGCCCACTCTCCCAACCTGTCCAAGTCCTTCTGCAGAGTCCTGCTTTCTCTACACTACCTACCCCTCCACTTATTTTTGTATCATCCGCAAAGCTTTCAATCCTCTCGTCCAAATCCTTAATATAAAACGTGAAGAGTAGCGGCCCCAACACCGACCCTTGCAGGACTCCATTAGTCACTGGCACCCAACCAGAAAAAGCCCCTTTATTGCCATTCTTTGTCTTCTGCCATCCAGCCAACCTGCTATCCATGCTAGTATCTGCCCTTTGATACCATGGGCTCTCATCTTACAAAGCAGCCTTACGTGTGGCACCTTTTAAAAGGCTCTCTGAAAGTCAATCAATCAACCAATCAACGAGAGGATTTGAGTTTAGGAGCTCGGAGATCCTACAGCAGTTGTTCATGGCCCTTAGACAATAGACAATAGATACAGGAGTAGGCCATTCGGCCCTTCGTTCCAGCACCGCCATTCAATGTGATCATGGCTGATCATCCCCTATCAGTACCCCGTTCCTGCCTTCTCCCCATATCCCCTGACTCCGCTATTTTTAAGAGCCCTATCTAGCTTAATCTTGAAAGCATCCAGAGAACCTGCCTCCACTGCCCTCTGAGGCAGAGAATTCCACAGACTCACCACTCTGTGAGAAAAAGTGTTTCCTCGTCTCCGTTCTAAATGGCCTACTCCTTATTCTTAAACTGTGGCCCCTGGTTCTGGACTCCCCCAACATCGGGAACATGTTTCCTGCCTCTAGCATGTCCAAACCTTTAACAATCTTTTATGTTTCAATGAGATACCCTCTCATCCTTCTAAACTCTACAGTGTACAAGCCCAGCTGCTCCATTAAAGAAAGGGCTAAATAAATCATAGAAAATAGATGCTGGAGTAAGCCATTCGGCCCTTTGAGCCAGCACCGCCATTCAATATGATCATGGCTGATCATCCAAAATCAGTAGCTCCGTTCCTGCTTTTTCCCCCTATCGCTTGATTCCGTTAGCCCTAAGAGCTACATATAACTCTTGTTGAAAACAACCAGTGAATTGGCCTCCACTGCCTTCTGTGGGAGAGATTTCTGCAGATTCACAATTCTCTCTGGGTGAAAAGGTTTTTCCTCATCTCAGTCCTAAATGGCCTACCTTTTATTCTTAAACTGTGACCCCTGGTTCTGGACTCCCCCAACATCGGAAACATTTTTCCCTGTCCAATCCTCTAAGAATTTTATATATATATTTTCTATAAGATCCCCTCTCAGCCTTCTAAATTCCAGCGAATACAAGCCCAGTCGACCCTTTCTTTCATCATACGTCGGTCCCGCCATTCCAGGAATTAACCTGGTCATATTGAATGGTGGTGCTGACCTGAAGGACCGAATGGCCTACTCCTGCACCTATTTTTCCAAGTTTTCATTGCAGAATCGACGTTCTACAATCGGGTCCAATCTGTACCATGCAATTAATAACGGTTTCAGGACATTATCTCAGTCCATGTGAGATCATATTTTTGATTTACTTAAGAGATAAAATCTGTAATGGTGGACAGAGTTTAGAGAAACGTATGTGTGAAGGAAACTAACTAGCCAACTATGATTGGTTGATTGGAGAGATGCAACATAGAAACAGGTCCTTCGGCCCACCGAATCCATGCCGACCATCCATCACCCTTTCACACTAAAGATAGACAGAAATACTGGAGTAACTAAGCGGAACACGCAGCATCTCTGGAGAGAAGGAAGCGCCGAAACCCCGAAACGTCACCCATTCCTTCTCTCCAGAGATGCTACCTGTCCCGCTGAGTTACTCCAGCGTTTTGTGTCTACCTTCGGTTTAAAGCAGCATCTGCAGTTCCTTCCAAAACCCGTCCACACTAGATCTGTGACATCCTTTTTTCGCATCCACTCCCGACACGAAAGCACGTCTTTGTTTGGAATGGGGTAAGAGACCGGAGCACCCGTGGTCACGGGGAGAACGGACAAACTCCACACAAGCAGCAGATCAGGATGAAACCCGGGTCCCTGGCGCTGAGGCAGCAGCTCCTCCATCTAGCGGCGCCGTTCATTCGCGGCCGGACAACGCGGCCGGACAGAGAGCGAGGGACCGGTCCAGGCTCCCGGCCAATCAACGCCTCGCCTGCCGCTCCCGATCTAGATCCTGGCTCCGGCTCTTGGTCCTGACTCCGGCTGTGGGACCGGCTCTCGGTTCGAGTCTGTCTTGGTCGTGTTCAGGTAAGTGAGACGTTACATTCTGTTCACATTTGCCGAGAGAATTTATTTCAAGGTTTGAGTCCTGAAATCAGAAAGTTACTGAACAAGGTTGAAACAAAGAACTGCAGATGCTGGTTTACTAAAGACGAAGAGTGCTGGAGTAACTCAGAGAATCAGGCAGCATCCGTGGAGAACATTCGGGTAGGGACGCTTTTTCTGACTGATTGTGGCGGGACTGAGAGGGAGCAGGGCAGGACAAAGCGGGGCAGGTTTTACTGCAATTCCGCGGCTCCGGGACCGCGGCTGAGCGACGACTGTGCTGCGAACTTTGTGAAATGTTGCACAGACCATTCTGTCAAACCTGTAACCTTTCCTCGCGTTTTTCGTGGACTACTGCTGGATTAATGGTGTTAACTGTACAGTGCTACCTGGAAGTGTCACGCCAGTAAATTTTCCAACGCCGGCAGGTCAGAAGTCGCAGCCACAGAACTGGACCGTATCACAATGCTGACACAAAGTGCTGGAGTAACAGAGGCTCGGGCAGCATCTCTGGAGAACATGGATAGTTGATCTAGTTTAGTTTAGTTTATTGTTACGTGTGCCGAGGTATGTACAGTGAAAAGCTTTTGTTGTGTGCTGTCCAGTCAGCGGAAAGACAATACAAAATTACAAGAGAGACATTTACAGTTGTCAGAGTCTTTCCAGTGTACAGATACAGTCTTATTTACAGTGTACAGATACAGTCTTATTTACAGTGTACATATACACTACATCTGCAGGTCTATGTGTCTCCGTCATTACAATTGGATGGTGTCACTAACCAGAGAGACAAATGAGAACGACACGGCATGCACACAGTAGACCGTTATTGGCCATTCCAATGACTCTCATTTAAACCAGGCAGTGGCACTAATAATGACAGAGACGATGAGGAATTAATATATTGTGTCTTGGTTATGTCTGGAAGATGCTGTTGATTGAGAATCTGGTGGTGGAAACAGCTGGGTCATCAACTGAGAATTAGATAAACATATGGTGAATAAACCGTGATGCATGATGGTAGGGTCTTTATGATACGATAGAACTTTATCCCAGGAGGGAAAATGGTCTAAATAAAGTTCTATCGTATCGTAAAGACCCTACCATCATGCGTGTACGGTTTCGTCACCGTATGTTAAAATATCATCCAGGCCACACCAGCTGCTAACTTTGTGCATGGAGAGTCCTGGATCAGATCGAATGTCCATTGGAGGTGCCCTGAAGTTAGAGGTGGACGGGTGGGTGGAGCGACGTAGCCCCGATAGTCACTCTAAAGTAGTGTTTGGTTCAGTTATTTGCAATCAAAGAGCAACAAGTAGTATTTGTTGACGTTCGAGGAGCAACCAGCACAAATTGACAGAAGCACTGAAGTATCCATGCGGGCGTGTCGACACGTTTTGACACAAATTGCAAAAAATATGTCAGCAAGGCGGCACGGTGGCGCAGCGGGTAGAGCTGCTGCCTCACAACGCCAGAGACCCGGGTTCGATCCTGACTACGGGTGCTGTCTGTACGGCGTTTGCACGTTCTCCCCGTGAACTGCGTGGGTTTTCTCCAGGTTCTTCGGTTTCCTCCCACACTCCAAAGAAGTGCAGGTTTGTAGGTTAATTGGCTAGGTATAATTTCTCTAGTGTGTGTAGGATGTAGTTGAAGCAGGGACTATCCCAATATTTAAGAAGCAGTTAGACAGGTATATGAACCAAACGTAGGCAGGTGGGACTATTGTCGCTGGGTTGGCTGGTGTGGGCAAGTTGGACCTAAGGGTCTGTTTCCACACTGTATCACTCTATGACTCTATGAACATAGAATAGTACAACTCTGGCATTCCAGAGAAAACAATCCAAGTCTGTCCAAACTCTGGCCTGTTAGTCTGACTTCTGTGGTAAGTAACATTTTAAGAGTCCATTATTGAGGATGAGGTTTTGGGGTACTTGGTCGCACATGATAAAATAGGTCGAAGTTATAGGGCGATCTCGCCTGACAAATCTGTTGGATTTTTTGAGGAAGTAACAGGCAGGACAGACAAAGGAGAGTCAGTGGATGTTGGTTACTTGGATTTTCAGAATGCCTTTGATAAGATGCCGCACGTGAGGCTGCGAAACAAGATAGGGACCCATGGTATTAGAGACAAGGTACTGGCATGGGGACTGCTGTGGCAGACAACAAGGTGTGGGAATAAAGGGGGTCTTTTCTTGTTGGCTGGCGTGTAGATTTGTTACAGAGGAGGGTCTAGGGTATAATAAAGATACGTGCGAGGTAGACAGTCAGAACGTTTTTCTCACTGTGGAAATGTCTAGCACTAAAGGGTAAAGCTGTAAGGTTATAGAGAGAGTAGTGGGTGTTATATTCCGGACCCCCTGAGTTCCTCCAGCACTTCGTCTTTTGCTTCGGTTGCTTCTGACTCTACAGGAGCTTTCTTGAGCTGCAGAATCATGAGAAAAGGCCTAATCATGTTGCAGCTGGAATTAGTTTTAAAAAATCAACCGTCCACTCTCCGAAGTCCAATGGCGGAAGCATATTTATGTCTCAGTGTGTGTGAAGCTGAGGAAATTGTCATCTTGCAGCTCAGAATGATCAGTTATTATGGAACAGGTGTGCTTGTGGTAATCTCAGAGCACTCTTTACCATACCACCATTCAAAGTGCTGGAGTAACTACTTGCTTTGTGTCTATCTTTGGTATAAACCAGTATCTGCAGTTCCTTGCTTCGACAAGCACCATCCTTTTTCTTAACCACAATTGTTCAGGCCTTTAGGTGGCTGACGATTCAGACTTGTGTACCTCGAAGCATTTGCAGTAAAAGAAAAAGTACATTGATATTATTATTCAGAATTTAGTGTAACTGAGTCTCCGTTGTATGATACAGGCAGGCGTTTCCTCGATGAAAGTTTAATGAGGGAACCTGATAATGAATGGATGATACCAGATACTGGTGACCCCATTCTATAATCATCACTATTTAATTTATGATTGATTGATGGAAAACTAATATTCTTGGGTATGATTATTTACACTTGGAGGTGCCTCGCGGGTACGTGCTCTTACAGTTCAGAGAAACAATTGGGCTCATTCAAAGATAGTGGAATTGATATGGTCTTCT
Organism: Amblyraja radiata; assembly: GCF_010909765.2. Lineage (NCBI taxonomy): Eukaryota > Metazoa > Chordata > Chondrichthyes > Rajiformes > Rajidae > Amblyraja > Amblyraja radiata. Next base: position 18,333,560 of record NC_045968.1, read on the forward strand.
TAAAATAATGTTTAATGCAGTTTGGAAACATTTTAATGACATGTAGCTTATTAATTTCATTTGTTGGGCTTTCTAATCAGTGTAATGATTGCATGACCATAGTTTTTGATCAGTTATATACTCCATCTTCTGCTGCGAGTCTGAAGTTTATTCATTTATCCACTGTTTTTCTGAGCTGTATTTTAATGCTGTTTTAGTGTTCTTGTATTCTACATGGCTTTAACTGTAATCTGGTTATTTTAATTGTGTGGAAAAAATACAATATGCTACATCGCTAAACTCAATTATCCAGGTGTGGTCTCACCAAGACCCTGTACAACTGCAGTAGAACCTCCCTGCTCCTATACTCAAATCCTTTTGCTATGAATGCTAACATACCATTCGCTTTCTTCACTGCCTGCTGCACCTGCTTCCCACTAGATCCTCGGTCCCCTAGTATTTCTGGGAGATTGTTTGTGTCTTCCTTAGTGAAGACAGAACCAAAATACTTGTTTAACTGTTCTGCCATTTCCTTGTTTCCCATTATAACTTCCCTGCCTCTGACTGTAAGGGACCTACATTCGTCTTCATTAATCTTTTCCTTTTTACATACCTATAGAAACTTTTACAGTCAGTTTTTATATATCCTGCAAGCTTTCTTTCATGCTCTTTTTTTGCCTTCTTAATTAACCCCTTTGTCCTCATCTGTTGAGTTCTAAATTTCTCCCAGTCCTCTGGTTTTCTGCTTCTTCTGGCCAATTTCTATGCCTTCTCATTGGCTTTAACACTATCCTTGACTTCCCTCATCAGCCACGGTTGAACCGCCTTCCCAATTTTATTTTTTCGCCAGACAGGGATGAACAATTTCTGGAGTTTAAATCTTCACCAATGCATCTCCACTGTCAACCCTTTAAGTATAATTTGCCAGTCTATCCTAGCCAATTCCCGTCTCATACCTTCAAAGTTTCCTTTATTCAAGTTCAGGACACTAGTCTCTGAATTAACCGTGTCATTCTCTATCCTAATGCAGAATTCCATCATATTATGGTCACTGTTGCCCAAGGGGCTTTGCACAACAAGATCGCTAACTAATCCTTCCTCATTACACAATACCCAGTCTAGGATGGCCTGCCCTCTGGTCGGTTCCTCCACATATTGGTTTAAAAACCCATCCCGTAAACATTCCAGGAAATCCTCCTCCTCAGCACTGTTACCAATTTGGTTGGCCCAATCTATATGTAGACTAAAGTCAACCATGATACCCGCTGTACCTTTGCTACACACTCCCTGCTTTCCTGCTTGATGCTGTCCCCAATCTCCCTACTGCTGTTTGGTGGTCTGTATAATTGCAGTTGTAATTATTTATTAGTCAAGTATGTATACCACTCCAACAAGCATTTTCTGCCCTTGACTATTTCGCAGTTCTACCCAAACCGATTCTACAGCATCCAAGCTAATGTCTCTCCTTGCTATTGCATTAATCTCCTCTTTAACCAGCAATGCCACCCCACCTCCTCTTCCTTTCTGTCTTTCCTTCCTGAATATCGAATACCCCTGCATGTTTTTCTCCCAGCCTTGGTCACCCTGGAGCCACGTCTCCGTAATTCCAACTATATCATATCCATTAGCTACTAATTCATCCACCTTATTTTGAATGCTCCTCGCGTTAAGGCACAAAGCTTTCAGGTTAGTTTTTCTTATCTCCCTTCTACCTTTTGTTTCTGTCCACCTTGTATGGTCCCCTCGTCTCCTTGCTTTGGGTCCCATCCCCCTGACGCGTTAGTTTAAACGTAGTTTTTCCTACACAATCTTACCTGTTAGCTGCACGGATACGTGTCCATGTTGTTGACTCCACCCCCCCCCCCCCCCCCCCCCACACACACTTTTTAGTTTAAACACACCTGTGTAGCACTAGCAAACCTGCCTGGCAGAATGTCAGTCCCCTTCCAATTAAGGTGCAACCCGTCCCTTTTGTACAAGTCACCCCTGCTCCTGAAGAGATTCCAGTGATCTAGAAATCTAAATCCCAGCCCCCTGCAGCAACTTCTCAGCCACATATTCAGATCCCCTAGCTCCCTGTTCCTACCCGCATTATCATGAGGTACTGGTATTGACTCCTAGGAATGTGAAGTTTTCAACCATCTCTACTTCAGCACCATCAATGCAAACTGGGGTATGTGTACTGTGACGAATAAAACTGATTGTATTGTATTGCTTCACTTCCTGAACTTGATCGCTATCTCCTTTGTCTTGCTGATATTGAGAGGAAGGTTGTTGTCTCGACACCAGACACAGGGACTGGATAAGTGAAAAAAGATAGTGAGAACATTTATTTTGTTGGATGAGAACTTGCTGCTTGTGGATGGAGGGGAGGGTGTAGAACGAATCACCTCCTTCACACCCACTTCCCGGAGGTGTTGCCACGTATTTTTAACTCCACCTCATTCATTTATTCCATGATTGTACTTTGACACTTCTGTGTGTTACAGCCTTGCATTGTAGCTGCTCTTCACGTCGTGTTGAGCTGTAATTTCTGTGTGCATGTTGCTTACTCTGAGCTGCACTCTGATGTATCTGACAATTAACTAACCTGAATCTGAAGTGGACAGTGCATGCTTGTGGGACTGACACAGAAAGCTGTGAATGGATGAACAAAAGAAGTGAGGTCAGTGCTTGTCTGGCAGTTAACGGCCTGATGATAACGGGTGGGACGTGGTCATTGGCCTGATGGTCATTGGCCTGATGGTCATTGGCCTGATGGTCATTGGCCTGATGGTCATTGGCCTGATGGTCATTGGCCTGATGTTCAGGGGTGGGATGTGGTCATGAGGGAAGTGTGAGGATTTATCCGATTTCAACAACACCTGCCTTGACCGTGATATTTGTCGGTTACAATTGTTTAGAATGGTTTGGCAATCTTGACGCTTTGTTAATTTGCTGGGTTTTTTTCTCATTCTGAAAGATGGATTTCCACATCTGGTGGGGAAAATGAGCCGGTTGCAGGCAGCTTGGTGCTTATTACCTGCATTGTAAATCCAAACATCAGAGAGCCGGAATGAGGTTTGTTTCATATTGCAGTGAAGGCCTGTTTAAAACAACTAAGTGTGACTGGAACATATCGCACTATGTGATTGTTCTGAAGGAATGGGAACGTGTACAAATAGCCGTCTTGTAACTGTGGCGCTTCCTCATGCGTCTGTTCTAGAGTTGCCCTGTCTGGAGCTTCAGTGCAATTCCCAGGAGAGGGGGGGAGGGGAAGTGGGGGTGGAGGGGGGAGTGGGGAGTGGGGTGAGGGGGGGGGAGGAAAGGGTGGTGAGCAGAGTGGGGTGAGGTAGAAGCTGTGGGCAAAGTGTGAGAATTTGTTAGGTGTGGGGTAGCGTGGATTTGGTCGGGGAGTGTGGGTGAGACAGCTGCACTACCTGCTGCATCACCGGGCAACCACCCGCAGGCACCGTGCAGTGAGGACCTCGACCTCTGCCCCCTCCCATGACAGTCTTAGCTGAGGCACGGGGGAGGCATCATCCTATCCTGCATTGTTGCAGAAACATCCTAATTACAGATCCCCCCCCCGGCTGTTGTTTCTGCTCCTTGCCCACACACCTGAGACACATACTGTGGGGGGGTTTCACCTGCTCCCGCACTGGCAGGTAGCCCCCTCCTCCGGACTTTGAAAGATGCCCAAGGTAGGGGCCATTGGGAGGTGAGTAACTTTCTCTCTCTCTCGCCATCAAACTGCACAGGAATATTTCCCCAAGCACGCTGTCCACAAACACTTGATCATCGATGTCACGTAAGTGCAAAAACCCAGTCTAACTTCCTCCAGTTGATCACATCTCCAGTATACAGCAAATCGGAATGTGTATAAAGTGTGCACCCCATTGGCCTGACATAGCCTGGGGTCTCGATTAGATTAACACAATGAACAGAAAGAATATACGAGCTACGATTATTATAAATGACTTGATGTTTCACTTGCCCTGAAGCTAATGCTTGTTTAAACTCTCAGGACCTCGTGCCAGGTCTGTGTGAGATGCTAAGCAAGCAGGAGAAACTCGGCAATAGCTGGCAAGCTGCTGAGTGCAATGCTGCCTGCAAACTGGAGAGTTACATCACACCAACAAACCTTCAGGAAAAGACCTAGCCAGTAGTGGCAACTCCACACTAGATGAAGCATACACTAGGAATGAAGGTGTCATTGATGGTTCTCAACCTTGACAGAAAGGGCAGTTGTACGATTCTGTAGGTGGAGATGTTGCCACAGTCTGTAGATCCCACTCAGAGTTTAGATCCCACAAGGGCAGTTTGGAGATTTGTATTTCATTTGTTTTGTGTTTGGGATGAAGGGAGTGGACTTGGTCAGTCAACCTGACCATCAGTTTCAATTGGTGATTATTTCCATATGTGTCCTGGACATTTCAATAACTTTGGAACAAAGTGGTGTGATTATTAAATAAAGGAATCTCCTTTTTATATTCATACAGAATATAAGAAATGTGAAGATTGCTTATTCATAGATTTTTTATTGAATTAACTGATTTATCCGAATAATAATTGAATTAATGTTTCTGTTTCAATACTTAGAAACATTCTGAAGAAGATGCATATTAGGGGGAAGAAGCAGTTTAAGGTTTTCTGCCTCATTTCCTTTGTGCTTGTGATAACATTGGCCGTACTGCAGAGAAGCAGCTACACCAAGCAGACGTCCCGAAACATCTCGCGGAGGTTCACTTCCCCAGAGAGAAGATCAGTTGTCAAGTTTCTGAGTTTTCTCACTCCCACGGGAAACTTCTGGAGACCCCAAAAACCCGAGACAACTGCCACAGCAACAATAACAGCAGCAACAAGAGAAACCAAACATTGGGATGTGACAGATGCCAATTGTACTCCTTCTAACTTCACACGCACTGGGTGGTTGAGTGGCTTGGAACCAAATTTTGAACAGTTCCTACGATATAGACACTGTAGGTATTTCCCAATAATTCTCAATCATCCTGAGAAATGCAGTGGTCATATCTACCTTTTGATCATTGTTAAATCCATCATAACGCAGTATGACCGCAGAGAGGTGATCAGGAAAACATGGGGCAGACAAATGCAGTCAGACGGGAAGCAAATTAAAACATTGTTTCTTTTGGGGATTTCATCCACGGAACACGAAGGGTCCCACCATCAAAAGCTCTTGGAATATGAGAATATTATTTACGGTGATATTCTCCAGTGGGATTTCATGGACACTTTCTTCAATCTCACCTTAAAAGAGGTCAACTTTCTCAGGTGGTTTTCGACATACTGTGAGAATGTTGAGTATATTTTTAAAGGAGATGATGATGTGTTTGTGAGCACAGAGAATATTCTTGAGTTTCTTAATGCATCTAACTTTCAGAATCTTTTTGTGGGTGATGTATTGTACAAGGCCAAACCAATTAGAAAGAAGGAAAATAAGTATTACATACCGGAAGGCTTATACAATAAAACTTACTATCCCCCTTACGTAGGGGGCGGTGGGTTCGTGATGTCCGGATCATTGGCACAACAATTATACGTGGTGTCAGAAGGCTTGGAGCTGTATCCTATAGATGATGTGTTCTTGGGGATGTGCCTCGAGCTGTTGGGAATTACTCCTATTAATCATTGTGGCTTTAAGACATTTGGACTTGTAAAAAACAAAAGCAGTAAAATGAATAAAGAGCCTTGTTTTTATCAAAGCATGTTGGTGGTGCATAAACTGCTTCCAGCAGAGCTTCTGGAAATGTGGAAATTAGTTCACAGTAGCATTAATTGTTCCAAGAAAATGCAAATATTATAGACATGTTACAATCCATGATACAGTTGTGTAATTTGTAATGTAAAAGAAGATTCTGTATTAAATACATAATAATCTATTTGAAAAGAATTCCATTTAACTTATTTTTCCATCAACAATGTCAATGTTAATGTTTTTCACTTGTGTGGAATTATGATACACGAATGGCTCCAAAATAGATTTGTATAAGCAGGTATTATTCTTTGTCTAAAGATCTGAATGATGTGAGAGAAAAATGTAACATTTTCATCAATATACGTGGTGCGAATATTTAATGTGAAAATAATTTCGCTATATTGAAAACATCACCACACATCACTATAATGAAAACAAATCTGATTATTGGGACTACAGCATTAAATCGGGTGGGTTTTAACTAAACAGTGGGAGGGTCAACAACAGAGGGGCCATTAAAGGAGGACAGAAGCAAAAGGTAGAAGGGAGAGCCTCTCCCTTCTCATCTATAATAGAAGAGGCTTCTTTAGGGAACGAGGGCTCCCCTCTTCTATTATAGATGAGGCTCTCACCAGGGTCTCTATATCCCGCAGCTCCGCTCTTAATCCCCGTACCCCTACGTAACAAGGGCAGAGTCCCCCTTGTCCTCACCTTCCACCCTACCAGCCGTCGCATACAACATATAATCCTCCAACATTTTCGCCACCTCCAACGGGATCCCACCACTGGCCACCTCTTCCCATCTCCTCCCCTTTCTGCTTTCCGCAGACTGTTCCCTCCGTAACTCCCTGGTCAATTTGTCCCTTCCCACCCAACCCACCCCCTCTCCGGGTACTTTCCCTTGCAACCGCAGGAAATGTTACACTTGTCACTTTACCTCCCCCCTCGACTCCATCCAAGGACCAAAGCAATCTTTCCAGGTGAGGCAGAGGGTCACCTGCACCTCCTCCAACCTCATCTACTACATCCACTGTTCTAGGTGTCAACTTCTCTACATCGGCGAGACCAAGCACAGGCTTGGCGATCGCTTCGCCCAACACCTCCGCTCAGTTCGCACTAACCAACCTGATCTCCCGGTGGCTCAGCACTTCAACTCCCCCTCCCATTCCAAATCTGACCTTTTGTCCTGGGCCTCCTCCATGGCCAGAGTGAATAATAATAATAATAATAATAAATGTATTTGTATAGCACATTTAAAAACAACTCACGTTGACCAAAGTGCTTCACATCAGTGCAGGTACTAATTTGATACATACAATGGTACACAGACCCAACAATACATACATAAACTGTTTACAGCGCCCCCTCAGAGGGGCTCAAAAATGCTAGGGAGTAGAAATAGGTTTTTAGTCGTGACTTAAAGGAGTCGTTGGTGGGGGCAGTTCTGATGAGGTGCTGCAACCGCAAAAGCGCGGTCACCCCTGAGCTTAAACCTAGACCGCGGGATAGTCAGTTGCCCCAAGTCGGCCGACCTGAGGGACCTGGAGGTAGAATGGTGGGTTAGAAGATTTTTGATATGGGGGGGGGGGGGCAAGCACGTTAAGGGATTTGTAGATGTATAAGAGGAGCTTGAAATTGATTCTGTACCATACTGGGAGCCAGTGGAGAGAGGCCAGGTTCGGGGTGATGTGGTCCCTTTTACGGGTACCTGTCAGAAGTCTTGCTGCGGCGTTTTGGACCAATTGCAGGCGGGACAGGGATGATTGGCTGATGCCAGTGTATAGGGAGTTGCAGTAGTCAAGGTGGGAAAAGATGGATGCGTGGATGATTTTTTCAAGGTCATCGAATTTGAGGAATGATTTGATTTTAGCTACGGTACGAAGCTGGAAGAAACCAGCTTTAACCACAGTTGACTTGCTTGTCAAACTTTAATGCAGAGTCAAATATCACGCCAAGGTTTTTGACGTGCGGTTTGACTAAGGAGGTTAGGCTTCCAAGGCTGCCTGTTATCGTTTTGATGGAGTTGGAGGGGCTGAGTAGATTGACCTCAGACTTGTTCTCGTTAAGTTGGAGGAAGTTCTGAGCCATCCAGCATTTTAAATCATTGAGGCAGTGCATGAGGCTGTTTAAATTAGACCGGTTGTTGGGTTTCAGGGGGAGATAGAGCTGTGTGTCATCTGCATAGCAGTGGAAAGAAATGCCATGCCTTTGAATGACTTGGCCGAGGGGGAACATGTACAGGGAGAAGAGAATGGGGCCAAGGATGGAGTCTTGTGGAACCCCGCAGAAAAGGCTTGCTGAGGAAGAGAAATAATTGCCTATGTTAGTAGAGAAACTCCTATTTTTTAGGTAGGAAACAAACCAGCTCAGGGCAGTGCCATCAACACCAACCCCATTGATATAGTCCACTGTATCAAACGCTGCGCTGAGGTCAAGAAGGAGCAGGATTGCACAGTCGCCGGAGTCGATGGCAAGGAGGTCGTTGTGTACCTTCAACAAGGCAGACTCTGTGCTGTGGTGGGCCCCGAAACCTGATTGGAAACTTTCCAGGATTGTATTTTGGTGTAGGTAAGGCATTAGTTGGTCTAGAATTACCTTTTGAAGGACTTTTGAGAGGAAAGGCAGTTTGGAAATAGGTCTGTAGTTACCAGGCAAGGTGGGGTCTAGGTTAGGTTTTTCCAGGAGGGGCTGGACCACCGTGTGCTTGAAGCAGGTTGGAATAATGTCAGTGGCCAGAGAACTGTTGATAGAGAGGATACTGGGATCGACTTTTGCAAAGACATCCTTCAGAAGGGCAGTGGGAACAACGTCAAGGGGGCAGATTGCTGGTTTCATAGTGGAGACAAGCTTGACAAGGGAGGATACAGTAACAGGTTGGAAGCAGTCTAATTTAGAAGAACAGACCAAAGAGACAGCTGGGTCACGGGTGGGAGGGGAAATATTCGTTCTGATGTTCTCAACTTTACTGGTGAAAAATGTAGAGAATTCTTCGCACTTGGCAGGGACCCAGATAAGTTGGTGCGGGGGGCGGGACATATGACAAAGGTAATAGTACTAAATAGGACTTGGAATTTTGAGCGTTTTTGGAAATAAGGTCAGAAAAGTGTTCTTGTGCTTCCTGGTATTTGAGAAGATTGTTTCTCAGAAATTCGAAGGAAATTTGAAGCATCACATTTATACTTCCGTTCTGATTTTCTGCACTCTCTTCTGAGGGCTCTGGTGGTGTCATTGAGCCAAGGCCAACCTTTAGGCTTAGGCTTTTTCATTTTAAGAGGAGCAACAGAATCCAGGATGGAAGAGCAAGTGGTATTGAATAAAAGATTGAGATCGCCAGTGCTGAGATGGAGGGGGAGAAGCCTCGAAGGTGTAGATGTCGGGAGCAGCTATGAGAGCCTCAGAGAACTTACTGGCAATCAATGAGTTTATGTAGCGGGAGTAGTGAACAGGGAGATGAGATTTTGAGGAAGCCTAGCGCAAATTGGAGGAGCAGCACTTCATATTTCACTTGGGTAGTTTACACCCCAGCGGTATGAACATTGACTTCTCCAATTTCAGATAGTCCTTGCTTTCTCCCTCCTTCCCCTCCCCCTTCCCAGCTCTCCCACAAGCCTACAGTCTCCGCTTCTTCCTATCTTTTTCCCGCTCCCCCCACCCCCACATTAGTCTGAAGAAGAATCTCGATCTGAAACATAACCTATTCCTTCTCTCCATAGATGATGCCTCATCTGCTGAGTCCCGCCAGCATTTTTGTCTACCAAGGATACATTGGTGATCATTTTCCAATGTTTTCTCGACTTTGGATCAGTTCCTGTGGACTGGAAGGTAGCCAATGTAACTCCACTTTTTAAGAAAGGAGGGAAAGAAAAAACGGAATTATAGACCAGTTAGCCTTTCATCAGTAGTGGGGAAGATGCTTGAGTCAATTATTATAGCAGCGCATTTGGAAAGCAGTGATGGGATCGGTCAAAGTCAGCATGGATTTATGAAGGGGAAATCATGCTTGACTAAACTTCAGGAATTTTTTGAGGATGTAACAAGTAGAATGGATAAGAGAGAGCCGGTGGATGTGGTGTATCTGGACAAGAGATACAAAATAAATTAGAGAGCATGGTATTGAGGGTAGGGTATTGACATGGATAGAGAACTGGTTGGCAGATAGGGATCAAAGAGTAGGAATTAACGGGTCCTTTTCAGAATGGCAGGCAGTGAATCAACGCCCGGTACTGGGACCCCAGTTGTTTACAATATATATTAACAATTTAGATGAGGGAATTAAATGTAACATCTCCAAGTTAGCGGATAACACAAAGCTGGGTGGCAGTGTGAGCTGTGACTTGGATAGGTTTGATGAGTGGGCAAATGCAGTTTAATGTGGGTAAATGTGAGGTTATCCACTTTGGTGGCAAGAACCGGAAGGCAGATTATTATCTGAATGGCGTCAGATTAGGAGAAGGGGAGGTGCAACGAAACCAGGGTGTCCTTGTACATCAGTCACTGAAAGTAAGCATGCAGGTACGACAGGCAGTGAAGAAAGCTAATGGCATGTTGGCCTTCATTGCGAGATGATTTGAGTTTAGGAGCAAGGAGGCCCTACTGCAGTTGTACAGGTCTCTGGTGAGATCGCACCTGGAGTATTGTGTGCAATTTTGATCTCCTAATTTGAGGAAGTACATTCTTGCTATTGAGGGAGTGCAGCGTAGGTTCACCAGGTTAATTCCTGGGATGGCGGGACTGTCATATGATTAAAAAATGGAGCAACTGGGCTTGTATACACTGGAAATGAGAGGGGATCTGATAGAAACATATAAAATTCTTATGGGATTGTACAGGCTAGATGCAAGAAAAATGTTCCCCATGTTGGGGGAGTCCAGCACCAGGGGTTACAGTTTAAGAATAAGGGGTAGGCCATTTAGGACTGAGGTGAGGAAAAACCTTTTCACACAGAGAGTTGTGAATCTGTGGAGTTCTTTGCCACAGAAGGCAGTGGAGGCCAATTCACTGGATGTTTTCAAGAGAGAGTTAGATTTAGCTTTTAGAGCTAATGGAATCAAGGAATATGGGGAAAAAGCAGGAACGGGGTACTGATTAGATGATCAGCCATGATCATATTGAATGGCAGTCCTGGCTTGAAGGGCCGAATGGCCTACTCCTGCACCTATTTTCTATGTTTCTATGATTCCTTTAGCCCTAAGGGCCCTGTACAACTGCAGTAGGATCTCCTAGCTCCTAAACTCAAATCCTCTCGTTGATTGGTTGATTGATTGATTTTCAGAAAGCCTTTTAAAAGGTGCCTTTGGAAGATGAGAGCCCATGGTATCAAAGGGCAGATACTAGCATGGATAGCAGGTTGGCTGGATGGCAGAAGACAAAGAATGGCAATAAAGGGGCTTTTTCTGGTTGGTTGCCAGTGACTAATGGAGTCCTGCAAGGGTCGGTGTTGGGGCCGCTACTCTTCACGTTTTATATTAAGGATTTGGACGAGAGGATTGAAGGCTTTGTGGCAAAGTTTGCGGATGATACGAAAATAGGTGGAGGGCAGGTAGTGTAGAGAAAGCAGAAACTCTGCAGAAGAACTTGGACAGGTTGGGAGAGTGGACAGAGAAGTGGCAGATGGAATATAGTGCAGCAAAGTGTGGAGTCATGCATTTTGGTAATAGAAATACAGGCATGGACTATTTTCTAAATGGTGTGAAAATCCAGAAATCGTAGTTCAAAGAGACTTGGGAGTGCTAGTGCAGGATTCCTAAAAAGATCATGAACCACACAACCAGTGGTGGTATTCACTAGCAGTATTTCTTTATGCTGCAATTTCCGTTGTTTTTCTTTTTCACTTTCTATCTTTTCGACTAAATAGCCTAACTATTCTTATTCATGCACTTTTTTTCTGGGAGATCTCCAGGGGATAGGGGAACATAGGATTGGGCTCACCCACCCAGCAATTAAAAGAATCATTTCAAACATTGTGTTGGACCACCTGAATCAAAGGAAACCATGTAAGCTTTAAAATACAAGACGACGATGCTAGGAAAATTGGAGGAATTACATTTTGTAGTCTGAACATTAGGGGCGTTAACGAGCCAATTAAAACGGGGGAAGGTACCAGCCCATTTAAAATCTATTAATACTGACATAATATTTTTGCAGGAGACGCATCTCAAAAATGGAGCTCATAACAGGCTGAAGGGTAGCTGGATTGGTCAATCATATCATTTTACTTTTTCTTCCAAAGCAAGAGCAACTGCAATCCTAATTCGCAACGGTAATAATAATAATAATGGATGGGATTTATATAGCGCCTTTCTAATACTCAAGGCGCTTTACATCGCATTATTCATTCACTCCTCAGTCACACTCGGTGGTGGTAAGCTACTTCTGTAGCCACAGCTGCCCTGGGGCAGACTGACGGAAGCGTGGCTGCCAATCTGCGCCTACGGCCCCTCCGACCACCACCAATCACTCACACACATTCACACACAGGCAAAGGTGGGTGAAGTGTCTTGCCCAAGGACACAACGACAGTATGCACTCCAAGCGGGATTCGAACCGGCTACCTTCCGGTTGCCAGCTGAACACTTAGCCCATTGTGCCATCTGTCGTCCCGAGGTATACCATTTAAACACAAATCCACTATAGCCGATAAGGAAGATAGGTACATTATAATATCCGGGGAACTACACTTAACCCCACTGACTATGGTGAACATTTATGCTCCTTATTTCGATAACCCACAATTCTTTAATAAAATATTTAATATAATCTCAGATTCTTGTCAGCAGAATCTGATAATGTCAACAGGTTAACTGGTTAAAAATGGAGAGGGAAGATTGTTTGCCTTTTAACATAGGCGCGATTCTTCTTTCTCCAATACATCTGAATAAATCAACGTATGAGCAAAAACCGATAAAAGAAAGGACAATGGGGCATATCTCCATCTTTTTTATTTCTCTTCTTACCTCTCGCACATCTTTGGTAGTTTAAGGGTCTTTTCTTTTCTTTTTTTTCATTGTCTTCTTTTTCTTCATTCTTTCCTTTTTTCTCTTTTTTATTCATGTATAAAGGTTAAAAATGAAATTGTACAAAAATTGTATGTCATGTCGATTGCTTTATTCTTGTACAATTGCTTCTAATAAAATTAATTCCAAAAAAAAAAAGATCTTTTCCAAATCGAATCGGTAGTAAGGAAAGCAAATGCAATGGCAGCATTTATTTCAAGAGGGCTTGTGTACAAAAACAGGGATGTAATGTTGAAGCTCTATAAGGCGCTGGTAAGGCCGCATTTGGAGTATTGTAATCAATTTTGGGCACCATATCCGAGGAAGGATGTGCTGGCTCTGGAGAGGGTCCAGAAGAGGTTTACAAGAATGAGTGGGTTAACATATGATGAGCGTTTGTCGGCACTGGGCCTGTACTCGCTGGAGTTTAGAAGGATGAGTGCGAACCTCATTGAAACTTACCGAATAGTGAAAGGCTAGGTTAGAGTGGATGTGGAGGGGATATTTCCACTAGTGCGAGAGTCAAGTACTATCCTCTGAATTAAAGGACGTAGTAATATCCTCAGAATTAAAGGCGTTCCTTTAGGAAGGACATGAGGAGGAATTTCTTTAGTCAGAGGGTGGTGAATCTGTAGAATTCTTTGCCACAGAAGGCTGTGGAGGCCAAGTCAATGGATATTTTTAAGACAGAGGTAGATAGATTCTTGATCAGTACGGATGTCAGGGGTTATGGGGAGGGCAGAATGGGGCTAGGAGGGAGAGATAGATCAGCCATGATTGAATGGTAACTGGTCTTCACTGAGATAGGTATTGTCGTAGACCTGTTAGGATCATGGTTTGCATGCCACCATTCAGCCAATGTGAGGGCAAAGAGTCATGCAGCACAGAAACAAGTCCTTTGGCCCAACTCGTCCATCCCAAGTGGCTTAGCCAAGCTAATATCATTTACCTATATTTGGCCCACATCCTCTAAACCATTCCCATTTATGTACCTGCCCAATATCCTTTAAACATTGTAATGTCCACACCTCGACCTTTCCTTAAGTCACTCATTCCACATACTTGCCAGCCTCTGTGTGAAATGATTAATTCACATATCCACTAAATCTTTCCTCACTGACCTTAAATCTATCCATAGGTAGACAAAATGCTGGAAGAACTCAGCGGGTGAGGCAGCATCTATGGAGAGAAGGAAAGGGCGATGTTTTGGGTCGAGGCCCTTCTTCAGACTCGAAACATCGCCTATCCCTTCTCTCCATAGATGCTGCCTCACCCGCTGAATTCCTCCAGCATTTTGTCTACCTTCGATTTTTCCAGCATCTGCAGTTCTTTCTTAAACATTAAATCGATTACTTTCAGCTTTAGACTCCTCAACACTGGGAAATAGCACACTAGATGTTTCCTCATGAAAGCATGTGCCTAGTTAGTTGCCTTGATTGTGTTCTATACCAATTGGCTTTCTTCTCTGATTCTGAGATTCAATAGTGTTGAGGTCAACTATCAGAATTAAAACCACAGATCATTTCTGGGGCATTTTCACTGTTTCAGCTTAGTTTGCAAGAACAACTAGTGAGATTGCTCTGAGAGCTGGCATAGATTCAATTACCTCCTTCTCTGTTGTAAGAAAATTGGGAAATAGGGAAAATAAATGATCTTTCCTAGCACTAACCCAAATGTACGAAGCAGGGTTGATGGTGAGAACTCAGTGAAGCAATAAACTGATGAGATCAGTGGCTGTTTAGCTTCTCCTGTATAGCCTCCTTGTTCGGTACATTTTTAGATTGCAATTTATTTTCATAGGACTTTGCAGAGTTGGCTGACTTGCAATTGGTATCCTATCCATTGGGTCCCCACGGCTTCTTGGCAGTGAGGACAACATGGCCTTAGATTGGAACAGCTATTATATTTCATCTTATCTTTGCCACATTTATTAGGACCAACAACACCAGCCATTGTCCATCATTCCTACATAATTGTATTCATTTCATTTCAAGTATTTAAGCAATAAAATGGATAGTTAGTTCAAGCAGAAATACTGTCTATTAATTATTTTTTCTAGAATTGAGACTGTATTTTTTACGTTAAGCTGAACATGGTGCTAATTGTTAAATTAATACCTTTTTTTATTTGCTTACCCTAATAAATAGATGATTGTACAACATAGAACTGAGAATTGTTAATACCCTGTGGTCGGTTTTTCTATATGGTGTTACCTTCTCTGATGCCCCATGGCATGGAGATGAAGCTTGGCTGGGCTTTTATTTAATGAATCTGAATATCTGTGCAGATGAACATTTCTTATAGGTGGTCTAATTGGGGAATACTGAAAATAGGAATGTGGTGCTGACAATACTAGAATATTAATCTTGAGTAAAAGTGGGGAGTGCTGGAAATAGTCCACTAGTCTGTCAGAAGCAGTAAGGAAAGGAGCTGAGTTCATCTTTCTGGTTGGTGGCTTTTTATCAAAAGTGTTAACAAATGTTAACTATGTTTTAAGTTGTAAAAAGGAGAGGGATGGAGGGAATTTCTGTGATGGAGTGGGGACCAGAAGAGATTGATTTATTTATTCGGTGGGTGGTGAGAATGTGTAGAGGTTTGTAAATCCTCACCCTAACTCTATCCCTGGAGGTCGAGGATGATGGTCTGCGTTCTGTTGTTTTTATGGACTCTCAGATAGGATGTAAATAGAAGAAAACAACTAAAACAGAGCAGTGTGAAAGTAAAAGGAAAATTATGCTGGATCTATGTAGTACAATCAGGGCCGGATTTAGATGAAGAGAGGCCCTGAGCTGTTCCACTTGTGAGGCCCCCAATCCCCCACCCCCACGAGTAGAGGAAGATGGTCCACCAGATTGACACCGATTTGCAGCCAAGCGTGGCTAATGAGATAAGGGGCTGGAAAGCTGTGCTTTATTTATTTATTTATTGCCAGTGCTAGTGTCGAGTTATTTGGCTTAAAACACTATTATTCTGAAATGGAGGGCAAGGAAATTTACTGAAGGGTTGCTTAGAAACTACAGTGCGTTGTGACAGCATATGTAAGAAAGGCCTATGACAGTGTCAAAAAATATTATACACCTTGCAGGTCTCTCACTTAATTTTTTTTCTCTGTTGTAAGCCGGGCAACCTTGGCAGCTTTTTAAGTTGCCAAATGACAGTTTAGGTGGTCATTTAAGATGGCTTGCATGACGCGTGCGATAATGTGCTTGGACCAGTCGGAAATATGCTCAATGAAGCACTCACATATTATTTCTGCTTCAAATAAAGCCACAAATTAAACATATTCACCAATCAAGACATGATATATACCACAATGACAGGCAGAAAAATTATAATACAGCATCTCAACTCTTTTTACACGTTGCAATAAATGCAATTTCTATTATTTCTTTCCACTTCCAAACAAAAATGTGGTTGGATTATTCAGCGTATGATCAACCTCGGTGAGACCAAGCGCAGGCTTGGCGATAACTTCGCACAACACCTCCTCTCAGTTCGCAATAACCAACCTGATCCCCCTTCCCATTCCGAATCCGACCTTTCTGTCCTGGGCCTCCTCCATGGTCAGAGTGAGGCCCACCGCATATTGGAGGAGCAGTACCTCATATTTGCTTGGGCAGTTTACACCCCAGCGGTATGCACATTGACTTCTCTAATTTCAGGTAGTCCTTGCTTTCTCCCTCCTTCCCCTCACATTCCCAACTCTCCCACAGCCTACTGTCTCCACCTGTTCCTTTCTTTTTCATGTCACCCCCCTCCCCTGACATCAATCTGAAGAAGGGTCTTGACCCGAAACGTCGCCTATTCCTTCGCTCCACAGATGCTGCCTTACCCGCTGATTTTTTCCAGCTTTTTTGTCTACCAACGGGATCCCACCACTGGCCACATCTTCCCATTTCCTACCGTGTTGGCTTTCCGCAGAGACCACTCCCTCCGTAACTCCCTGGTTAATTCGTCCCTTCCCACCCAAACCATCCCCTCTCCTGGCACTTTCCCTTGCAACCGCAGGAAATGCTACACTTGTCGTTTTAATGAAGTTCAAGACTATGGGGCTGTACATTGGCCATAAAGTTGCTGCCTAAAAGTGCCAGAGACCCGGAATTAATCCTGAATATGGGTGCTGTCTGTATGGAGTTTGCTCCTTTTACCTTTGATCGCATGGGTTTTCTCTGGGTGCCTTCCACATTCCAAAGGTGTGCAGGAACCTATTTCAGACCCAACCCAAAACGTTATATTTTCCTTTTGCCCAGAGATTCTGTCTGACCTGTTGAGTTACTCCAGCTTTTTGTATCTATCTTCAGTTTAAACCAGCATCTGCAGTTTCTTCCTACACACACGATACTATACGATAGAACTTTATTAATCCCAGGAGGGAAATTGTGTGTGTGGGTATATATATTATACACACACACACACACATATATATTTATATAGTTATATATTCATATATAAATATACACCGTTTTGTTTTCTCGTTTATGACAGTGTTTACAGAGTACCTGTACTATGTTTACATATTCTGTTGTGCTGCTGCAAGTAAGGATTTCATTGTTCTAACTGGGACGTGAGAGAATAAAACACTCTTGACTCTTGACTTACTCCGCTAATGTGTGGGAAAGAACTAGTGTACGGGTGATCAGTGGTCGGCGTGGACTTGGTGGGCTGAAGGGCCTGTTTCCACGCTGTATCTTTAAATTAAACTAAAGGCACTAAAGCCAGAGGGAGTCTAAAAAAGGGTCTCTACCCGAAACATCACCCAATTTCTTCTATCCTGAGTTGCTGGCTGCTCCATGGAGTTCTCCCGCACAATTAAAGCATGGAATAGTCTTCACCCTACCATAGTTACCAACCAGACACAACTAAATTTAAGGTACCTCTTTTTTCCCCAAGAACCCTTCTTTGCTTAAGTCCAAGTCAAGAGTCAAGAGAGTTTTATTGTCATGTGTCCCAGATAGGACAATGAAATTATTTCTTGCTGCAGCACAACCGAATATGTGAACATAATACAGAACATGAGATTATTGTTCAGCCCTCTACCACCTCCAGTTTAAATTCCATTTAGAATATTTATGGAGGACCAGGAAACCAGAAGCAAGAGTTACTCCAGGGAGTTACTCCTGATCCAGGGTCAGGGAGTGATTCTGCGTTGGTTTTCAGCGGTTGCGGCGAGGCAGCGATCGGACAGCAATGGCGGCCAAATCTCCCACAATTCAAAGCGAGGGAGAAAGTGCCAAGCGCCGACCAGTTGCCATGGCAGTTCACATGCGCAGGGCGGCCGATGGTGTGCGGGCCGTGGTTGTGCGCATGTGCAGCAAGGGGAGGACATGCTGGCCGTAGCAGTGCGCATGTGCAAGGCGGCCTGACGTGCCGGTGGATGAGGAACGAGCGGAGAGTGGAGACCTGGATACGGAGAGTGACAGACAGAGAGATAGAGAGCAAAGATTATAGAGCAGAGCAAGATAGACCACTCCTCCGAAATCCAATGGACTGACGTGTAGTACGTAATGGAACGTCACGGCCTCCATTTGTTTATGCCATACGCGACATCTTTGGTAGCGGGGACGGACTCCACTGTTCTACAATCTGCTCTTATATCAGGTCGCAGGGAAAAGCAAAGATACTAGAGGCTCCTCTAGTATCCAGAGAACATCCAGCAAACATCTATCTGCTCACCCAGAGGGGGCATTTATTGTTGCGGGTGATTTCAACCACTCCGACCTTAAAACTGTACTCCCCAGGTTCCATCAGCATGTTTCCTGCCCAACCAGAGGAAACAATATTCTGGACTTAGTTTACACTAATATTACTGAAGCCTACAAAGCCCTCCCCCTCCCCCACCTTGGTCAGTCTGACCACCTCTCTCTGTTCCTGCTCCCCAAATACACACCTCTGATAAGACGTGTGAAACCTACCACGAGGACAGTGAAGGTCTGGCCTGAGGGGGCTGTCTCTGTTTTACAGCAGCAGTTTCAGCAGACTCCTTTTGCTACCCAGTCCACCTTCAATTCACAAGTGGACATCAACTCGTACACCTCAACAGTTATGGACTATATAAAATTCTGCACCGATAATGTCACTACACACAAAGAAATAAAGACCTTCCCTAACCAGAAGCCGTGGATGAGCAGGGAGGTCAGACTCCTACTGAAGGCTCGCGATGCCGCTTTCAGATCTGGCGACGCTGAGGGATACAGCTCATCCAGGGCCAATCTGAAAATGGGAATTAGGAATGCCAAACTCAATCACAAACGGCGGATTGAGGAGCACTTCCATAACAACTCTGACCCCAGGCGCATGTGGCAAGGAATCAAATCCCTTGCCGATTACCAGAAAGTTAACACCCCTCCCCCAGACAACGCCACCCTTCCTGACGAGCTAAACCATTTCTATGCTCGCTTTGACCGAGATAACAAAACCCCAGCCATCAAAGTTGCTCCACCCCCAAATGAACAACCCCTCAGTCTCTCCACCTCTGCTGTACAAGATGCACTGAGCAAGGTGAATGAGCGCAAAGCTGCCGGCCCCGATGGCATCCCTGGCCGGGTGCTTAGGGCATGTGCTGGACAACTATCCCAAGTCTTTACCGACATTTTCAATCACTCACTGGCCCAGGGTATTGTCCCCACTTGCCTCAAGACCTCAACCATTGTGCCAGTGCCCAAACAGTCAGCCACAGGGAGCCTCAACGATTTCCGCCCAGTGGCACTCACCCCTGTCATTGCTAAGTGCTTTGAGCGGCTGATCTTGGCTCACCTCAAAGCCAGCCTCCCCCCCACACTGGACCCCCATCAGTTTGCCTACCGGGCCAACAGGTCTACAGAGGACGCCATATCGGCGGCCCTACACTCTGCCCTGACCCACCTGGACAACAACAACTCCTACATCAGGTTGCTGTTCATTGATTTCAGCTCCGCTTTCAACACTGTCATCCCCGCCAGCTTGATCACCAAACTCAGCGGGCTTGGCATCTCCACCTCCCTCTGCAACTGGACACTGGATTTCCTCACCAACAGACCACAGTCTGTTAGGGTCAACAACCTCACCT
The DNA here is from genome assembly GCF_010909765.2 of Amblyraja radiata. NCBI lineage: Eukaryota > Metazoa > Chordata > Chondrichthyes > Rajiformes > Rajidae > Amblyraja > Amblyraja radiata. The sequence continues at coordinate 18,353,274 of NC_045968.1, forward strand.
CCACCACTATAACACTGAACACCGGCGTGCCACAGGGCTGTGTGCTCAGCCCTCTCCTCTACTCCCTCTTCACCCACGACTGCATCCCTAAGTACGGATCCAACGCCATCATTAAGTTTGCTGACGACACCACGGTGGTAGGACTGATCAGTGACAACGATGAGTCAGCCTACAGAGAGGAGGTCCAGCACCTGACAACCTGGTGTGCCAATAATAACCTCGTCCTCAACTCCAAGAAGACGAAGGAACTTATTGTCGACTTCAGGAAGGTCAGAGGGGGCAGACATACCCCCATCCACATAAACGGGACTGAGGTGGAGCGCGTCTCCAGCTACAAATTCCTCGGGGTACACATCTCGGAGGATTTGTCCTGGTCCCTCAACACCTCCAAGCTGATCAAAAAGGCACAGCAGCGCCTTTACTTCCTGAGGAGGCTCAAGAAAGCCCACCTGTCCCCCCAGATCCTGACCAACTTTTACCGGTGTACCATCGAGAGCATCCTGACCGCCTGCTTCACGGTATGGTACAGCAGCTGCACTGTTGCGGACAGGAAGGCACTACAACGGGTGGTGAAAACCGCACAGCACATCATCGGTGCCCCGCTCCCTGCCATGGATGCCCTCCACCGAAAACGGTGTCTGAAACGAGCTGGGAAGATCATTAAAGACCCCTCCCACCCCAACCATGGACTGTTTGCCCTCCTCCCATCAGGGAGGCGGTACAGGAGCCTCAGGTCTCGTACCAGTAGGATGAGGAACAGCTTCTACAATCATACCGTCGCATTGCTGAACTCGGAGTCCCGCCAATAGATTCCTCCGGTCCCTCCGTCCCCATTGTTTAATTATTCTGTATTTTTTATTATTCTGTATCCTCTTTTTTTTTTTTTTAATTTCTATATTGCACTACTACTACGGACTGACGCAAAACTGCATTTCGTTGTACCCATACTCAGTATTTGTGCAATGACATTAAAGTTGAATTGAATTGAATTGAATTGAATTGAATTGAAACAGGCTAAATGGCTGACCGTTTGAATTAGCATATTATAGACCAAAGATTTCTTAGCATCCTGGCAGTTAATGTGTTGTTACTAGCCTCAATGTTCTGAGGTCAGGAAGAACAACAATAAGCAGAATTGTTGACCAATCTATGAGAAGGAACTGCAGATGCTGGTTAACACCGATGATAGATACAAAGTGCTAGAGTAACTCAGCGAGACAGGCAGCAGCTCTGGATAGAGGGAATGGGTGATGTTTCGGCTCGAGACCCTTCTTCAGACTGAGAGTCAGGGGAGAGGGAGACACAGAGATAAGGAAGTGTAGGGTATGAAAAGGAGACATCAAGAAAAATGTAAAATACATAATCGTTATCTAGGGGAAGCTGACAACGAAGCATACAGAGATAAAATTTAATTAGGGGGATGGTCAGACTGGTCGGAGAACTAGGAAGTGGGGGGGGGGAGCGGTGGAGGTGCAAGTGAATCTCTGTCTCACCTGAAAAGACTGTCGGGGTCCTTGGATGGAGTTGATGGAGACGGTTTAGGGACAGGGGAAAGTACCTGGGGAGGGGGTGGTTTGGGTGGTAAGTGCTGAGTTAACCAGGGAGTTGCGGAGGGAATGGTCTCTGCAGAAAGGGGTGGAGATGGGAATATTGACTTCTCTAACTTCAAGTAACCCTTGGTTTCCCTCTCTCTCCCTCTCTCCCCTGGAGTAACAGGGATTCAGGTGACATTTCTGGAGAACATAGAAAGATGATGTTTCCTGACCCACTGAATTACTCTAGCAGTTTGTGCCATTTTTTAAATAATAATAATAATAAATTTTATTTATGGGCGCCTTTCAAGAGTCTCAAGGACACCTTACAAAATTTAGCAAATAGAGTAAAAACATGTAAACGGAATGAAATAAATAGTAAAGACATCACCAGTACACAAATTAAAGACAAAAATCAAAAACACAATATGAAGAGAGAGCAGCGGCAGCTAAAGCGCACCAGCATCCACTCTCCCTTCCAGCAGCCATCTTGGACACAGAATAAAATAATAATTTACACACAAAAAACATCCCCCCACAATGGTTACCACTGTTGGGGAAGGCACAATGTCCAATCCCCATCCCCAGTTCTCCCTTAGTCAGGCCTATTGAGGCCTCCACAGTTGCCTCTACGGAGGCCCGATGTTCCTGGCCGTTCTCGCCGGGTGGTGTTGCTCCGGCATCGGGAGAGTCCTCACAGCGGCTGGGACGGCTGGAACGGCCGATTTCCTACCGGAGTCCGTGGCTCCTCCTAATTCATTTCTGTTATTCAGTTTTGCACATCTATTCATTTCTAATCTTAAAATTTTCCAGAGTTGGAGGAAATCATCAAACATGTTTTTTATGACAATCTGTCATATCAGATTTAGTAATATAGTAATTATATAATAATGTAAAATACATGAAATTCTAAATGCCGTATTTTCTAGTTTCAGGCACTTCCTTGCACAATTATGGCCAATTTAAATGCAAGGCTGCCATCTGCAGGGCAATAACTGCATTACACAGAGGCATGTTATAAGGTTATAAGTGATAGGAGTAGAATTAGGCCATTCGGCCCATCAATTACTACCGTTTTGTGAGAAAAGTACGAGTTTTTGGCTCAATATTCGGCGAGGAGGTTGAGGCAAGGAGGATACACTTGTTTGAAATTGTGATTTTTGTCTTCTGAAGAAATGGCAGGCATGTTGAAGCAGGATTGGGAAGACAGGGGACACTGATGGAGCTGTCAACTGGAGAAGCTGCTGGATGACCTCAGGGTGTGAGTAGGGAGCTTTTGCATTTTTCAGCTTGAAATTGCACAATCTGGTGCATACTGTAGCGAGTCTTTTAACTTACACTTTAATGCAACATTTATGCTTCAAATTGAATTAGGTATGAATAAGGTTAGGCTAATTACATTCCTAATTACATTCCACAGTAGAGCCAGGCTCTGATCAACAGGTGCAGCACATGAATGACCTTAGTATATTCATGTATGGAAATCAGATTATAATTCATGCTGTTATGCATATATATAGATAAACAAAAACATAGAAACAAGGCAAGAGGAGTCTGACTTCCATCACTATTCTGCACAAATAAATCAATCAACCTTACCCTTTGACTATAGAAACAAGATGAAAAAAATGCCACATGAAATCTGGGTCTGTGGTGATGTAAGGCAGCAACTCTAACGCTGCGCCACCGTGCCACCTCATTAAAATAAAATTTCTGTTATATATTGATTATGGTGTCACGTCAATAAAGATGAACAAATGATTCTGATTTCTGCCCTTAGTTGGATAACACACATCACCAGTCATTGTGTTTTATGACTGTTTTTCAACGTCTTCAGTCTGAAGGTCTTGACCCGAAATATCACCTATTCTTTCTCTCCAGAGATGCTGCCGGCTGAGTTATTCCAGCTTTTTGTGTCTATCTTCAGTTTAAACCACCATCTGCAGTTCCTTCCTGCACACTTTGTTAAGCGAAACAGGTACTATTCTCATAATATTATTCACCTCAACTAAGTATTTTCTTCACCTCTGTTGCTGCAGAGAATACAATCCCAGTTATCAAATCTTTCTTCAAAGTGAAATAAAAATTCCAGCCCTGCCAATATGTTCATAAATCGCCCCTGGATCCTCTCCAGAGCAATTTCACCCTTTCTACAGTGTGTCGTAGTCTTACGGCATGGAAACAGGCCCTTCATCCCAACTTGTCCAGATCAAGATGTCCCATCTATACTAGTCCCATTTGGCCCATATCCCTTTAAACCTTGTGTGTGCCAGTGTGTGTGTAAGGGTGTGTGTTAGGTTGTGTGTGTCAGTGAAGTGGCGACAACACTCGGAGTGAGCGGAAACTTGTCGATGTCCGGGGAGCATTTCACTCTCTCCCCCCACCCCGGGAATGCGGGCCGGCCCAGGTGCTGTGTCCAGCTGAGGTCCGGGAGAGGCGAGGGTCAGTGACCCGGGGGTCTGGGGGAAGATGAGGGTCAGTGACCCGGGGGTCGGGCATCTGAGCGGAGCCTTAGCCCGAGATTCATCCCAGCGGCTCCGGAGGTGGCACTGATGCCCCCACTCACCCGGTCCGCTCCTGGCTCCGGGCCGGGGTTAAATCTCCATGCGGTGTGGACAGAGCGGCTGCCGGACACAGAACTGCCGGAGGTGAGGGTGGGAGGTGTGAGCGGTGCCCCATCTGCACGGGAATGTGGATGCGGCTGAGGCAGCATCTATAGAGCGGTAGACAAAAATGCTGGAGAAATGCTTGAGTGTGAAGAAGGGCAAACACAAACAATGATGCTGCCTCACCCGCTGAGTTTCTCCAGCATTTTTGTCTACATTGCCATTTTAAATAGTGTGCGATGGGCTTAAGCCAATTATTGCTCGTTCTTTACGGGAAACCCGCCGACAGAAAACTATTCTCATTGGTGAGTGTGGAGGAGTGGGACTTTATTTATTTATTAATATATATATATTTTTTTTAATTTGAGCGTGAGAACTTCTGTCATCAGCGTGAGAATTTCGTCAAATGCGTGAGTCTCACGCTCAATCCATTGTCCGAGGTGTGGACAGGAGAGTCTGTGGCGGCAGGCGTGACTCACGGAGGGTCTGTTGCCTCCTTGGTGCCAGGGTTCATGATATCATGAACTGAATTTAGAACATCCTCGAGAGGGAAGGTGAACAGCCGGCAGTAGTTGTGCACGTGGGCACAAACAACGTCGGGAAGAAGATGAAGGAAGTTCGGCAGGGCTGGATTTAGATGAAGAAAGGCCCTAAGCTATTTCACTTGTGAGCCCCCCCCCTCCCAATCCCCCACCCCCACGACTAGAGGACCATGACTACCCGACAGTGACAGTGTGACACTTTTAGATCCTACTGTATGGTTTTAAAATACATATTGGATTCACCACGGAGCGGGCGATGCCTTACCTGGATCGCCGTTTGAAGCTCTGGAGTGTTGGGCCTGCTGCTTCAACATCATGGAGCTGTGGTTTGCGGAGCTCCCAGCCTCGGGCCACGCTGATTTCAACATCACGGAGCCCTGGGATCCCTTTGCCGAGGGCTGCCAGCGTGAATCTCCACCCAACTCAGCCTGTGGACTTCGGGAGCCGCGGTCTCCGGTAGGAAGTGGCCGATTTGGAAGTCCAAGCCGCTGAGAATGTTCTCCCGTTCCGACGTCGGATGGTGACTCCTAAATTTCATTGTACCAATTGGTGCATGTGACAATAAGTGTCTCTTGAATTGAATGTGGAATATTAAGAAATAAAGAAACTCGCCTTCTTCATAGCAAAATCATCCAGAAGTTCACCAAGATCTGTTTGTCTAAGTTTGTCACTCTCAATGCACAGAATGCTCAGTGCAGACAACCTCTCTTGAGACATTGTGGTCATTAATTCATTTTTAATTCTTTTGAGTCTTGAAAAAGATCTCTCTCCCGAGCAGTTGGTGACCATTAAGCTAAGAAACAGCCGCAAGATTGCTTCCACATTAGGGAAGGCCATCTGAATTGTTTCCTTGTATATTATTTGATAACGGTCTGTATGAGACAGAGAGTGCTCTTTTGTATGCCTATAGCTTTGTCTCACATACGAGTGAAAGTGCAAAAATTAATCAGTAAGTTTCAGGTCAACATCTTCTGGGTATGCTTCCATCAACAGTTCAACACCTTGCTGAATTTCTTTCTTAGATGCAGTCAGATTAGCAAGAAAGGAAAACTGTTGTGCAACTTCACTATACACAGTACCTCTTCTTTTTATTGGTTTCAAGTGCATCTAGTATTGGAATAAAGGATTTTATCCTAAACTTATCTCTTGAAGAGAGTTTATCTAAAGCATCAGGACCAGGTGCACCTTCATCATTTCCTTGCCATTTCCTTACTCTTTGTCTCCCTGTGATAGTTCTGTAGTTAACATCTGGCAAGGTGGCCTTTGCTTGTTGCTCAAGCTCATCAAAATCTTCTCTAATTTTGCTTACAAAATCCTGAAGTGACCTGTACAAACTTGCACAAGTACTCAAAAACAGTTTGGATTTCTGAATGGCTTTGTTGACCTTGTGGAAATGACCTAGCAGACGGGTCCAAAAATGCAGCATAAACAAAAACTGAGGTTACCAGGGTTGGGGGGGACTAGCACTAGGACCCAGTGCAGTCAAACCCTCAGGGGAGTTGGAGTCTGCAGCGTGGAAACTTCAGGCCCAGTGCTGAGTCCAGGCTGCAGGTAAGGCTGCGGGCTGCTGGAGGGCGGTGGGGTGGCGAGGGTCAGCGGGAGGTCCCGGTGCGTGGGAAACCAGCCCCATCAGAGACTGTGAGCAGGGTTAACTATAGAAAGGACCATTCCGCCTATCGTAGCGGGTGGCTGCTCGTTCCCACCCACCCTTTACCCCGCCCGAAGCCTTATCTCTTCTCCCCTTAAGCAGGCAGGTCGGGCACAGTCGGAGCTGGTACTCACATTGTTAAACTTCTAGGGTGGTCATCTCTGGATTGCTTCCAGTACCTCGTGCTAGTGAGGGCAGGAACAGGGATAGGGGATCTGAATGTATGGCTGGGGGGCTGGTGCAGGGAGCAAGGATTTAGCTTTATAGACCGCTGGGCTCTCTTCTGGGGTAGGGGTGACCTGTACAAAAGGGACAGGTTACACCTTAACTGGAGGGTGACTGACGTTCTGGCAGGCAGGTTTGCTAGTGATACACGTGTGGGTTTAAACTAAATAGTGGGGGGGGGGGGGGGGGGGGGGGGGGGATTGACAAATTGGGAGTATAAAGATGGAGTTAAAGGGGAGGTGAGTACAGGAAAAGTTACAATGGGAATTAATGGGAAGGAAAGTTCAAGAAGGGATAAGAGAGTAAGGTCAGGGCCAATAGTGACAGTTGTGAGAGGGGAGGTGAATACCGATGTCAAAGTGTTGTATATGAATGCGTGAAGTATAAGAAATAAAGTGGACGAGCTTTGAGCTCAGTTAGAATTTGGCAAGTTTGATGTTGTGGGATAGTCAAGGATAGTGTTAAAGCCGAGGACGAGACATATAAATTGACCAGAAGAAGTGGCAAACCAGAGGACCAGAAGAAATTTAGAACTCAACAGAGGAGGACAAAGGGGTGAATAAGAATTAAGACATGAAAATAACATGTCTGCCAACCAATTTTCTATCCATGTCAGCACTCTACCCCTAATACCATGTGCTCTAATTTTGCCCACTGGCTCTCCCTTGTCCATTTTCCTAGTCACATCCTCCAAAAATTCCAGAAGATTAGTCAAGCATGATTTTCCCTTCGTAAATCCATGCTGACTCGGACCGATCCTGCTAATGCTATCCAAATGTGTCACTATTTCTGCAGCATAATTGACTGCAGCATCTTCCCCACCACCGATGTCGCTAACTGGTCTATAATTCCGTTTTCTCTCTCCAATCTTTCTTAAAAACTGGGATAACATTAGCTACCCTCCAATCCACAGGAACTGATCCTGAATCTATAGAACATTGGAAAATGATCACCAATGCGTCCATGATCGTTTCAAGAATATCATGATTGATGAGAAGCATCATGATCAGGCTCTGTTGTATTTTCAAGACAAGCTTGAGAATTACAACAAAACAATGGAATGCTTTCATTTGCCACGACGAAGAAATGGAAGGATGCACCTTAATGATGACAATCCAAAATTGCTGCAAGAATTGCAATACAATACAACTGAACAGCAATTTGTCCAGGACAATGCTCGGCAGAGAGCAGTGTGTGATCAGGTGTGCGACTGCTTGAAAAGGAATCTTCCTTCTATTCACAGAAGGGTAAGGGGCAGAGTGGGGGGGTGAGGGGAGGAATTAGGGGCTATGGGTGAGTGGTGGAATATTGCGTTGGGGAAGCAGACCCAACGGGTCTGCACGTGGTCGAGTCTATATTACTAAAACTAAGAACTTGACCGCTTTCGACTTTCTGTTTCGTGATTTCCGAGAGAACGACGCCACATACGGCCATCATTTTTGGCCACCTTGCTCAGAGTCCCCCTCCGCCGGATTGGACCAGAGGATTTTTCCCATCGATGAAAAATCTGAGTTATTTATTGTTTTTCTTTAAAATCGCCATTCTCTCTGCTGCCCCGCTGGCGGCAGGGGGAAGGACTATAAAACCCGGAAGTGTCGTGCCTCAGTCTCTGCGAGATGGAGGAAGCGAGAGGGTCACGGCTCTGAGCTGCGAATAACACTGAACGCACGCCTACTCCACGGTGAGTCCCCTCGATGTGGTTTTCAGAGAATGTGTTTGTTGCTTGTAAAGTGTTTGCCCAATAGGCTTGGCTTTTAAGGGGCTTTCAGAAAATGTGTTTTGTTGACTTGCAAATTGTTTGCCCAATTGGCTTGGCTTTTAAAGGGCTTTCAGAAAATGTGTTTTGTCGACTTGCAAAGTGTTTGCCCAATTGGCTTGGCTTTTAAAGGGCTTTCAACAGTTTTCAGATGGATAAAGAGTGAATAAACATGTTATTAGATCAGGACTGTGTTTAATTGCAAAATTGGCGCTCATTCCGTTACTTCCGCTTAGTGGCAAGATGGTGCCGATGATGTCATTTCCGGTTAGTGGCAAGATGGCGCTAACTGCAGAAGGCACAGAGTGACGACGTCGTTGAATAATTCAAGAGAGCTTACTGCTCTCTCTATGGTGAGTGTGTTTGTTCAACGTTATTTAAAGCACATTTTTGCTTCAACAGCAGGCTCGACAGGAGGCTTTAAACGTTTGAATCATTCGGTTTACACACTGTATGTTCACCACGTTCTGAAGTTACTTGGCATTTTAGTATTGGCTGTGTGTGAGTCTCTGTGTGAGCCTGTGTGTCTGAGAGTCTATGTGTATATAGGGGTTTGCACCTAAGGTCTCTGGGTGAAAGGGCTTGACGAACGGAACCGCTCAATCCATCTGGAGGACATCGCAGCTTCAGATTCAGATTTAAACTTTATTGTCATTGTGCAGTGTACAGTAGAGACAACGAAATGCAGTTAGCATCTCCCTAGAAGGGCGACATAGAATATGAGCAATAAATAAATATATTTACCTGCATAGTCCGGCAACGGAGAGACCTGTAGCGCCTCCCGGACGGGAGGAGGGTAAACAGTCTGTGGTTGGGGTGAGAGCAGTCCTTGGCGATGCTGAGCGCCCTTCACAGACATCGCTTGCTTTGGACAGACCTAATGGAGGGGAGTGAGGAACCGATGATGCGTTGGGCAATTTTCACCACCCTCTGCAGTGCTTTCCGGTCGGAGACAGAGCAGTTGCCATACCATACTGTGGTACAGTTGGTAAGGATGCTCTCGATGGTGCAGCGGTAGAAGTTCACCAGGATCTGAGGAGACAGATGGACCTTCTTTAGTCTCCTCAGGAAGAAGACGCTGGTGAGCCTTCTTGACCAGAGTTGAGGTATTGTGGGTCCAAGAGAGGTCATCGGAGATGTTTGACCCCCAGAAACCTGAAGCTGGAAACACGTTCCACCTCTGTCCCGTTAATGTGGATGGGGGTGTACGTGCCGCCCCTAGACTTTCTGAAGTCTACTATGAGCTCCTTGGTCTTCTTGGAGTTAAGGGCCAGGTTGCTAGGAGCTGGACCTCCTCCCTATAGGCCGACTCATCGTTGTTGCTGATGAGGCCAATCACCGTTGTATCATCCGCATACTTGATGATGGTGTTAGTACCATGTACAGGTGTGCAGTCGTAGGTGAAGAGGGAGTAGAGGAGGGGGCTCAGCACACAGCCCTGTGGAACGCTGGTGTTCAGGGTGAGGGTTGAAGAGGTGTACTTGTCTAACCTAACAGACTGGGGTCTGTTGGTTAGAAAGTCCAATATCCAGTTGCAGAGGATGGGGTCGATGCCCAGGTCACCGAGTTTGGTGATCAGTTTAGAGGGTATAATGGTGTTGAATGCTGAGCTGTAATGAGGTGTGCCAGGACCAGCCTCTCGAAGCACTTGGCGATGATGGGAGTAAGTGCAACTGGGCAGAAGTCGTTGAGGCTTGCTGCAGTGGAGTGTTTTGGCACTGGCACGATGGAGGTGGTTTTAAGGCATGTGGGGACAACTGCTTGGGCAAGTGACAGGTTGAAGATGTCAATCCAGACGTCTGTCAGCTGCGCAGCACAGGCCCTGAGGACGCGCCTTAGTCCTACTCAGTGCCACGTACACGTCGTAGGGGGTGAGTGTGAGGGGCTGGTGCTTGGCAGGGAGCACAGCCTTGATGGCCAACTAGATTGTCCCTGTCAAAGCGGCCATAAAAGTGGTTAAGCTCAAGGAAGGAGGCGTCGCTGGATGTGGGGGTGGTGTTGGTGGGTCTATAGTCCGTAATTCCTTGCCACATGCGTTGGGAGTCGGAGTTGTTGTTGAAGTGCTTCCGGTATATGTTGTTAATACACAAAATGTGTACTTTCCTACCTGTTAAAAACCGCCAAAATGGCGAAACTTTGCACTGTAAATAATTGTGGAAGTCAGGGTAACCGTGAGACAGCTACTGAAGCTAAATTTGCTTCTGAAACACTTCTAAAGAACCTTCTGAAACACTTCTGAAGCTAAATTTGTCATTTAAAAAATCTCCAGACTTACGAGTGGTGTGTGGAAAAGTAAGTTTTCTATCATTATGGTATTGAGATGTATATTTTGGCAAATAATAAAATGTCCTGAAAGCTTAAACATCCACTCCCTTTCAATAGGATATTGTCAATTTGCTGAGGTTGATAATGTCCAATTAACAGCTAACAATTATGCCATTCCTTGGCTTGCATCTGAGTAAAATGTAATTCAAAACCCACGTACGGTTTGCGATACTGCCAGCCCAGCAGCCGTGAGTGACTGAACTACCAGCCCACCAGCTGTAAGTGACTGAAGTGCCAGCCCAATAATCCACTCAGTTTTGGGCAGAACTTCTGGCAGTTTCTTAGCTGCCAGCGCCGAGTGACTATACTGCCAGCCCAAGAATCCATTCGGCCCACAATGTCCATACTAGCCCTCTGGAAACCTGTCCATACTAGCCCTCTGGAAACCAGTCCGTTCGGCCCACAAAACCCACACTAGCACAACAGAAAGCCTCCCCCACCCACCAATATTGGAATTGGTGGAATATTGCGTTGGGTGACCGTGTGATGCTGGGACCCAACGGGTCCCACTTAGTCTAGTATATTACTAAAACTCTCATCTTGTTTGTTTCTATCTGTCTGTGTGTATTTGTGCTGTCCTGAATTGTGTCAAAATGGTATACGATAGCGCCACAATTTATAGCGCCACAATTTTTGCCCCACCTTACTCACCATTATCCTGTGGCATTTCATGTTTCGTTCAGATTGGTTTATTTACATTATTGATTTCTAATTTTACAAAACCTTTGAAAAAATCTCTGTCAGCTGTGTCCCACCCCACAACAGGATCTCATTTACATTTTTAAAAATCGTTTTCAAAGTCACAGCAGCTTCCACCTCACACTGTCGTCAAGGTAGTGACTGAGGGTAGTGGAAAGGAAGGGGAAAGTGTCAAGAGGAGGGGGAAATGGAAGAATATAGGGGTAGGAAGAGGGACGGTGAGGTGCACTTGGGGAGGGTCACCCATTTGGTCTAGTAACAGATTAAAACTTGTATTGTGGTCATTACCTCCCAATGGTTCCTTTACCTAGAGTTCACATCAAATCCAGTTCACTGCACAGCAAATCCAGTTCATTGACAATACTCCCATATTAAACTTTCCGTCCCATTAATTCTGGAGACTTCTGTAACTTTTCCTGCGCTTTCCCTTAATTCCACCCACACTTCCAATCTGTTGACCTCACGCCCACTATTTAGTTTAAAGCTTTCTATCAGATTTAAATGTATCTCGTCCTTTAAAGAAGCTATGACAAGTTAGACACTGGAGTAACTCAAGTCAGACCAGATAGATTACTTTTTGGGTCAAAACCCTCTACTTCAGACAGACTACGCTGGGAATGGGAAAGCTGGAAGAGTTTGGGACAGGACAAAGCCTGAAAAATGATTCACAACCAGGCCTTGGCAATCAGCACCTGCAGTTCCTTGTCTCAACAACAAAATGACTTTCTTCTCATTAAACCATGGTAATATGTATACATAGAAATATGTACATTTATAGCACCGCCAGTAGTCAAGCTTAGATTGCTCAGAATCTACCAGCCAAGGCTGAGGATCTGAGAAAACAGAAAACCAAAACAAATTGTACCCATGTTCAGTTAAACAGCACTTTAAAAATACTTAACATTAGTCTCAAACTGGCAAACCTCAAGGGCTTTTTTCACAGCTTACAAAAGACTAATGCACATTCAACAGGGAAGCAAGTTCATTTATTCCACTTTTCAAAAAAATAGTCTACAATCTTGCACCTTGGATACTTTAATTTGTAAAAATTCAAAAATCCGTGTATATACAGTTGACTCAAGCTACAGCTCTCCCAAATCTACAATCCCAAATGTATCAACATGAAACAAATGGAAAAGTCAAAGGTACAAAACCCAATATAAAGTTATCCCTTTATGCTAGGGAGCATAGAAAAGCTCATCACATATCTGAAAGACAGAAAATCAAGGTGCTCTTGCTTTCTATAAGATGGGAATATAATTATAAATACTTAAAAACTCTAAGCAGAGAATTCTTTATAAAGCATTTACTTGGTTGGAAAGGACCATTTCAGCATTCCTGCAAGAATTAGCCATTGCTTTAACTGTGGTGCATGTTGGACTATCATGAATAATGCCTATAAAACCACTGATTCAAGTACTTACTTAGTCTACCTTCAATCCTGACTTCCAGTTTTACATTACCAAATGAATAGGAGTGTTTGTAATTGTAAATAGGGCCTGATGGATTACCCTGATGGCAACATAATTGAGGCAGGTAAAAAAAATTTTTTAAGACAGTTGGGCATGTACATGGATAGGAACAGTTGGAGCGAGAGAGAGATGGACCAAATAGGACTACCTTGGGTCTGCTTCTGTGCTGTATGACTGAAATTACACCAAGCCACTTGCTTACCTCATATTAGTCAAGTTGGAAGCACATGAAAGACTTTGACAAAACCAAGGCCAGTTGGCAAATTTTCCCCAGAAAATAAAAAAGGCCAGGTAAGCAACACATCAGGAAGACTGCAACGTTAATCTGGAGTTGTGCCCATTAGTTAATCCTGGCAGAGCTGTGCACTGGCCCTGGATTTATGTATTTTAAAAATGGAGAATTAGACCAGTTGTCTGCCAGTTACTTGTTGAATTGCAACAATGCCCAAAATTGAATTGCAAAACAAGTTATCTCCTTCAATCATTGCCATTCACAGTATGAAAACGGAAGTGCCAGCTGCAAAGTTTTGGTGGCGTTTTAGGTGAAGTATTTTAGAAGTACTGAAGTATTTAAAAAAGTTTAATAACCAGTTTAATGCGCACTATTGAAAACCAAAAACATGAAATAAGATCTTTTAATCCATCAGAGACAGTATGCCATCACAACATTCTAAAACATTATTTTGCATTTACATTGTAACTAAAAAAATCATAGGAAACAGTACATTTACACATTGGTGAAACAGAATACTTAATAAATTTGACAAAAATCCACAAAGGTGTACCAACAATTTCTGTCAATTGCAAGTCCATTCAGAAACATGGAGCTCCCACCACTCCACTGCAGGGCTCTCGAGACCACGCAGAACTCTGGAATGTCCGATCGAGGGGATCAGAGGCTCTGTCTGAACATGGTATAGCAGTCTTGTCAGTCTAGTCAAATTTTATTTTCTTTCCTTGAGGACCACCACCACCACCCATCTTTCCACCTCTGAATCCTGCAAATGAAATATAGATTTAATGGTAGATTAAACAAGAACTTGCCAGTTTGAAGTTTGATCTTTATTTTATGAGGAGTTACGATGAGACCCTGTGAAGAAGACCCCGTCCAGGCGCACACGTGTCAAACTTCAAAGCAGCGGTGTGAAATCAGATAATTACCGAAGCATAATAGTAAGAAACGCGAGACAAACATAACTTCCAGCTGATCTTTATAAGGGTGGGAGCGGAGGGCACGTAGTCCCTCATCGTAACTCCTCATAAAATAAAGATCAAACTTCAAACTGGTAAGTTCTCATTTAATTTTACTATGGAGTCACGTGAGTGACTACGTGAAGTTTTCAAAGCTCTGTGATTTCATGCCGTAGATTCAAATCCAGGTGTCTCACTGCATTGATGCTGCTGCACCCGCTGAGTTTCTCCAGCATTTTTGTGTACCAAGAATTGTTAGGTGCATCTATGGGCTTAAAGCTTATTGCTCTAATGTGCAAAATCTGCATGTGCAGATTCAGATTGACAACACTACGGCTGTAGCGTATGTTAATCACATGGGTGGAATAAAGTCAGAATCTTGTGATAGATTGGCAAACGTCATCTGGAACTGGTGTATTAGCAGAAACATTTGGCTTTCGGCAAGTTACCTACCAGGTAACAGGAATGGGACTTGATTCCACCCATGTGATTAACATACGCAGCCGTAGTGTTGTCAATCTGAATCTGCACATGCGTAATTGCAGACACCAGGTCACGCAAATTCAATGACAATACTGAATGGATATTAAATCGTGAGACCTTTAATGAAATAGTGACACAATTTGGAATGCCAGAAATTGACTCCAGGTCTGACTCATCTGAGTCTACAGGCCGATCAGTCTTTCTTTTGGCCTTACACCCTAAAGGTGCTGTAACGGTACTTTTTGTAACCGTTTCTTTAGTCACTGGCTTTTCTGCCGCTAACTTTTTAATCAGGCTCTTATTTTGAGATCTACCTGCGGTACGCCTCCCTTTATTTTTTCCCACTTTCTCCATAATTTTTAGACTTGCATGAAACCAGCACAAAGTCTCCACGGAAGAAAGTGACCTGAAAGTGAAAGCTCTTACCTTCAGGCTTTTTGCACTCACCGCTTGGTGGGCTCGACTCCTCCCAACACGGTCGCTGCCACTATGCGCCTGACGCTATGACGCGTATGCGCCTGGACGGGGTTTTCTTCACGTAGTCACTCGCGTGACTCCGAAGTAAAATTTCAAATGTACAAAATAGAGGAAATTGACCCATTATGAAAACAGGGAATTTGACAAACAAACAGAACTAGAAAAATACACATTTTAAAAACAAATTTGGGTTAGGGCTAATGTCATGTGGTAAAGAAAGTTAAATGTAACCAGCCCAGTTTAGGCAGACAGGAATAAACAGCACCAAGAAGGCAGAGGTATCTGAATGAACGAGTCGATATGGCATTATCTCAACACAAAATGGCAACATTCAAAAGGATGTTAGTGCCCGAATTCAAGGAAACAAACATTCTTTAGATTGTGATCCTTTATAATTTATGCTGATGAATTGACAATTTTTTACCTCCAAATCCACCGCGACCTCCACCACGACCTCCACCTCGCCCTCTGCCACCAAATCCACGACCTCCACCTCTTCCTCCTCTACCAAAACCACCACCTCGACCACCACCACCACCTCGCTGGCTATCAGTCTTGGGCCGAGCAAAATCCAGTATAATTTTGCATCCATCAATTTCTCCATCTTCCATCATTTCCCTAGCCGATTTTGCATCATCTTCAGATGCAAAGTCTACAAAGCCAAAACTAAAGAAGGCAGTAGGGTTAATTTTATTCATAAAGTAATGCAAATGAAATTACCAGAATTAATGTATCCCACAATATCACTAACATAAAAAATGTATCACATTCTGACCACTTTCAAGTAATAACTCCAGGGCAGTCTGTGTTTTAATCTTCTTCTCTTGCGAATCCATCTACTGTCATTAATTAAGACAGCAAGGAGCTCAATGAGAAGCAACTAAAATATAATTTAAAAAGCAGTACCCTTTTGATCTTCCGGTATCTCTGTCTGTCACAATTCTGGCACTCTCAGCTCCTTCAAAGGCTTCTTTTAACGTGTCTTCAGTTGTGTCATCAGAAAGGCCACGAATAAATAAGGTCTTACTGGGTCCTAAAATGTGACATGATTAACAGGCATCGTTAGCAGGCATTGCACAGTAAAGCTACCGATCAACAGTTGAAAAACAGGAAAAATATAAGAATTCTCGTTTTTACTGACCATCACCACCTCTTTGTCCTTGGTTGAAGAATTCTAACCTCACAGTTCTCCCCTCAACCTCTGTATTGTTGTGACTATCAAGAGCTTCTTTTGCGTCTTCAGGTGATTCAAACTTTACAATTGCAAATCTAAGATAAAAATATATAAACATAACAAACGTTATAAAATTAAACCCAATCAGAAATTTTATCTTAACAGCTTTGAATGTCACTTTTTGAAATGACTAAGTGAATGAAATAAGAGATCAAAAATTGTGACAATGCTATCAATGTCCAGTTTCCTTTTAAACAAACTTGCTCTTAAATGTACTGTTACAGCAATGAAATTGGCCAAAAGCCACCAATCGTTCAGATTAAAATAAAATCTTACCCTTTTGGTTTGCCATTCTTCTCTGGTATTTTGATCAGTGATGCTTTCTCAAAAATATTCTGAAGGGTCGTTTCAGTGGCAGAATATGCCAAATTGTTCACCATGAGTGTATCAGAACCTACAATTCAAAATTAATGTCAAGCTTTAGATACAAAACAAATGTTGGAAATTTGAAAGCAGAAATACGCAGATGAGGCTGTACCCGTGCATATGTCCTTTAAAGAATTATCATTTGGCAGTGCAATCATCTTGTTAAGTAAAGATTTTCAGAATTTTATTAATATTTGATTCTGCTGCTCCCAAGAGCTGGATCAGTACTTGACTATCTGAGGAATTTTTCACAATTCATCACAATGATCAGATGGTGATTCATCATATCCAGCTATCAAAGACCTCCAAACAGAATTCAGGACAAGTCTTTAGTACGTGTGTCAAAGGTTATAGGGAGAAAGCATAATCTTATCTTGTGAACAGGTTTACCTTATATATTGTAAATCATACCTTGCCGTGTTTGCACACTCTTTGCAGCAAATGTACTCTTGGTGCCTGTGAAGTCAATAACGATGGACCGACCCTCAACATCCATGCCTTGTTTCTCTTTCAATGCCACTTCAGCAGCTGCTTCAGTTTCAAATTCAATATATGCAATGCTGAATGGAAGAATGGAAATAGCCGATTAGAGACCAGTTTTATAAAGCAGCACATTTAACCAAAGCGGGAAAGAGATAAATCAGTCACCAACGTTAAAACATACCCTCGAGTCCCCGAGCCATCACGAGCAACTGGAATCCTAATATCAACAGCATCTTCAAAAATCTCTCTGAGGTCATCCTGAGTTATCTTGAATGGAAGATTCTTTGCAAACAATGTTCTGCAATCCCTATCTGTAAGAAAGGAATCGTTAATCAGTTTTCCAAAAATATTTAATGACATATGACCACTCTGCATAATACAATGCTTGGGCAAACAATTCACAGAATTATTCGTTCAGCGTGAGGGGGGCACTATTGGAAGAGAAAGGAATGAGCAAGATAAGAGATGATCTAGACACAAGACTTTAAGCACAAGTGGTGCAGCTGCCTCTGAGACCCTGGTTTAATCTTGACGTCTGGTGCAGTGTGGAGTTTCCTCCAAGGGCTCTGGTTTTCTTCCCATATCCCAAAGACATGTAGGTCTGTAACTCAACTGGCCTCTAAAACCACACCTAATATTCATTAGGGAATTAGTGTGATTTTGATTGTTGTGGGGACATTGTGTGTCAAAGTGGCTGTTTGCATGCTGTATCTTAAACCTAAACAAGGGAACCCCAGTACAAAAGGTGCAGTACCAAGATGTGCCCCATGCCAATGTCCAGCAAAATTGATGATAGCCGTGGATAGAGTACAAAGCAAAAGAAAAGCTCATTTGTGCCGATCTCAAGTAGCTACCATAGCGCACTCATTTGTTTTTTGTATAAAAATCCAAAAATGTTGGACTGAAATTTTTGAAATCTTTACAAAATTATTCAAAATAAAACTGATACCAAAACCTGAATGGATTATCTTTGGAACAATGGAAGGTAGCCCTGAACTAAATGTGTTTTAAAAGAATCTATTTAATTATGGGCTAATAATGGGGGAAAAAGCTTATACTTAAATTCTGGAAGAGTGCTCCTATACCAACATTAAATATGTGGATTTCAAATATATTTGAAACATTACACCTGGAAGATATGAGACTCCTCCTTGCAGGCAAATCAGACCACTTCCAAAAGACGTGGTCTGCATTTATCGACTTACTACAAGAATAAGGTGCATCAGTACTTCAAAAAAGAAATGGTGTCAGGATCTGGTATGGGGGGAGGAAAAATATGAAGTTGGTATATCCCTTTTGCGCGGTATTTATAATAGAGCTTTGTTTTTGTTTCCTTTTTCCTCCTTTCTTTTCTAGGGTCTATCTCTTAATTCTAACCAATGGGTCTGTTTTTTTTCTCACTGATCACTCTCTTACACAAACACAACTTTCTTTCTCTCACTTTCTCTACTTTCTTTATCTATATCTTTCCTTAAAGCTTAAAAAATGAAGGGGTACAATAAATGTAATAAGATATATCTGGCTTGTACTATTGTAATTTACTGTACTTCTAATAAATACAAAATTTTAAAAAATAAAAAAATAGAAGAAAAGCTCATTTCTTGATTACCTTGATTACCTGAGTTGTTATCCTTGCTGCGTGCTCTGTCAAGTTTCACCACTTGCCCCAGCACTTTGTTGCCATTAAATTCCAATGCCTTTTCCAATTGTTCTTCAGTCTCAAAATCCACATAACCAAATTTCCTAATCAAGAAATTTAAAATGCTCAAAATCAATATATATTGGGGCCGATCACTAAAAACATAAAAACAAAACAAAAAAAGCACCCAGAACTTAAAATACGACTATTTTAAAAAAATCATTTCAGATGCCTTGCTGAGGTTGCTATAAAAGGACTGGACAAGCTAGATGCAGGAAAATGTTCCCAATGTGGGGCAAGTCCAGAACCAGGGGCCAGTCTTAGAATAAAGGGGAGGTCATTTAAGACCGAGGTGAGAAAAAACTTTTTCACCCAGAGTTGTGAATTTATGGAATTCCTGCCACAGAGGGCAGTGGAGGCCAAGTCACTGGATGGATTTAAGAGAGTTAGATAGAGCTCTAGGGGCTAGTGGAGTCAAAGTATATGGGGAGAAGGCAGGCGTAGGTTATTGATTGGGGACGATCAGCCGTGATCACAATGAATGGCTCAAAGGGCCGAATGGCCTCCTTCTGCACCTATTTTCTATGTTTCTATGTCTCTATGAGGTTAATTGAAGGCTGTTAACCTCATATACTATTCACGGGCTTTTTCAAATTCTGCTAATTCTAGAAGGCTCCAAATGTGCCAAATAGCAGGTCACATCAAACAAAATATTAAATTTTACCTCTGGTTATAAAAAAGCCTATGATGCCCACTGCTTTTGGAAAAAAGATCAATTGGCAACAGACATATCAGCTAAGAGTCCGATCCCACAGTAAATTAATCCGGCCAAATGTCTAATCTACACACACACAGCCATTCATTAATCTCAACTAGGCACCTGAATGGGCCTTTGCCCGGTTCTAATTGTGGCCAAAGTACCTGCTCGATCCAATTCGGACACCTGCAACCGTAAGCTTCTTTTTCGTGAAGAAGTCGTTCAGTGCTTTCTTCAATTCTTCAAAGTTTTTTTCAGAATTCAGGTTTCCAACAAAAAGTGAAAAAGCTGCTTGATGACAAAATGAGAACATTTAAAACGAGGATCACTCCAAGGCTTCAATATTCAATAAGGTGCACTACCAACACATCAGAAATAAATACAGCATCACACGGTTCAGTATTAAGTCCCTTCTGATGGTCATCACATGTGCAAGTAGTAAAAGAATCAATAATTTGGATTGAATCATCTAAGTAGATTGTATGATGCAGAGGATTCACGATGACCTGTTCGTACGGATTCAGAACTGGCTTATTCATAGAAAACAGAGGGTTGTGGTGGAAGGAAAACATTTAGGCCAGAGGTCTGTGACCAGTGGAATTCCACAGGGATCTGAGCTGGGACCTGTGCTATATATATATATGTGCTATATATGTGCTATATATATAATATATATATATAATATATATATATATATATACTATATATATATATATATATATATATATATATATATATGTGTGTGTATATATATATATGTATGTATATATATGTATATATATATATATATATATATATATATATATATATCTGCAGAAGGATCTTGAAGTCAAAGTTCATAACTCACCGAAGATGGCAGCGCGAGTGGATATGGTCGTAAAGGCACCGTATGGTATGCTTGTCGTATTAACTACGTGTATCAAGACTCGGGAAGTCATAAGGCAGCTCTATGGGGCTTTGGTTAGGCTGCATTTGCACAGGTCTCCATTGCGTGCGGTCGCCACAGAAGAGGAAAGGCAGTTTTACCAGAATGCTGCCAGAGGGTTTCGGCTAGAGAGGGATTGGACGGACACACAATAGAAGTATATAAAATTTATGAGAGGCAGAGAGGGTAGAAAGTCAGAACCTTTCTCGCCACAGGTGGAAAGGAAATGACCAACACTAGAGGGCACAGCTGCACGGTGAGGGGGGGGGAAAGTTTAAAGTAGATGTGCCAGGCATATATTTTAAATACACACACACAGTCGTGAGGGCCTGGAATGCATTGCCTGGGGTTGTGCTGGTAAATACAATAGTGACATTTAAGGGGCTTTTAGATATGCATAAGTGATAGGAATAGAGGGATATGGGGCATTTACAGGCAGATTAGATCAGTTTAACTGTTCCGCACACATCTTCTGGAGCAAAGACCGCATACCTGTACTGCTCTATGCCCGAAAGTAAATTCACAAAATCATTTGTGACTTTGCACTCACCGCAATTGCCAGTCTTCTGTTTTTTTGCTGGAGTCACTGGCTTCTGCTCATCTTTCTTTCTCTTTCCTGCTTTCACTGGCACAGCTACATCAGAAACAAAATCCAAAAGAATATCTGTCAAGATGTTGCAAGACTAAAAGATAAAACCAGAATGTTTACCCCTCAATATTGGGCAGTTTAAATGCCTGTTCGGTTTATGAAAGGTTGAGGGACATGGGCTAACGGGACTGGAATTGCCCACATCAATCAACCATGCGTTAGGGTCAAGGTTGTTTACATTCATCCCACCTACTTGCATTTGGCCCATATCCATCCAACTCCATCCTATCCATGAACCAGTCTTAAATGCAGTGAAAGTACCTGCCTCAACGACCTACTCTGGCAGCTTGTTCATATGCCCCTCATGTTCCTATTAAATCTTCCCCCCCTTCACCTTAAACCTATGTCCCCTCATACTGGATTCCACTACTCTGGTTAATACTGGATTCCACTACTCTGGTTAAACAACTGCATTTACCCAATCTAATCCACTCATGATTTTATACACCTTCATCATATCACTCACAATTCCTCCTGCGCTCCAAGTTCTAGCCTGCTCAACCTCACCCTATAGCTCAGGTCCTGGTAACGTCCTTGTAAATCTGTCCCCTTTCGAGCTTAACATGTACTGCACAATTCATCCACAAAATATGGCAGATAGACAAGCTTTTTACACCAAAACCAAGTTATGGATTAGTTACAAATGGGAAATCTCTACTTAAAACAGCAATTAAAAAATATGTAATTGGAAAGACATCCAATGATTGCCTCTTTAATGCCTGCAATAAAGTCAGTCCCATTAGTTTGTATTTAATGATGGGATGAGTTCTATGATAAATCTCCATACAGTGAACACTAAAAACACCATAGCATTCCTACCCAACAAATAAAACTTTACTTATTGCAGGAAGAGTTTGTAAAAGATTTCACGTAAGCCAGCTACACACCCATCTCTGCTACATATTTTGTTCACTAATTAATGATGTGTCTTAGCACGAGGATTTTTTCATTCTCATGGCACAAAACGTTTAGCTACTAGACGCTATTAAACTTACCATCTTCCTCCTCGTCGTCCTCATCTTCTTCATCATCATCCTCATCCTCATCATCATCCTCTTCCTCCTCTTCATCATCATCATCCTTAACTTTCACCATACCAGCCTTTTTCACTTTGGGTGCAGGTGCTGTATCCATTGCCTCTTCCTCTTCAGATTCTAAAAAATCATATCAATAGATTAAAAAAACCCAAATAAGCCTGTACCTGAAAATCCAGCTGATGGAAACCAAAACAGGAAATAATCAGAGGCGATTAGAATAGTGTTGGAGAAAGAACAGAATCCAAAACCAAACACATGCATTCGGATTCACAAACAAGCCAAGGAATTCCACTTGATTGCATCATGGGTGGCATGCCCATGATCAAAACTCTAATGTAAACTATTTCCGCCCCCTATTTTTATTGACAGCCCTTTGGGTGTTGGATCAGTTAGGGATTATTGGGTGCATTATGGGGTTAGAAGCCAGTAATACAAATGAGAACCAGTTCTGAAGTTAGCAAAACAGCTGCAATGCAACAAACACATAACATTGTCAGCCGAGAGCCATCCCCCAAAACGGTAGCAAAAATTAGGCAGTGCTGGATTCCCAACACAGGGCCTTGTATATGCTGGAGTATTCGTCAGTTGAATACAGAACCATTTATCCACACAGAATAATGTTGCAAATGCATTTAATCAACAGCTGTCATCATTAGAGTATAAAGCCACAATGATTGTTCAGTATGATTCCCCAAGTCTTCTCCCGATTATTGTGTTGAATTAAGGTGAACAGGACTAACAGTAACTTGGGTCATATGAACTGGCTTACTGACAAAATGACACGGAGGTTGATCATCCCCCACCCCCCCAGGATGGGAAGGGCATAAGTTTAATGGAGATTTACGGGACAAGCTTTTTTTTTTTTTTTTTTTTTAAAGAGGGTGGCAAGTGCTGGTGGTTAAGGCAGATACGTTTGGAGCATTAAAGAAACTATTGGATAGGCACATGGATATGCAGGCCGATTTAGTTTAATTTCGTGTCTGACAGATACCGAGGGTCAAAGGGCATGTTCTCGTGCTGCACTGCTCCATGTGTAAAGTATTTTGCAGCTTCAGCCTCACTATGGCTCAAAGTCACAAGATGTCTGAACAGTCTTCATTTTTTATGCTGAATACCATTTGGTGAACTAATGAACAAAGTGACCTGAAAGAAACAGGAAGAGCTAACTCAGTGTAAGGAGGGTACTTGGTAAGTTGCAATGTAACATTTACCAAGCAATATCAAGGGTGTTTTATTGTGCGGGGAGGGGCTGGTGCGTCACACACTAAACACCATCCCCACACACAGGCCGGGGGGAGTGTGGAGTGCAGAGGGGGGTAGAGGTAGAGGTGGAGAGAGAGGAGAGGGGAGAGAGAGGAGAGGGGGTGAGAAGAGTCCAGGGTGAGGGAAATCATGAGGTGAATCTCTACCGGAATATGTAAAAATGTCCCCGTCGGGTTTTCGAGTTGTGAATCACAGAAAAACTGAGGGACAAACATCCAGAGTTTTAATAAGTATATGATATGATGTCCTGAACCTGGACGTTAGTTCTCAGGCTCCTGTACCTTCTTCCCAATGGCAGTGGTGAGATGAGTGTGTGGCCAGGATGGTGTGGGTCTCTGATGTTGGCTGCCTTTTTGAGGCAGCGACTCCGACACATCCCTTCGATGGTGGGGAGGTCCGAGCCGGTGATGGACTGGGCAATGTTATCAGTAGGATTAACACATTCAAGTGCTCGTGCCTTTGTCAAATGCATTACCTACTTAGCAGGGGAAGTCTCTCCCTCCATTCTAAAATACCAAATGCTTTCCCTCCTGTCAATTCACACAACCACCATCTATAACTGCTATAAATCTATTTTACGGTGTTATGGATAGCAAAGGTGATTGCAGACATAGGGAGAGAAATGACAGATAGTGCTTCATACAGGCAAGTGTGAGGTGTTGCACTTTACTGGTCAAATGCAAGTAGAAAGTGTGCAGTAATGGCGCCAATGTACTGAGAGGTCTTGGCTAAGTCCATAGCTTCCTGAAAGTGAAAGCACAAGTATATAGGGTGGGTAGAGCCAGCAAATGGGCAGGGCATTGAGTACAAGTCAAGAAATTACATTACAACAGTATTTTGTTCATCACATCACTGGAAGGATGTGGAGGCCTTGGAGAGCAGGGGGAGGAGTTCACCAGGACATGGTCAGGACTGAACCATGGATTGTCTTCTCCGGAGCATCAGAAAATGCTGGGAGACCTGATGGAAGTTGATAAAATTGAGGAACATACAGTCAACAGTCATAAGCTTCCTACCAGGGGTTATTTAAAATACCAGAGGAAGCGTTATGGTCAAAGGGTGAAAGTTTGAAAAGAGATGGGCAGGGCAAGTTGTGTGTACACATACAGGTAGGTACATGGAACACAGCGCCACGGTTAAAAGCGAAAACATTAATGATTGTTACATTTAAGACACATCTATACAGACAGAGGGAATGGAGAGATAAAGAGAGCTCGTGCAGGCAGATGCGGTTCGTTTAACTTTGCATCAAGTTATGCATAAATATTGTGGACTGATGGGCATCGATGACAAAAGATATTTTCCCAACAAAATATAAAGTGAATGAGAAAAAGTGATCCCATAAATCACAGCAGTGCACAAATGTGCATGGGTACCAGTCAATTCAGTAAAATTGCACGATGACATATTTACCATCATCATCTTCCTCATCATCGTCGTCCTCCTCATCGGCCACTTTTTTAATCAAATTAGCAGCTTGCTTGGCAACAGGTTTTTCTTCTTCCGATTCTTCTTCTGAATGAAAAGTGTATTTACTATAAAGTTTCATGTTCTTTAATTTCACCTTAAGAACCAAATTCATACTTATGTTTTCATCTGGATTAGGGAACTATAAACAACAATTATATTTCTATGGGATATCTTCAGGTACAAGACAATATTCAGATCCAAATGTCAGGCTTCAAGAACAAAAAAATTCTGAACTCATCCATATTCCCAAAGGAACTGCTGAAAACCAAATATTTTCAGATTTTGCAGGGCCATTCAGCCCATCAATTATGCCGTTCAATCATGACTGATCTATCTCTCCCTGATAACCCCATTATCCTGCCTTCTCCCCAGAACCCCTGATACCTATACTAATCAAGAAACTATCTATCTCTGCTTAAAAATATCCATTGACTTGGCCTCCACAGCCTTCTGTGGCAAAGAATTTCACAGATTCACCACCCTAAGCATTATACCCCTATTTTTTGTATTCTAGTCCTTTTGAAATAACTAGCATTGCGTTTGCTTTCTTTACTGCCAATTCGACTTGCAGATTAACATTTTAGGAATCCTACACGAGCACTGCCAAGTCCCTTTGCATCTCCGATTTCTGGATTCTCTCCCCATTTCAAAAATAGCCATGGTTGATCATCCAAAATCAGTACCCCATTTCCGAAATATTCCTTAATTCCGTCAGCCCCAAGAGCTATATCTAACTCTCTCCTGAAAACATCCGGTGAATTGGCTTCCACTGCCTTCTGTGGCAGAGAATTCCAGATTCACAACTCTCTGGGTGAAAAAGCTTTTCCTCATCTCAGTCCTAAATGGCCTACCCCTTATTCTTAAAATGTGACCCCTCGTTCCGGGCTCCCCCAAAATCGGGGACATTTTTCCTGCATCTAGCCTGTGCAATCTCCCCATTTAGAAAATATTCTGAAATGCACGACTCCACACTTTGCTAAACTACACTCCATCTGCCACTTCTCTGCCCACTCTTCCAACCTGTCAAGAGTCCTACTGCAGAGTCCCAGCTTTCTCTACATAACTTGCCCCACCACCTATTTTCGTATCAAATGCAAACTTGGCAACAAAGCCCTCAACCAATTTATTAATCAAAAGAAAGTGAAGAAAATATTTATTTAACTACAAAGTTATTTAACGTATAGTCAAGAAATGCACTCAATTAAAGTTTTTTTTAAATCTGGCCACATGTTTACGTGTCACAGCACTGCATGATAACAAGAGTCCTATTGTGGAGTTGTACTCGAAAGATGCTGTACAAATGCCAGCTGCTACACCAGACAGATCAGATGAAAACTAGCACTAACATGGAACACTCACCTGATTCATCATCCTCTTCATCGTCATCGTCGTCCTCACTACTCTCTTTTTTTACAGCCTTGCCATTCTTTTTGTTGACAGATTGTGGGGTTGCCTTAACAGTTGGAGTGGCAGTCTTTTTAACTGGAGCTGCTGGCAGTTCCTAAATTAGAAGAAATTTAAGTTAAAAACAAATTAAAATCGCGATCAAATACCAATGCTCACGACCAAAAATGTCATCTGTTCATCCTCTCCGAAGATGCCTCCAGAACAAGGGTGCAGCAGCAGTTGCGGCCTTACATTGCTGGCAGCGCCAGAGACCCGGATTTGATCGTAAATACGGGGGCTGTCTGTACAGAGATCGTACGTTCTCCTTGTGACCTGTGAGTTTTCTCCGAGATCTACACACTCCAAAGATGTACGTGTTTGTAGGTTAATTTGCTTGGTATAAATGTAAATTGTCCCTAGTGTGTGTGGGATAGTGTGTGGCAATACTAGTAGGTGCAGACTCATTAGGCCTGTTTAATGGGCCAGCACATTGTGTTTTGCTCAAACTTCCAGCACCTGCTGTCTCTTGCGTTCTCATTCTATGGTGCTTTAACCATTAACCTTTGGGACGTTTCTCCCCATCTAGATCCTTCTTTACCGTAAATATCTCCCTCAGATTCACTCTCAACCTGTGTTCCAAGGAAAACACTTTGTGATTCCTGTCCGTACATATTTGAAATTTCTTATTCCAGGAATCAGAATACTGGAATTCTTGGTTTCTTGGTCCTCCAAAATATTTCAAATGGAATTTAAACTTTATTACAAGAAGCAAATATTAATTAATATTACAAGAAATAATTACCTCCTCTTCGCTCTCCTCTTCAGAACTGGACTCTTCAAAATCCTCTGGTGGTGGAGGTGGTGCGGCCTTTTTGGGTTTTGCCTGCTTTTTTCCTGCCTGTAGTCAGGATAATAGCATTCCAATAAATTAAAATTCACAAGTAAAAACGTCATTCTTGTAATAAAAACAATTTCATTCAGACATTGGGAAGATTCACAAATTTTGCTAATTGTTGCTGCCTTTTTGCCCAACCAAAATTATGAACCTATTACACAAGTTCAGCATCATTCCCATCCCCGGCGTTTATCAAGTTTGCAGGTCCTCCTACCATTTAACATAACCCTAATACATTATTAGCGATATTATTTCTGACCTAAATAGGATAAAGCAAGCGAGTCAGTCGCATATCGTCAGCCTGTGGTCGGTCACACGTGCTCCATGTGCTGGCGAGGCGGTGGCCGTGAGCGCGCGCGTGGCGAGGCCGAGGCTTCCATGCGGACGGGGGAGAGGCGACTGTACGGGCACGCACGCGGGGCTCGGCGGGCACACGCACGGCGGCGCTCGGCGGGCACACGCACGGGGCTGTGCGCCACGAGGGGTGGTCGCGGCCGTCCGTCCGTCCGCTCGCGAGATGTTGAGCAGAACACCAATGGCGGGAATCCCTCCTCCCCCGGAGCGCGGCGTCGGGCGGGCGGGCGGTGGAGGCGCGGAGCCGAGTAACGGTGCGGGCAGAGGCCGGGAGATGAGCCGGGAGAAGGGCCGATGAGCCGATCATCTGAATTCGCGAGCGGCCTTCACATGGTCGCGCCCTCAGGCGCCGGGACGCGATCAAGGCCCCGCTCGGAGTGGCGCTTCCCTCAGCGCTCCAGCCCACTCGGCAATACCTTACCTTGACTAGTTTCACCATTGTGCTACCGTGCGACGCGCTGATTATTTCGGACAGACTGCTCTGAGGGCTGATTCTCCCGCACGCACAGACAGACACGGCTCGGTGCTAATTCTCCCGCACACACACACACACACGGCTCGGCGCTGATCCACACACGGAGACACACACACAGCTCGGACGGCGCGGCGACCACGTGTGGCGGCGGCACGAGCTGCGCAGCAAAGGAACTGCCGCTGCTGACGTCACGGTTTTGAGCCTTCCGTTCCGCCCACAGCGGACCCACCCCCACCGTGAGGTGGCCAATCAGACGCCGGGTTACGGGGTGGCTCTGGTCTCCGCCAATCATCATTGCGGTTACCGAGCGCAGCACGAAGCCCATTGGTTAGTGGTAGCGGCCAATCAAAGCAGCGTCACGTGTACTCGCACGAAGCGGCTGCAAGATGGCGGCGGCGGCTCTTCCGCTCAGCACCGGTAACTGTGGACAATGTGCAGTGATCATGTCTGAAGAAGGGTCTCGACCCGAAACGCCGTCAATTCCTTCTCTCCGTAGATGTTGCCTCACTCGCTGAGTTTCTCCAGCATGTTGTCTACCTTCCATGTCATAACAAGGGGCTGCTGCAGTAACTCTGGAGCATAGGGTTTGGTGACGCCAAGGACTGTTGTAAAATGGCGGAGCAGCGCGCCGGGAAACGGCTGCAATAAAGCACCAATAACTCCTCTTTATCGAAGATGTAAAAGAAAGTCATCGCCCCTTGTAATGTCTGCTCTTTTCTTGAGCTGTCGTTTTATTTGTCAATAAATGTATAATTTTGGCCGCGAAGCCACGTGAAGTACTCAGGTCGCGAGTATAAAATGGCTGCGAGTTGGGGGAGGAGTGAGGCGCCATTCACTCAGGCGGCTTTTGTGATGCTCACATGTGCTGCAGGTTTGAAAATAGTACCGAATATGTGTCAATGAGCATTATATCAATAATCAGATGTTAGGACAAATCCCCAAGGATATACCTATACTTATTCCTTATTATTTGTAGATTGCAAAACTGAATTGGATTGGTGCAAAATGCTTGAGTAACTCGGCGCGTCAGGCAGCATCTCTGGAGAGAAGGAGGGGTGCCATTTCGGGTCGAGACCCTTCAGGTCTAATTCTCCTTCAAGCAGCAACAGCATCTTCCAGACATATCCAAGACACAATTTATTAATTCCTCATCGTCCCTATCATTAATAATGCCACTGCCTGGTTTAAATTAGAGTAATTGGAATGCACAATAATGGTCTACTGCTTGCATGAATGAATGCCGTGCATGCCTTGTCGTTCACATTTGTCCCTCTGGTTAGTGATAGCATACAACTGTAATGATGGAGACATGCAGATGCTGGTTTACAACAAATCGTCGACTATCCATGTTCTCCAGATATGCTGCCTGTCCCACTGAGTTACTCCAGCATTTTGTGTCCTTCTTTGGTGTAAACCAGCATCTGCAGTTCCTTCCTACACAATTGAATTGGTGTCACAGACAGCTGTGGAGGCTGTCTTTGGATATTTCTAAGGTGGAGATTGACAGAACAATGAAACTTACTTATAGCAGCACAACAGGTTTGTAATCATGCTGCTGTTCAATGGATATCATAATAAACAAACAAAAAACATTAGTATAGTGCAAAACGAAGTCCCTAGTATGCAACCAAGACATTTTGTTGTTTGAAATTTAGTTGGAGTTTGTAGTCGCTGACTCTCCGCCTCCTCTTAGCTCCTGGATTTCGCGGGTGGGCAGGTGAGCCTTGGACGAGCCCCCTGCTCCAGGCAGTTTCCTGGTTCCGCAGCAGGCTAATCCGGCCTACTGCTGGGCTTTGGAAGAGGCCGGTCGAAAGTTCTGCTGCACGCAGCTGGGAATGGATTAAAGGGTATTAGCTATCTCTGGAACGTCAGAGGCTGAAGGGACTTTAATGTACAATAAAGTATGACAGGCACATATATTGGACCGTCAACCTTTTTCCCAGGATGGAAATGTCAAAAGACTAGAGGGCAGAGATTTAAGGTGAGAGACGCAAAGTTCATACAGATGTGTGAGGCAACTTTCTTTTTTACCGAGTGGTGAGTGCCTGGAATGCACTGTCAGGAATGGTGGTGAAGAATTTAAGAATCCTTTAGATAGGCACATGGATATGCAGCAGAGGAGATTAGTTTAACCTGACATCGTTTTTAATTCAATGTAGAGAAACAGCGCGGAAACAGGCCCTTTGGCCCACTGAGTGCGGGCCGACCAGTGATCCCCGCACATGGACAATTTGCCATTATACCAGTGAATTAACCTACAAACTTGTACGTCTTTGGAGTGTGGGAGGAAACCAAAGTTCTCAGAGAAAACCCACGTGGTCCGTGGAGAACTAACAAACTCCGTACAGACATGTCAGGATTACATCGGGATCGAACTCGGGTCTCTGGTGCTGTAAGGCAGCAGCTCTATCAATAACAATACAACAATATCTAAAATACATTTGGACAGCTGCATGGAAAGGAAAGGGTGAGGGATATGGAAATAAATAAAATAGGACTAGATTAGATGGGGTATCCACATTGAGGCCAGGTGGCCAGGCCACACTTGGAATATCTTGAGCAGTTTTGTGCCCCATATCTGAGGAAAGATGTGCTGGCATTGGAGAGGGTCCAGAGTAGGTTTACGAGAATAATCCTGAGGATGATTGGGTTAATATATAATGAGCATTTGATGGCTCTGGGCCTATACTCGCTGGAGTTTGGAAAATTGAGTGAGAATCTCATTTAAACCAACCAAAGAATGATAGGCCTGGATGTGGAGAGAATGTTTGCAGTAGTGGGAGAGTCTAAGACCAGATGGCACAGCATCCGAGTAAAAGGACATACCTTTTTGTACCCCACTTTAAAAAAACCCACTTTTTAAAAAGGGAGGGAGAGAGAAAACGGGGAATTACAGACCAGTTACTCTAACATCGGTAGTGGGGAAACTGCTAGAGTCAGTTATTAAAGATGGGATAGCAGCACATTTGGAAAGTGGTGAAATCATTGGACAAAGTCAGCATGGATTTACGAAAGGTAAATCATGTCTGACGAATCTTATAGAATTTTTCGAGGATGTAACTAGTGGATAAGGGAGAACCAGTGGATGTGTTATATCTGGACTTTCAGAAGGCTTTCGACAAGGTCCCACATAAGAGATTAGTATACAAACTTAAGCACATGGTATTGGGGGTTCAGTATTGATGTGGATAGAGAACTGGCTAGCAAACAGGAAACAAAGAGTAGGCGTAAACGGGTCCTTTTCAGAATGGCAGGGAGTGACTAGTGGGGTACCGTAAGGCTCAGTGCAGGGACCCCAGCTATTTACACTATATATTAATGATTTGGACGAGGGAATTGAATGCAACATCTCCAAGTTTGCGGATGACACGAAGCTGGGGGGCAGTGTTAGCTGTGAGGAGGATGCTAGGAGGCTGCAAGGTGACTTGGATAGGCTGGGTGAGTGGGCAAATGCATGGCAGATGCAGTATAATGTGGATAAATGTGAGGTTATCCACTTTGGTGGCAAAAACAGGAAAGTAGACTATTATCTAAATGGTGGCCGATTAGGAAAAGGGGAGATGCAATGAGACCTGGGTGTCATGGTACACCAGTCATTGAAAGTAGGCATGCAGGTGCAGGAGGCAGTGAAAAAAGCGAATGGTATGTTAGCATTCATAGCAAAAGGATTTGAGTATAGGAGCAGGGAGGTTCTACTGCAGTTGTACAGGGTATCGGTGAGACCACACCTGGAGTATTGCGTACAGTTTTGGTCTCCAAACCTGAGGAAAGACATTCTTGCCTTAGAGGGAGTACAGAGAAGGTTCACCAGACTGATTCCTGGGATGTCAGGACTTTCATATGAAGAAAGACTGGATAGACTCGGCTTGTACTAGCTAGAATTTAGAAGATTGAGAGGGGATCTTATAGAAACTTACAAAATTCTTAGGGGGTTGGACAGGCCAGATGCAGGAAGATTGTTCCCGAAGTTGGGGAAGTCCAGGACAAGGGGTCACAGTTTAAGGATAAAGGGGAAATCCTTTAGGACCTAGATGAGATAAACATTTTTCACGCAGAGAGTGGTGAGTCTCTGGAACTCTCTGCCACAGAAGGTAGTTGAGGCCAGTTCATTGGCTATATTTAAGAGGGAGTTAGATGTGGCCCTTGTGGCTAAAGGGATCACGGGGTATGGAGAGAAGGCAGGTACAGGATACTGAGTTGGATGATCAGCCGTGATCATATTAAATGGCGGTGCAGGCTCGAAGGGCCGAATGGCCTACTCCTGCACCTATTTTCTATGTTTCTATGTTTAGATAGGAGATGAGGAACCTTTTTGGTCAGAGGGTGGTGAATCTGAAATTCATTGTCACAGATGGCGAGGGAGGCCGAGTCATTTGATATTTTAAAAACAGATTTATAGTTACTTGATTAGCAAAGCAAGGGAACATTAGCCACCCTCCAGTTATCCGGCACCTCACAATGAGAGTGATGCGAAGGGATTAGAATGAAAAAAATGAGAAGCAACCTCATTAAAACATACAAAATTATTAGAAGGCTGTAAAGGGGATCCTCAAACACTATCTCCACTACATTGATGACGGCATTGGGGCTATCTCGTGCACCCATGCAGAACTCACGGACTTCATTAAAATTAACTTCACTACTAATTTCCATCCTGCACTCAAATTCACGGACCATTCCAACATTTCCCTTCTGTTTCTTGACCTCACCGTCTCCATCACAGTAGATAGACAATCGACTGACATCTATTATAAACCTATTGACACCCACAACTATTTAGACTACACTTCTTTCCACCCTTCCTCCTGGTAAGACTATCTCCTACTCCCAATTCCTCCGTCTACGCCGCATCTGCACCCAAGATGAGGTGTTCCATACCAAGTCATCGGAGATGTCTTAATTCTTTAGGAAATGGGGTTTCTCTATTCCATTAAAGATGAGGCTCTCACTAGGGTCTCATTGATATCCCGCAGCTCCGCTCTTGCTCCCTCTCCCCCTCCCCCCATTCTCAACAGGGACAGAGTTCCCGAGTCCTCACCACTCACCCCATCAGCCGTTGTGTACAGCACTTAATCCTCTGAAATTTTTGCCGCCTCCAAAGGGATCCCACTACGAGCCACATCTTCCGATCTCCACCCCTATCCGCTTTCTGCAGAGACGGTTCCCTCCGCAACTCCCTGATTAACTTATCCCTTCCCACCCAAACCACCCCATCCCCAGGTACTTTCCCCTGTAAACGTAGAAGATGCATCACCTGTCACTATACCTTCTCCCTCGACCCCATCTAAGGACCCCAACAGTCCTTTCAGGTGAGGCAGAGGTTCACTTGCACCTCCTCCAACCTCATCTACTGTATCCGCTGTTCCAGGTGTGGACTACTATATATCAGCAATCGTTTCACTGAACACCTCCGCTTAGTACGCCTAGGCATTTTGGGACGTCGAACAAGGGCAGGACCTACACGGTAAATGGTAGGCCTCTGAGGAATGTTGCAGAGCAGAGGGGTCTAGGAGAGCATGTACATTGTTCCTTGAATGTTGAGTTGCAGGTAGATAAGGTGGTCAAAAAGGCTTTTTGCACATTGGCCTTCATCACTCAGAGTATTGAGTATAGAAGTTGGGAGGTCATGTTGTAGTTGTATAAGACGTTGGTGAGACCACATTTAGAATATTGTGTTCAGTTTTGGGCACCATGTTATCGGAAAGATATTGTCAAACTTGAAAGGGTTCAGAAAAGATTTACGAGGATATTGCCAGGACTAGAGGGTGTGAGCTGCCTACAGGGAGTGGTTGAGTTGACTGCCTCTATTCCTTGGAGCGCAGGAAGATGAGGGGTGATCTTATAGAGGTGTACAAAATCATGAGAGGAATAGATCGGGTAGACGCACAGAGTCTCTTGCCCAGAGCAGGGGAATCGAGAACCAGAGGACATAGGTTCAAGGTAAAGAGGAAAAGGTTTAATAGGAATCCGAGGGGTAACTTTTTCACACAATCCCAACGTGTAATAAATAGTTAGACAGGTACATGGATAGGATAGGTTTGGAGGGATACGGACCAAGCGCAGGCAGGTGGGACTAGTGTAGCTGGGACATGTTGGCTGGTGTGGGCAAGTTGGGCCGAAGGGCCTGTTTCCACATTATCATTCTGTGACTCTATGACTCTATCTCCCGATTGCTAAACATAGAAACTTGGAAAATAGGTGCAGGAAACATAGAAACATAAAAAATAGGTGCAGGAGGAGGCCATTCGGCCCTTCGAGCCAGCACCGCCATTCATTGTGATCATGGCTGATCGTCCCCTATCAATAACCCGTGCCTGTCTTCTCCCCATATCCCTTGACTCCACTAGCCCCTAGAACTCTATCTAACTCTCTCTTAAATCCATACAATGACTTGGCCTCCACTGCCCTCCGTGGCAGGGAATTCCATAAATTCACAACTCTCT
This sequence comes from Amblyraja radiata, assembly GCF_010909765.2. NCBI lineage: Eukaryota > Metazoa > Chordata > Chondrichthyes > Rajiformes > Rajidae > Amblyraja > Amblyraja radiata. Next base: position 18,387,606 of record NC_045968.1, read on the forward strand.
GGGTGAAAAAGTTTTTTCTCATCTCAGTCTTAAATGACCTCCCCTTTATTCTAAGACTGTGGCCCCTGGTTCTGGACTCGCCCAACATTGGGAAAATTTTTCCTGCATCTAGCTTGTCCAGTTCTTTTATAATTTTATATGTTTCTATAAGATATCCCCTCATCCTTCTAAACTCCAGTGAATACAAGCCATTCTTTTCAATCTTTCCTCATATGACAGTCCCGCCATCCCTGGGATCAATCTCGTGAACCTACGCTGCACTGCCTCAATCACAAGGATGTCCTTCCTCAAATTAGGAGACCAAAACTGTACACAATACTCTAGATGTGGTCTCACTCCTATACAACTGCAGAAGGACCTCTTTACTCCTGTTCTGAAATCTTCTTGTTATGAAAAGGATGTTAAGGAGTAGGCTATTCGGCCCTTAGAGCCAGCACCGCCATTCTGTATGATCATGGTTGATCATCCAAAATCAGTACCCCATTCCTGCTTTTTCCCCATATTCCTTAATTCTGTCAGCCCCAAACTATATTTAACTCCTGAAAACATCCGGTGGATTGGCTTCCACTGCCTTCTGTGGCAGAGAATTCCACAGATTCACAACTCTCTGGGTGAAAAGGTTTTTCCTCATCTCAGTCCTAAATGGCCTACCCGTTATTCTTAAAATGTGACCCCTCGTTCTGGACTCCCCCAAAATCGGGAACATTTTTCCTGCATCTAGCCTGTGCAATCCCTTAATAATTGTATATGTTTCTATAAGATCCCATCTCATCCTTCTAAATTCCAGTGAGTACAAGCCAAGTCGACCCATTCTTTCATCATATGTCCCGCCATCTTGAGAATTAGCCTGGTGAACCAACGGTGCACTCCCTCAATAGCAAGAATGTCCTTCCTCGAATTAGGAGACCAAAATTGCACACAATGCTCCAGGTGGGGTCTCACCATAGCCCCCAGTAGGACCTCCTTGCTCCCATACTCAAATCCTCTCACTATGAAACACTTTAACCCCTCTTCCCACTCCCAAACTGACCTACCTGTCCTGGGCCTCTTCCACTGTCAGAGTGAGGCCCATTGCAAATTGGAGGAACAACACCTCATATTTTGCTTGGGTAGCTTAAAACCAGCAGTATGAATGTTGGCTTTTCTAACTTCAAGTAACCCATGCTTTCCCTCGCTCTCCATCCTTCTCCCATCCTAGTTCCTGATTGCAGTTTACTTGGATTATATGCCTCATCACCTTACCCTCAGCTAACAATGATCCATTCTTCATTTTCCTTGATCTTTGTTTTCACAACTTACCCGTCTGAAGAAGGGTTTCGGCCCGAAACGTCGCCTATTTCCTTCGCTCCATAGATGCTGCTGCACCCGCTGAGTTCCTCCAGCAATTTTGTGTACCTTCCATGTTCCTATGTCTGACTCAGTATGAAGGAGAGGTTTCAACCCAAAACGTTACCCATTCTTTCTCTCCAGAGATGCTGTCTGTCCCGCTGAGTTATTCCAGCAGTTTGCATCCACAGTGCCCTCCATAATGTTTGGGACAAAGACCCATCATTTTTTTATTTGCCTCTGTACTCCACAATTTGAGATTTGTAATAGAAAAAAAATTACATGTGGTTAAAGTGCACATTGTCAGATTTTATTAAAGGTATTTTTATACACTTTGGTTTCACCATGTAGAAATGACAGCAGTGTTTATACATAGTCCCCCCATTTCAGGGCACCATAATGTTTGGGACACATGGCTTCACAGGTGTTTGTAATTGCTCAGGTGTGTTTAAATGCCTCCTTAATGCAGGTATAAGAGAGCGCTCAGCACCTGGTCTTTCCTCCAGTCTTTCCATGACCTTTGTAAAATTGTATTGCTTATATTGTGAATAATTGGGTTCTTCTTATATATCAACATGAAGACCAAAGTTGTGCCAATGAAAGTCAAAGAAGCCATTATGAGTCTGAGAAACAAGAATAAAACTGTTAGAGACATCAGCCAAACCTTAGGCTTACCAAAATCAACTGTTTGGAACATCATTAAGAAGAAAGAGAGCACTGGTGAGCTCATTAATCACAAAGGGACTGGCAGGCCAAGGAAGACCTCCACAGACAGAAAGGATTAGAAATCACCCGAATATTCACGGATATAACACTAAGGACTCAAAGAATAAAATTTCACTATATGCTGATGATACCCTTTTATATATTACTAATACACAAACGAGTATACCCACCTTATTAACACTAATTGAGGAATTCGGCTCTTTTTCAGGATATAGAATAAATTGGAATAAAAGCGAAATTATGTCTAAAACCACAGGATTCGAGACACTTACTAAAATTCCCCTTCAAAATTGCAACAGAAAAATTCAAGTATCTGGGTATTCAAATTACAAGAAGACACAAATCATTATTTAGTGCCAATTTTATACCACTATTAAATAAACTGAATGATATGATTAAATTTTGGAAAACGCTTCCGCTCTCATTGATAGGTAGAATTAACGCTATAAAAATGACTTTCTTACCACAATTAATATATTTGTTTCAAGCGATCCCAATATATATTCCAAAATATTTTTTCAAAAAACTAGATTCCACTATCACTAATTTTATATGGGATTACAGAACACATAGAATTCAACGAAAGCATTTGTGCAAATCTAAAGAAGTTGGGGGTTTATCATTACCTAACTTTATGTATTACTACTGGGCAGTGCATATTAAGAACATAATCTACTGGCTGGATAGTTCCACTCAGCAGTTGGAGTGGATAAGAATGGAGAAAGAGGAGTGCTATCCGCACGATATAGGAACGATCCTGCTCTCACCGATAAAATTGAATAGTATAATATATAAGAAGAACCCAATTATTCACAATATAATAAGAATTTGGAAACAAATAAAAGTATCCTTGAAATTAAATAATTTATCAGTACTAACCCCACTATTGAACAACCCTGCATTCAAACCTTCTCTCATCGATAACACATATCAACAATGGGATAGACTGGGGATTAGGAAAGTAGGGGATATGTATGAATTGGGCAAACTGTTATTATTTCAACAATTAAAATTTAAATTTAAATTGAAGGATAATCAATATTTTAAATATATACAGGTATGTGACTTTATGAAGAAATATACACAGATTTCAAACTATATTTTTAGACCCTTTAGAAGAAGCAATGAATATTAAGGCTGATTCACAAAAATTAATATCATACTTTTATAATAATATATTATATAGAGAATCACCCTCAACAGAAGCACTAAGGGAAGATTGGGAACATGAGCTAATGATAAAGATCTCGAAGGATAGATGGGAAAAGTATTTGATGAATACACATACCTGTTCTATTAATGCAAGACATAATTTAATTCAATTCAAATTATTACATAGACTATATTATTCAAAAACGAGGTTGAATAAATTTTATCCAAACGTCTCACCCAGATGCGATAAATGTTTGTTTCAAAACGCTAATATAACACATTCATTTGTAGGATGTACAAAGTTGAATAAATTTTGGAGTGATATATTTGATATATTTACAAAGCTCTTCAAGTCAAGAATAGAACCCAAAATGGAATGGATTATATTTGGAATAATAGGAGAAGATACCAATTTAAATAAAGACCAAAATGTTTTTTTTAATTATGGGTTAATAATTGGAAAGAAATTGATACTTAAATTTTGGAAAAATACAACCATACCAACTGTTAAAATGTGGATTAGGAATATGATAGACATAGCACGCCTTGAAGAAATGAGACTCCGACTAATAGATAAATATGACCAATTCTTAAGGAGTTGGTCTCCTTTCATCGACTTTTTGGAATCATGTGATGCAGCGGTACCATAAGGATTGCTGATTTCAGTTCATGACGTGGATAGAATTACATCTCCGAATATAGATTTGAAAAATTCTCTTTTAAGGGGCCTTCTCTTCTATTTCTACTTTCCACTTTTTCTTTTTTATTTTATTTTTTTATTTTTTATATACACACTTCACGTTTTTCTACTCTCTACCATCTATTTTTCCACTTTTTCCCCTTTCTATTGTTTTCTTTTTCTTGTCTTGCTTACTTCCTTCTCATAACATAAAACTAGAGGTTGTACATAGAATGGATTACGGTATGACATAGTTGGCACCTAAAATTAGGTGCCACTGTATTGTTTTGTACTGTATTAACTTCTAATAAAATAAACAAAAAAAGAAAAGAAAAAAAGAAAAGAAAGTCAAAGAAGCCATTATGAGTCTGAGAAACAAGAATAAAACTGTTAGTGACATCAGCCAAACCTTAGGCTTACCAAAATCAACTGTTTGGAACATCATTAAGAAGAAAGAGAGCACTGGTGAGCTCATTAATCACAAAGGGACTGGCAGGCCAAGGAAGACCTCCACAGACAGAAGAATTCTCTCTATAATAAAGAAAAATCCCCAAACACCTATCCGACAGATTAGAAACACTCTTCAGGAGTCAGGTATGGATTTGTCAATAACCCCTGTCCACAGAAGTTTGCATGAACAGAAATACAGAGGCTACACTGCAAGATGCAAACCACTGGTTAGCCGCAAAAATAGGATGGCCAGGTTACAGTTTGCCAAGAAGTACTTAAAAGAGCAACTACAGTTCTGGAAAAAGATCTTGTGGACAGATGAGAGGAAGATTACCTTATATCAGAGTGATGGCAAGAGCAAAGTATGGAGGAGAGAAGGCACTGCTCAAGATCCAAAGCATACCACCTCATCTGTGAAACACGGTGGTGGAGGTGTTATGGCCTGGACATGAATGGCTGCTGAAGGCAGGGCCGGCCTTAAGCCGATTTGACCGATTGCTCCCAATTGGGCCCCGCGCCTAATGGGGGCCCCGCACTAATGTTCCGTATTTCGTACGGAAATACGAATTCTCTTTGTTAAATAAAGATTTTTTTTAATTCGCCATCCGGAATTTTTTTAAACAAACATGTATAACAACCACTACACGGCCATCAGACACAAACGATGTGTTAACTCGTACTGTTAGCACTTCTTAACATGAAGTAGTTAACAAGTTGTTATACAATGTCATCAATGCATCCATCCACATTCCTCAGTAAATGTTATTGTGTTTTGAATAAGTATTAATGACGCCGTGTTCCTTTGAATAAAATTCACGCGGCGTCAATAATACTTGTTTAAAACACAATTACATTTACTGAGGAATGTAGATCGATGACACATTGAGAATTTCTTTAAACTAACCATCATGAGTGAGGGCCCCGGACCGCGAGAAGGGGCTTCTTCCTGGTGTGCAGGTTAGTCATTCACCTACCGACCCACGTTGTGTCTCTCTGTGTTTTGCTCTCTCTCTCCCTCCCTCTCTCTCCCGCTCCCCATCTCATCTCTCTCTAGCTCTCTCACCCTGTCGCCTCAGCATTCCCGGAATCATTGACGTTTAGCGGTAGACAAAAATGCTGGAGAAACCCAGCGGGTGAGGCAGCCGCCTTGCCCGCTGAGTTCCTCCAGCACTCTGTGTTTTTTGTTTGGCTCTGAAGTTGAATGTGGCTCAGCAGGACGGGCAGCGGCTCTGGGGAGAGGGTTGCATTTCTGGTCGAGACCCTTCTTCAGACAATCACAAGTACTCTCACCGACGAGAGTTCAATTCAGTCTGAAGAAGGGTCTTCTCTCCAGAGTCGCTGTGCTGCCTGTCCTGCTGAGTTACTCCAGCTTTATGTCTATCTTCAATTTCAGCGAAATACAATTTCTCACGGGGGGTTTATAACGTCTCTAACCCCCTCTGGGACCCTCTGAACACCTCTAAACCCCTCTAAACACGCTCTATTCCTCCCTATTCCCCTCTATAACACTTCTGAACACTTCTAAACCCATCTGAAGCCCTCTAAACATCTCTAAACCGTTTAAACCTCTCTAGGAGGCTGCAAGGTGACGGATAGGCTGGGTGAGTGGGCATGGCAGATGCAGTATAATGTGGATAAATGTGAGGTTACCCACTTTGGTGGCAAAAACAGGAAAGTAGACTATTATCTGAATGGTGGCCGATTAGGAAAAGGGGAGATGCAACGAGACCTGGGTGTCATGGTACACCAGTCATTGAAAGTAGGCACGCAGGTGCAGCAGGCCGTGAAGAAAGCGAATGGTATGTTAGCATTCATAGCAAAAGGATTTGAGTATAGGAGCAGGGAGGTTCTACTGCAGTTGTACAGGGTCTTGGTGAGACCACACCTGGAGTATTGCGTACAGTTTTGCGCTCCTAATCTGAGGAAGGACATTCTTGCCATAGAGGGAGTACAGAGAAGGTTCGCCAGACTGATTCCTGGGATGTCAGGACTTTCATATGAAGAAAGACTGGATAGACTCGGCTTGTACTCGCTAAAATTTAGAAGATTGAGGGGGGATCTTATAGAAACGCACAAAATTCTTAAGGGGTTGGACAGGCTAGATGCAGGAAGATTGTTCCCGATGTTGGGGAACAAGGGGTCACAGTTTAAGGATAAAGGGGAAATCCTTTAGGACTGAGATGAGAAAAAAAAAATTTACACAGAGAGTGGTGAATCTCTGGAATTCTCTGCCACGGAATGTAGTTGAGGCCAGTTCGTTGGCTATATTTAAGAGGGAGTTAAATGTGGCCCTTGTGGCTAAAGGAATCAGGGGGTATGGAGAGAAAGCAGGTACAGGATACTGAGTTGGATGATCAGCCATGATCATATTAAATGGCTGTGCAAGCTCAAAGGGCCGAATGGCCTACTCCTGCACCTTGTTTCTATGACTGCGTCCAACTGCTGTCTGGTTCGTTGATCGGTTTGCTAGATATGAACTGTTTTGGGAGAGAAAAATGCTCACGGCAGACCAAACGTGTTAAACAGAAATTGGTCAGATATTGAGCTTTACACCAAAGATCCTACAGCTCTGCTATAGGATCTTTGCTTTACACGGTGGGAAATCATGTGAAATAATCACTGAATTTAATTTTAAATGAATGTACCTGCATGTTATACTGTTTAGTTTGGAGATACAACCAGATAGTCCACTGAGTTCGCACAGACCAGCGATTTTTGTTTTCCTATTTGACAATTTTATTTGGCGGCCAATCAATCGCTGTCTCTAAGGGGATTGCATCCAATCACCAACCAGCTTGCCTTAAAATTCCCGTCCAATCAACAAATAGGTCTCCTCCCGTCCAATCAGCCGCTGTCTCCAAGGGCATTGTGTCCAATCACATAATGCAGTTTAATGGTAATTAGCTGCTACGGTAAATGTTGGAAGCCAGCGGAGCTACTGACAGTCAAACGGGAGGGAGCAGGAGAGATTCACACAGTGTATAATCCATAGCACCTAGTGTACAATTTCACAATATATACTAAATAACTGGGCTGACAGACCTTGGCTGGGAATCTGGGGTTCACCAAAATTGTTCCCAATTGGGCCCCGCACCCCCTAAGGCCGGCCCTGGCTGAAGGTACTGGCTCACTTATCGTCATTGATGATACAACTGCTGATGGTAGTAATATAATGAATTCTGAAGTGTATAGAAACATCCTATCTGCTCAAGTTCAAACAAAAGCCTCAAAACTCATTGGCCTGCGGTTCATTCTACAGCAAGACAATGATCCAAAACGTAATTTTAAACAACAAAGGAGTTTTTCAAAGCTAAAAAATGGTCAGTTCTTGAGTGGCCAAGTCAATCACCCGAACTGAACCCAATTGAGCATGCCTTTTATATGCTGAAGAGAAAACTGAAGGGGACTAGCCCCCAAAACAAGCATACGCTAAAGATGGCTGCATTACAGGCCTTGCAGAGCATCACCAGAGAAGACACCCAGCAATTGTGATGTCCATGAATTGCAGACTTCAAGCAGTCATTGCATGCAAAGGATATGCAACAAAATACTAAACGTGACTACTTTAATTTACATGACATTGCTGTGTCCCAAACATTATGGAGTCCTGAAATGGGGGGACAATGTATAAACACAACTGTAATTTCTACATGGTGAAACCAAAATGTATAAAAATACATAGATACATAGAAAATAGCTGCAGGAGTAGGCCATTCGGCCCTTCGAGCCTGCACCGCCATTCAATATGATCATGGCTGATCATCCAACTCAGTATCCCGTACCTGCCTTCTCTCCATACCCTCTGATCCCTTTAGCCACAAGGGCCACATCTAACTCCCTCTTAAATATAGCCAATGAATTGGCCTCAACTACCCTCTGTGGCAGAGAGTTCCAGAGATTCACCACTCTCTGTGTGAAAAATGTTTTTCTCATCTCGGTCTTAAAGGATTTCCCCCTTATCCTTAAGCTGTGACCCCTTGTCCTGGACTTCCCCAACATTGGGAACAAACTTCCTGCATCTAGCCTGTCCAACCCCTTCAATTAATCTACAAACCCGCACGCCTTTGGGTGGAAACCAGAGCACCCGGAGAAACCCATGGAGTCACAGGAAGAACTTACAAACTCCACACAGACAGCACCCGAAGTCAGGATTGTGAGGCAGCGGCTTTACCAGCGGCAGCACTGCGTATAATATTTACAAATCAGATGAGGAGAAATTTATTCAATCAGAATTTAAACCATTAGAATTCTCTCTAGAGAGGGATATGGAGCCTCAATCATCAAGTTCATTCACAAGAGAGATTGATAGAATCATAGAGGATAAAGGGATGCAGCATGTCAACCAAGATGCCCATTTAAGCTAGTCCCATCTGCCCATGTTTAGTCCATATCTGCCTAAACCCTTCTGAACATTGAAGGAATCAAGGCGTGTAGGGATAACGTAGGAAAACAAACCTGAAGTCAAAGCTCACCATGGCTGATAGTTTCAGCTCCTTTGTTCCTAGAGCCTTCCTTGCCTCTGGGTCCGATCAAAGAGGTTATACTGAAGTCTGATAGAGTGAAAGAAAGCGGAGAGGTTAATTAAAGGGTGTGATCAAGTCCCATCATCCATCGTCCCTGCACCTGTTACATAGTGGCTCCTGGTCAGATTCTTCTTATATCAAATCCTCCATAGCCATGCCCTCCACCATTTATGTAAACTCTTCCAGCTTGACAACATTCTGATATCTACTTCTGGCCTAATTGCTTGCAGACAAAATGCTGGAGAAACTCAGCGGGGAAGGCAGCATCCATGGAGCGAAGAAATGGGTGATGTTTCAGGTCGAAACCCTTCTTCAGTCTGATGATCTAATTGCTTTGCCACTGGTGGGTGTGTCTTCAGCAGCCAAGATGTTAATGTCTGAACATTTTTTCCCTATGTTTGCTCTGCTTCTCCTTCTGGATGTCTTAAAATCCTGCTTGATAGACAAAGATTTTGGTGACCTGCTCCAAATGGCTTGGTGTCAGTTCTCTTGTGAAGTGTCAAAGAATGTTTCATTGTTCAAGGGGCATTTAAGTACAAGGAGACAGGAGGAACTGCAGATGCTGGTTTACAACAATTGCAGGTGACCGCGGCTGGCTCAGGGAAGTGTCTCACTTTGCCCAAGTGCCATTTCCAAGGGATTATAAAGTCACAGCTCACATACTACACATAAACAGGATTAAAACCAGGCAACAAATTATTTGCTGCATTTTACACATAAAGTTGCTTGGACACAAATTTGTTTTGCTGAAACAACTAAAGAATCCAGGTAAAAGGGGACCTGATCAAAACAAAATCTTGAGGGGCATTGACAAAGATTGTTTCCTGTTGTGGTGGAATATGCAAGAGATCAAAGTTTACAAATAAGGATCATGCAATTTGAGAAATAGGATGAATTGAGAGAGTGGCTAATATCGGAAAATGTCAGATTCAGACCCAGAGTCATATAGCATGGAAACTCCCTTCTTGACTATTCTGACTAAGTTGAGCCATCTGCACTAGATCCACCTGCCTGCATTTGTGCTATGTTCTGATAATCCTAATATTATTAATTTTGGATCTGGGTCCAGTTGATTATCGATAACTTTAGAGATAATTAAAAAAATGTCCGTCCAAAAATTTTGCATTTTTATACAAGTTACAAAAGTGTGAATTAAGTTGGCTTCTTGAAATTGACATTTACCACAGAGAGGGGAAATACTTGGGAAGATCCTGTTTAATGTTGTCTTCGAATAGTGTAATCTATGTAATATTTTAAATTGTATTAAGGAATGTCTAGTGTTTAACGAGCAATGATGTATATATTGTAAACTTTTATCCCATGTGTCTTTCATTATGGGTTGTGTCAGTTCATCCTCCCATGCTCGTCTATATGACTCTGATGATGGAATGTCAGTATCTAAAAGGGTATTATAAATATAAGTTATTAGTTTATTTGTATTGGGATGTCGGTTCAAACATTCATCAAGGATTTCTGGACCCCTAAATCTATAATCTTGCGTATGTAATTTTACATAATCTCTAAATTGTAAATATCTAAAAAAATTATTAACATGTAATTCGTACTTCTGTTGTAATTCCTGAAAAGAGAGAAAAGTCCCCTTTTGATAAAGGTCTCCCACCATTTTAATTCCGTGAATTTTCCATTGAATAAATCCTCTATCTAAGACAGACGGTTTGAAAGAAGGGTTATTTGCAATAGGGAGAAAGAGAGATAAATTACCCAATTTTGAAGTAAATTTTAATTGTTTCCAGATACGGATAACACTCTGTATAATCGGATTTCCTCCATATGTTTTTTTATTCAAATTTATTGGAGCTAAAAGAATCGAGCCTTTGTCAAAAGGTAAACAATGCTCCTTCTCCATTTTTAGCCAATCTGGCTGCTGATCAGTGTCATCCAGCCAGAAGGTTATATTTTTAATATTAACCACCCCATAATAAAATAAAGTTTGATAAAGCTAATCCTCCATTAGCTTTATACTTACATAGATGTCTTTTATTTATTCTATGGGTCTTATAATCCCAACTAAAATTAGTAACAATTGAATCCATTTTTTGGGGGGAAAAATTTGGAAGATATATCGGAATTGATTGGAATAAGTATAATTGTTGTGGGAGAAAGATCATCTTTATAGCATTAATTCTATCAACTAGTGAGATGGGAAGTGTTTTCCAAAATTGGATGTTTCTGTGTAATTTAGTAACTAAAAAAGGAAAACTTGATTTGAATAAAGAAGTATATTTCCTGGTCACATAGATTCCAAGGTATTTAAACTTTTCATAGGCAATTTTAAAAGGGAATTGTTGAAGTATAGACGGGTTTTGTTCAGTTATTGGCATAATTTCGCTTTTATTCCAATTAATTCTATATCTGGAGAATGAGCCAAATTGAGTTATGAAATTTAATAAACTCTGAATGCTAATTTCTGGGCTTGTGATGTATAATAATACATCATCTGCGTATGAAGAAATTTTATTAACTGTATGTTGAGTATTGTACCCATAGATGTCTGGCTGAGATCTGATACTCTCGGCGAGTGGTTCTATGACGAGTGCAAATAAAAGTGGGGATAGGGGACATTCTTGTCTACAACCTCTGGATAAGTGAAATTTGGGTGACAACATTTGGTTTGTCAGTATTCTAGCTGTTGGGGTTTTACATAGGAGTTTCACCCATGAGCAAAAGTTTTCACCGAGTTGAAATTTTTCCATCACAGAGAAAAGATAGGCCCATTCCACTTGATCAAATGCTTTTTCAGCATCTAGCGAGATGATTGCTAAGTCTTCATTTTATATTCTATCTGAATATTATATTAAACAAGCGTCTCAAATTGAAGAATGAATATCGTTTAGATATAAAGCCTGATTGGTCAGGGTGTATTAATTTTATCGATAACTAAACTTAATCTTAGTGGGCTAAAATTTTAGCTAATATCTTCTGATCAGTGTTTAAAAGGGCTATGGCTCTATACGAGCCAGGGTCTTCAAGATCCTTATCTCTTTTTGGGATAAGTGTAAGCAAGTCTCCCTTGTCTGATCTGATTTTGTAAATTGTGGGTTCGACTTCTAGTTTGCGGAGTTGACGAGCTAACAATTTCTGTGGTTTGTCTCCAAATTCAAAGTGTGTTTGTTTAGTATGCTGGACAAGCCTTAAGATTTGAGCTGAATGTATATGATTTAACCTATATTTGAGAGCAGCAATTTTATTATGTTTAATCATAGCAGGAGCGATCGCGTTTTCTATGTCAAGCTGTTTTATCTGTCCTTCGAGCTCATGTTGTTCAGCTCGGTTCTCCTTGTTTTGGAAAGCTTGAAAGGCAATAATACATCCTCTCACAAACGCTTTAAATGTTTCCCAGAGCAGGGAAACGGGTGTTTCTGGAAGGTAATTTGTTTGAAAAAAAGTTTTAATCGGCGAGTTAAGATAGTCATAGCATGCCGTGTCATTTAGAATTTGTGGGTTAAATCTCCAATTTGTCTGTTTCTCCGATATTCCTTGTAGCTTTACCCTAAAGGTTAGGGGAGAGTGATTGGATATAATAATGTTATGATATTTTGAGTTATACATATAAGGAATAAGTTTGAAATCCATTAAGAAATATTAAATTCTTGAATATGTTTTGTGCACTGGTGAATAAAATGAATACTCTCACCCTGAGGGGTTTTCAATTCTCCAAACGTCTTTTATATTTGCACTATTTATATATGAATTTAATAATTCACACAACTTGGATTTTGTTTTCTTTTGAGTTGGCGATCTGTCCAAATAGGGATCTAATGTACAGTTTAAATCTCCTCCAATTATCAAATTCTATTGTCCAAATTCTGGAATAGTATTAAATATTTTCTTAAAAACTAGCGGGTTGTTAAAGTTTGGTGCATAGATATTCACCAATATCAGTCTTGTTGAATGCAATTCACCCACTAATATCAGATATCTACCTTCAGTATCAACAATAGAGGAGGTATATTTAAATGGTGTACCCTTACGAATTAAAATGGCTACCCTTCTTGACTTAAAGGAGAATGATGAATGATATAATCTATCAAACCATTTGCCTTTCAGTCTATTGTGTGCTTCGTTTTAGAGATGGGTTTCCTGAAGGACCATTATGTCAGCATTAATTGATTTTAAGTGTGATAGTACTTTACCTATTTTAATTGGTTCGTTAACGCCCTTGACATTCCAACTACAGAATGTGATTCCTTTACCCCCAATTTTCGTAGTAGTATCTTGCATCTTATAGGTTATATGGTCTGTGGTAAAGTAAATGGTTTAACACATTAGACATAGCATTATGCTTGAATGGAGGGTGGATGGGCATTTGTTCTGTTTGATCTGTCTCCCGAAAGTATCTCCCAAAAAGATATAAATTCTTAATAATGAAATAAAAATTAGAAATGAAATAAGTAAGTAAAGAGTTAAAAGAGTGCAGGAAAAAAAAAGAAACAACTAAAACTACGACTTCAATCAGTGCAGTTAGTGAAAGCCGCCCCATTGTGGCAAAAAATCCAAAAACTTCCGAAGCTTTTAATAAAATTAATACTAGCTCCATTTTTAAAGAATTTTAATAAAAGAAAGAAAAATAGGAGAAGTAAACAGGACAGGCCCAAAAGAATTTAATCCAACAATAGGCCAATTCCCCCCCCCCCCCCCAGGAAGTGTTAGTTGAGTATTAGAGGTAAAGTTTACATGTCAAGTATTGCTTGAATTTCTTATTGGTAGTAATTAATAATATTTTTTATTAGTGGTAATTAATAGTAATTAATAGTAATTTAACTTGTTCACCAAACTCAGATCTTTAAGTTGTAACACCTTAAAGTTCAATCAGTTCTCTGCCGGCTATTAAAGCCATGGGATGATATTCACCCCTCCAACGACTTTTCAATCTCCCGAGAGAATTCAAGTGCTTTTTTGTGATCAGCAAAGAAGGATTCTGTCGCCTTGTAGGTGACTCGGAACTTAGCAGGGTACAGCAGTCCAAATCTGAGCGTTGGGATCTGCCTCAGAATTGCTATTGCCTCATTAAAAAGTGCTCATCTCTTAACAGCCTCAGCAAGATAATCTCTGAAAACAGGGCCGGCCTTAGGAGGTGCTGGGCACAATTGGGAACAATTTTCATAGAAATATGAATGAATAATTATAAATGAGTCTCGTGTCGTGAGTAATATGACAGTCAGTCGGCTTTAAAGAAATCTTAAACCGCGCATGCGCAGATTGTTCTCTCCGTAAAAATAAAAAAAAATAAAAATAAAGTAACAATTCAATTTGCCCAAGGCTTCCAAATCTCCTTCTTTCTGAATTACTGAATGGGTGGGGGGTGGAGGGTGACGGCAGGTGGAAAGATGATGGGGAAAACGGGAGCACACCGGGACAACATGAATCAGTTGTCATCTTATTGAATGACTACACTAGCTCAAGGGACCAATTGGGGGGGAGATTTACTTTCACAGCGTGTGGGGAGTCTAGCCAGGGGTAAAGTTGCGGGGAGGGCGGGAGCGTTGAGAAGGAGGGGGTCGGGGTTCATGCCAGTAACCCACTCACTCACCGCTGCCGCGGCGCTCCGGGCGCAGAGCCACCGCATTGTGGCCGGGGAGGGAAGAAGCTCGCATGGCTATGAGTGGCCGCCATCACCGTACAGCGGAACCGACTGCCATCTCAGCGCCTTCTTCCGGCCCGCTAACCTCTGGCAGTGCTCTCCGTCTGAACAGTGAGGGGACCAGCTCAAGAGCAAAGATCATAGAGCGGAGTGGGTCAGCGGGTGATGGATAACATCACAGCGGGCGGTGGAGCTTACTCCTGTGGCAGCGTGAACAAGGGATCAATTGAGGTTACTCACACTGACATATGGAGTAAGCTCCACCACCCGCTGTCGTGTTATCCATCGCCCGCTGACCCTCTCTTGAGCTAGATGCTGGCATGATCCCCGACCGCCTCCTTCTCAAAGCTCCTGCCCTCCCCGCAACTTTACCCCTGGCCAGACTACTCACACGCTGTGAAAGGAACTCTTCCCCCCAGCAGCGCTGTCCTTTTACAGCCGCATCCCACTTTACAGCCGCTTCCCATCAGCTGCTAGCAATGAGGAATAGACTTGGCTATCCCTCAGTACAGCAACATCGTTCTTGATGTTGCTGTACTGAGGATTAACAAAGTCTATCTTTCTTGGCTAACAACCTAACCTTCGGCCTCCAAGATGCAGGTACATTTTCTAGCAATGTTACAACATTTTGAGATTTTAAAAATCAAGTCTGCAATTTATCGCATCAGATAAAGCAAAAAATAAGTTTAATTTGACACCTAATTCACTTTCATATCTTAAGTATTAAAAAAGTTATGGCCATTTTCATACTCGGAAACTAGCATCTTGTTCCCTATTGCTTTTCCATTGACTTAACACAAAGCTGTGATCGAGGACAGTCAAAAGCCCATAACTTCCTTAAAAATTAAGAGAACTGAATGAAAATGTCATTTATAGATTGAAGCATTCCTAAACAAATATAAAACATTTACTTGGATGACCTGAAATTAAAGCATATAATGAGTTAATTACCTAATTATAGCTAATTACAAAATTGACCGTTGTGACGGAAATAGTAATAAACACCTAGACTGCCTTGAAAATTCAAAAATGTGATATTCTCAAGATCAGAACTTTAATATTATTGTATAAAATGCTGTAAGTCCATAACAGATAGGTAAATAAATTACAATTTCTAGCAATAGACCAAGTCTTTATGGAGAAGATCAGTTGCTACCTGGTACATTGGCATATCATAATCAGTAGCATCATCATACTCCTCAGATTGTAACCAATAAACAACTCTGTACACCTTGTTTCTCCTCAACTTTTCAATGTTGGCATTGTAAACTACAGGTTTTTGCTCTTCAAACCACGCAAGACATGCCTTTCTGCCCACTACTTTCCCATTAAGAATGTCCTGTAGATGCAATTTTTTAAGAAAAGGATAATTTTTAAAAATAGCCTAAGTATCCAAATAACAAACTAATCCCATTCACACAAGAATTCACAATATAACATGATTTTTAAATCTCACCATCATGAATTTATATGCCAGATGGAAGGAATTTGATGTTTAATTCCCATAAATAATCTAGAAACATCCACTCAATATAATCAAAATCTCTGTAGAACCTGCAATGTGGTGTTACATATAAATTGCAATCAGTGATGGAAATGGGGTTTAGGAACTAGGGATACGCTAAGGTCCGTGAGGCTGAGGTTGGGTAGGAAGGGGGGGGGGGGGGGGGGGGGGGGGACAAAGTAATTTTTAAAACTTATTTAATTGTGATTGTGAAGTCTTTTTAAAATGTAATTGTGAAGTCTTTTCAAAATCACAACTGTTTTTAAATAAATGTTATTCAATGCAATAGCGAAGTATTTTGGATCGATGGGGTCATCAATTGTAGCAAGACCAAGCGGTTAGAACAAATAGTTTTATTAACAAAACGCATTTGAATTACACGTGCACTTAGTCGAGAGAAACGGTTTGAAGCTGTTGTCATTGCAAAGAGCACTAGCTAACTGAAAACACCTCCTAACTCGAAACCCCGCGAAAAAACCCTGTCACTTGACAGTCCCGAGGGTTCTGCATAACATAGCTTAACCACTGGGTGCCGCTACAGACGACTCAATCAGTAATGGGACTGGTGTGGCCATACTCACCATTTCACAAGTGGGAAGAACAGTCTTTGGAAAACAAGATCGCAAGGGATTAGAGGGAAGCTTGAGATGAATAGGAAATAACAGGAGAACAAAATGTTTATTGTAATTCAGAGAACAATTAAACATGTGCATGGCCAAAGGCCACTGAATATGTGGGAAACAGTTCTTAAGGAATTAACTGAAGGATGACGGTTACTCTTTGGGAGAGAGGCTACTGGAGCTCAAACCACAGGGATAATACATGGCCCACTACACCAGAGAATCCAATAATAGTCATATTCTGGGTAGGCTATACTTTGCAAAGAGAAGGCACTGATGTGAGGAACTGGTACGCAACTGAAACTAGTTTGGAGCAACTTCTGATCAAGACAAAGAGAAAATGATACAGTATGATGTTGCTGCAAGTATAGTGGTTGAAAAATCAGTGAAATGTTATTAAGCTCAGCACAGTCCAAACAAGGGTGTGATCCATGCCACCAAGTAAAAATCTCAGATGAAAAAGAAACGATTTCCATTTTACCCGAATGGAGCGAGAGGTAAGTAAACCCTCAGCTCCTCCTAAATCAAGAGCCGGTCGCCAACAATAGTGATCAATGGAGACGGTCATGTTAGCATTTGGAAACTTAGGTTTTCCCACAATAAACTCCCTTATTTCTTCTCAATTGCCAATTCATTAATTTGAGTGAGAAAACTGCTCACCAGGAGATAGTAAATTCACCAGGCAAGAGGGGGCTCAGGCTTCGAACTAATAATTGGAATTTCACATTTCCAGTGTCCACTTTAGAGGATTGAACCTTTTCTGACTATTATTACATCCCAGCTCTTGTTAATGTCCCTTTAGAGATAAGACAATTAAATGTTTTGGAATCAATGAAGAAAAATAGGAAATAATTTGGAATTCATCATACTTTACAAAAGTGCAAATGAGGTGGCACCAACCTGGATGAGGGAGAATGGACAGACCATCCAAAGTCACCTATCTTCAGCACCCCATAAAGGCCGCTCATCAGATTCTCTGGTTTAATGTCCCGATGAATGACCTTCTTTGCATGACGATATAGCAATGCATCTGCCAGCTCCAAAATGTACTGGAATAAAAGAAACAACGAGCATCGCTTCGTTCACTGCTCCCTGAAGGTAATTTGTGCAAAACAACATTTTTGAAAATAATAAACACGTTAAGAACAGCACACAGAGCAGGATAGGCATCAATCAAATATTCAGTCATATGGGAAATAATCAATGCAAGTTTGGAGATCGAAGGAATGGGTTCTGTACAAATATCAGAAGCGACGCACAAAATGCCCGAGTGTGTACATTGTGGCCATGGATAATGACAATGCACGCATCGAGTGAAACGAGTTCCTTACTCCAAGTTTCTTCCAAATGTCACAAACATGACTGATTCATCTGCTCGCTAGAATTTCTTCACATTAAATTGAACTTAATTATGGCCTAAATTCCAGCATTCCCATGTTCCACAATATGAATTGACAATTCACCTAAATATTAACAGCTTGAGAAACGGGATTATTGTAATGATTTTAACGAGGCTTCTTTGGTCCCCTTCTTAATTCTGTGGAAGTTTTCGACCTTTGTGCAGAAAGGATTTAGAAGGATGTTGCCAGGACTTGAGGTTCTGAGCTAAAGGGAAAAGTCCTCAGTACAATGTAGTACTTGACCTGGACCAGCGGATCACGGCTTCAGGGGGAGCCACTGAGCCGGTCCCTGCTGGTTGGACCCGTGGTCCGACTGCCGGCCTACAGGGGGGGCACTCAGCCATTCCTTGGTCATTCGACCTGGCAGACTGACAGCCTACAGGGGGAGCCACTGAGCTGGTCCCTGCTGGTTGGACACGCGGTCAGACTGCCGGCCTGCAGGGGGAGCCACTGAGCCGGTCCCTGGTCGTTGGACCTGGCAGACTGGTGACCTACAGGGGGAGTCACTGAGCTGGTCCCTGGTCGTTGGACCTGGCAGACTGCCGGCCTACAGGGGGAGCCACTGAGCTGGTCCCTGGTCGTTGGACCTGGCAGACTGCCAGCCTACAGGGGGAGCCACTGAGCCGGTCCCTGGTCGTTGGACCTGGCAGACTGCCGGCCTACAGGGGGAGCCACTGAGCCGGTCCCTGGTCGTTGGACCTGGCAGACTGCCGGCCTACAGGGGAGCCACTGAGCCGGCCCCTGGTCGTTGGACACGCGGTCACACTGCCGGCCTACAGGGGGAGCCGCTGGGCCTGTCCCTGGTCGTTGGACACGCGGTCACAATGCCGGCCTACAGGGGGAGCCACTGAGCCAGTCCCTGGCTGTTGGACACGCGGTCACACTGCTGGCCTACAGGGGGAGCCGCTGAGCCAGTCCCTGGTCGTTGGACCTGGCAGCGCCCAGCGGCTCAGGGGAGTTGTAGACATTGTGGTGGGGACAGGTTACATTTCCCGTCACGCCTCATTTAAAAAAATTATACAAATACTTTTATTCAAAAATATAAAAATAAACATACGGAGTATTAACACAATCAAAGACTGCCTATGTTGACAGTTTACAAACAATCGATCATCAAATTACTATAACGCCAACTTTATCAACAAAACACTCGACCTCCCGTGGCGACCAGCGTTCACGGAAGGCCTCCAAAGTCCCCGTGGACACCGTGTGTTCCCTCTCTAGGGACACGCGGGCACAGACGTAGGCCCGGAAAAGGTGCAGGCAGTCAACCCCGGTGCGGCCGTCGATTACCCGCTGCCTGGACTCATGAATGGCCATCTTGGCAAGGCACAGGAACAGACGGATAGGGAGTTCAATCCGTCAGATTGAAAAGACTAGGCTTGTATTCATTGGAGTTTAGAAGGATGAGGGGATATCTTATAGAAACATATAAAATTATAAAAGGACTGGACAAGCTAGATGCAGGAAAAAAAAATTCAATGTTGGGTGAGTCCAGAATCAGGGGCCACAGTCTTAGAATAAAGGAGAGGTAATTTTCACCCAGAGAGTTGTGGATTTATGGAATTCCCTGCCACAGAGGGCAGTGGAGCCCAAATCACTGGGTGGATTTAAGAGAGAGTTAGATAGAGCTCTAGGGGCTAATGGAGTGATATGGGGAGAAGGCAGGCACGGGTTATTGATAGGGGACGATCAGCCATGATCACAATGAATGGCGGTGCTGGGCCGAATGGCCTCCTCCTGCACCTATTTTCTATGTTTCCAAGCGCCATCTAGTGTCCAATGCCCATATTACACCATGGGGTAATATCGCTCCATAGATGCTGCTGCACCCGCTGAGTTTCTCCAGCATTGTTGTGTACCTTACACCATGGGGAGCCTATTTCTGTTGCAGTCTATTTAAACTATATATATACATATATATGGCTTGTGAATATGACTGTAATCATATATAATTATGTATATCTATATTATATAAAAATAATAGAATGAATATAAGATACTGTATGAGTATATGAGGGTTTTTTCTTTTCTTTTTCTTTTTTGTATGGCTTTGTAAATATTTGATTAGTGTTTAAATGTAAATAATTTGGTGTACATATAGTGGCTGGTGTACATATGGTGTACATATAGCTGCTAAATTTGTATAAGATAATTACAAGCAGTTGAATAAGGGGTGGGAATTAATAAGCTTTGGCTTCTTCCTGCTCCTTTTCGGACACATATGATTTCATTTATTTATAGATATTGTTTATGACACTTTATAAATATTTTTGTTTTGTTTTTTGTATGCTGTTTCACACTTGCTTTTTATTCTTTTATTCTGTTAGAAATAAATAATAAAATAAAAATATAATATAATTGTGAGTGTGTTTTTTGAATGATTGCCGCAGTGGTCCGGCTCCTGAACCAGCCTAATTAATGGGCGAGGGCAGTTCCTGTGGGTTCCCCCGTTTACTGAACCACACTGACTGCCAGTGTGCAGAGTGGGGAGTCACAGCCATAGTGGGACTGGGGCAATGCCAGGCTGGGGGAAGGCTAAGGCATCTTCCACTGACAGGAAAATGCCTAACCCTAACCCGCCCCCCCAATCCAAAGCTGCCCACTGCTGGAGCTGAAGCCGCTTTGGGACGGGTTGCGGGCTCCGTACGTGTGGCCCCGTAGCGCATCCACCTCGGCCAGCATGCCCTTCTGGTGGTGGGGAGCAGCACTGCCTTGCACGCCGCCCGGGCCGCCTTCAGCACCCCCAGAGCGCCGGCTCCGTCAGTCCGCCCGCACGCTCGCTGCAACACCGTACGGCCGACAGCCAGACCGATCCCTCGCAGCACTCACCTGCCTACCGACAGCCCGACCGACCCCATGCTGCATTCACCGGCTTACCGACAGCTCGACCGACCCCTTCGCAACACTCACCAGCCTACCAACTGCCCGACTGAACCTTCGCAGCACTGACAGGCCTACCGACAGTCCGACCGACCCCTCGCAGGATTCACTGGCCTAGCGACAGCCTGACCGACCCCTCGCAGCACTCACCGGCTTACCAACTGCCCGACCGACCTCTCGCAGCACTCACCGGCCTACCGACCAGACCGACGACTGTCTAAGTCACCCTGTATTCTCATAGCATCCTCCTCACAGTTCCACTGCCACCCAGTGGAACTTTGTGTTATCTGCAAATTTGCTAATGTTACTTTGAATCCCTTCATCTAAATCATTGATGTATATTGTAAATAGCTGCAGTTCCAGCACCGAGCCTTGCTAATCACTGTCTGCCATTCTGAAAGGGACCCGTTAATCCCTACTCTTTGTTTCCTGTCTGCCAAACAATTTACTATCCATGTCAGCACTCTACCCACAATACCATGTGCCCTAATTTTGCTCACTAATCTCCTATGTGGGACCTTATCAAATGCTTTCTGAAAGTCCAGGTCCACTACATCCACTGGCTCTCCCCTGTCCATTTTCCTAGGTACATCCTCAAAAAAATCCAGAAGATTAGTCAAGCATGATTTCCCCTTCGTAAATCCATGCTGACTCGGACCGATCCTGTTACTGCTATCCTAATGTGTCGCTATTTCATCTTTTATGATTGACTCCAGCAACTTCCCCACCACCGATGTCAGGCTAACTGGTCTATAATTCCTTGTTTTCTCTCTCTCGCATTTCATAAGAAGTGGGATAACATTAGCTACCCTCCAATCCACAGGAACTGATCCTGAATCTATAGAACATTGGAAAATGATCAGAATGGCAGCAGCAAATGCAGTGGGAGGACAGGGAATCCGCAATACCCTGCTAGTGAGCACGAAGGACCTCAGCGAGGGGACTCCCTTTTCACGGGACCTGTTCGTCAGGAAGTTGTACTTCAAATAAGTAGAAATAATGAGTTTCCCCAGCAATATTGACGTTGCTGTGTTGCATCTAGTGGGAGGTATGTGTCGTGAAAAGGATCAATCACACTGTCCACTCTTCAGGTCAAACTGAATGCATTTATTTTCATGGACCCTGAAGGGATCAATGGGAGAAGGCAGTCTTACATCAGAACAATCTTGAACGCCACGTATTTCCGGTCCTGCTGAATATTTTCACATGTTTTCTTTCAGATTTTGAAATCTGCCATTTTATTGCATTTAGACTGATTATCAGAAGATGAACTGCACAGATGCAATAGAATGTTCCTGACAATATTCAGTGTAATAAAGCAACAGTTAACAGTAGAGTGGCATGACTGGGTGCAACTTTGTACGTTTAAAGTCTATGGTGATAGAAGGTATTGATTTGCTTGATAAACCTGAGTCTGCAGAGTTATAGCTACTCAGGAGGGTTGATATAAAATGCTTGTTTGCATGAGAGTACTCACCAAACATATGCATTTTCTACCTTCCCCTTTGAGTATTGTTAGCACCTTGTCTGAAGCACTGACAATGACTGGAGTAAAAGCTTCGACTAAAAATGCACATCTAGCATATTACCATGGATACAGCCATGGTAAGTAGTTTGTAAATGCCACATTAAACTTCAGTACGAAGTGCCTGTGGTGACTGAGCCTTTATAATTTCTGCCAACAATCCCCACCGATTCTGCAACAAGGTGCTCAAGCTTCCCTTTTATATGTGCATGGATGTTTAAACATGTTCTTATTGAAGTGGCAAAGTTATGAAGACCTGCTTTTCTTTGTGATTGTCAAATGCCAGTTGTTGCCTGCATGTGAGGCCATTGATGCATGTCAGGAACAGTAAAAAAAAGTTTTTTAAAAAGTGGTTTTCATTACTAGAAGTTAACGTTGAATTAAGCAATGGGATTTGAAGAGAAAACCTACGGGTAACCCATTTCACAGCAAAATACATGCACTCACCATCATTTTCCCACTTTAAAAAATCATGGATTTAAAAATCATGGTGAATGTGCTTGAGTTTCAGATTCATGCTCCAACTAATTTAACTCACAGCTCAGAGACGAATTTTGTAAAATTATCTTTTTTGTTTTGTTTCATTCCTAAAAGGTATCTAACTAATTTAATGGTGTATCTGTACCAAATGAATATGGCTGCAAGCTAGTTTGTACATTGCAATAAAGTGAGGATTTAAATATAAACCTAACATCAAAGATTCATTTTGGAAACTTTTATTGAGAAGTATTTGACGCACATAGTTGCCTGCAACAAGATCTTAATCTTGAAACACCTCTAACTCACTAAGCACATCCAGGTCTCACAAACATGGCCTTTACAGATATCACCTCAGCTCATTTGATGTGCTTCATCTGATTTCTGATAATCTGATCTGATTTCCTCTTAACACTGTGGCTGTGAGCATGTCTGCTGCATGGAAACACATCTACATATGGTGTCCCAAAAGTTGGCCTCTATATTCTTTTTCACGTAGATTCTTTATACTGAATGTATGATCTTTGAATGTGAAAACAATCCTGGATATATTCCGTCTCAAAACTTGCATTTATGTCTAATTCTACTTGGGTTTAGTTCAGGTTAGTTTTGAGATACAAAATAGAAACAGGCCCTTCAACTCACCCTCAGTCCACACCGACAATCGTTCTCCCATTTACAATAGTTCGATGTTATCTCACTTTCTCATTCACTCCCTACGCATTAGGAGTAATTTACAAAGGCCAAATTAATCTACAAATCTGTGCATTTTTTTGATGTTGGAGGAAACCAGACCTGGAGAAAACACACACAGTCACAGAAAGAACATGCTAACGCCACACAGACCGCACCCGAGGTCAGGGAGGTGCTGGGAGCCAGCAGCTCTACAAACTGTGCCACTATTCCACCCTTATGGCGTACTTCGATAATGGTTAAGATATCTTAATCATTTTTCATAAAGATGCACCTATGTAAATGTCAAACATTTTTTATACTGCTTTTTACTTGGTGATGTGTTACATTAACAACCTTTTTGTTTTGGGTGTTCCTATTCTTTTTCTTCTCATTTATGTTGCTAATGGCATTGAATTTGCTATTACTTGGCAAGTAAGAGTATGAGAGGCCAGTTACTGTGAAACAGTAGTATCCTTGCAGTGTATGGTTACTGAATTTCAATCAGGTAAGGAGAATGAATAGATAATTAATTTTGACATGTGTGCAAAATGTCAAGGATGGCTTTGCTATTTTGGAGGATTGGCCTGAGATTGGCAAATGTAAAATTCAAGGTGCAGTGTACCTTTCCAGCAACATAACACTTGCCAGATAATTCTATCTGTAAGTCTCCAAAATAAATGCAAGCCGAGCATGTGGTATTTTCGTGTATTGCCTAAAACCTCAGCAATACTTCATACAATGTGCATTTTAATTTAATCTGCACATTTAATTTAATGTCACCACATTGGAGGAAGGATGTGGAGTCTTTGGAGAGAATGCAAAAGAGGTTTGCCAAATGCTGTTTGGATTAGAGGGTGTCAGCTATAAGAAGCGGTTGTACAGACATATTTGTTTTCTCTAGAGCATCAGAGGCTGACAGGAGCCCTGATAGAAGTATATACAATTATGAGGCATAGATAAGATAGACAGTCAGAAGCCCTTTCCAGGGATAGAAATGTCAAAGACTTGAGGGCATAGTTTTAAAGTGAGAGAGGCACAGTTTTTACACCGATGGGTGCCTAGAACTTGTTATCTAAATTGTAGGTTGCAGAGCTTTGAGGTGCAGAGGGATCTAAGTGCTTTGCATGATTTGGCTAGTGTGAAGATTTAGTGAGAAATTAACAACATTAACAGGATATTATTTATCACTTAGGTGTTTTGAATAAAAAATTAGGAAGATTATGTTTCTGTTGTATAGGCACATCTGGAGTATTGTGTAAGTAGTGGTCCCTTATTTTCAGGAAGAATGTTAATGCAGTGGAAGCAGTGCAGAAGCGGTTTGCTGGACTCAAGGGTTGGACAGGCTGAGCTTGCATCTGCTGTATAGATGAATCATAGAAATACAGCAAAGAAACAGATCCTTCAGCCTAACTCATCCATGCTGACCAAGATACCCCGGGGAAAGGGTATTTGATTGAAAACAGAATCAATCTGGAGAATCCGGATCCAGGGAGTACTGCTTAAAAATAAGCATGCACCCCATTAAATCAGAGATGTGGTGAAATATTTTCCTCTTAATGGAAGCAAAATGTTTGAATATTTTCAAGGAAAAGGTAGATGGATTCCTGATGAGCAAAGAGGTGAGATGTTACCAGGAATAAGTGGAAGTGCTAGGTTGCGGTTGCAATCAGATCAGCAATTATATTATGGAATGGCAGAGCAGACTTGAGAGGCCTAGTGTCCTCCTTCAGCTTCTAATTGGTATGTTTGTATTATGAGAATTGTAGGTAGATCTCAGCTGTTCTTCCATTTTGTCTTAAAAATGGGCAGTGCTTAATTCTGTGGGAATCAAACTTTACTTCAGTGAAATGTGTAGGAAGGAACTGCAGATGCTGGTGTAAACCTAAGATAGACAAAATGATGGAGTAACTCAGCATCTCTGGAGAAAAGGAATAGGGTTCGTTTTGGGCCAGACCCCTTCTTCAGACTGTAGTCTGATTCCAATTTTTCTTTTATATTTGGGTTATAAATTTATGGGTTATAAACTTAAAGCCTGCAATACAAGTCATGATATTGACATTTGGGAAAGGGATAATTCCTATAATCAAAAGGGGTCGCTAAATGTGTCTAGGCCCAAAACATCACCCATTCAGTTTCTCCAGATATGCTGCCTGTCCAACTGAGTTACTCCAGCATTTTGTATCTATCTTTACTCAAGTGAAGTCGCCCTTCAGCGCTAGGCTAAACATGCCTGGTGCAAGTGGCCCACTCAGTCAACAACTTGAACGCCCACATGTCTTGTTTTTGAGGGGAAAATGACAGAATACTGGATCACAATAGTTAAGCCTGTAAACTGGTGTCACATTTATGCTATCAAAAGTTGTATAAAAATAGTGCATGCTTTGATTCTGTAGAGCAGTCTCTTGCTTGACTGTTCTCCTTGTCTGACAAGTTATTGCAAATAAAAAAGAAGTTAACTGTCCCTCAAGTCTCATGTAAATTATTCTGACTGTATCCTCATATATAAGGAGACAACTGAGTTGATGCCAGCATTCAAATAAAAAAATATACAAAACCGGACATTGTGCATTTCATGTTGTTGAGAGAGGCTTGGGTGGAGATGGTAGGGGCTCTCACCACAACCTTCATTGGATCTTTATTGAAGTAGTGAAGGACCAGAGTATTGCAAATAACATAAATGGTAAACAAAAAATGGAAGCCTGCCACTAAGTGCCTAAGTCAGACCAACAGCTATGGCAGAATGTGGTTTTTCAGAGAATATTTAAAGACAAACACAAATGACAGGATGCAAAAGGAAAGTCATGACTGACTTTATTTGAATTTGTTGATGATGTGAAGGAGATGTTGTTAAAGGCAATGGAGCTGATACATAACAGAGTCTGACAACATGATTTCGGAAAGAGAGCTGGATTTAATAGAAATATTGGTTTTCTGTGGCCCAGTGCAGAAAGAATTGGTGATTTTATTCTGAACATCAAATCAGCTCACAGCAATAAACGCATGTTGAAGCAACATAAGCAGAGAAGCTGAAAGGAATTGAGAATTCCACAGATTCACAACGCTCTGGGTGAAAAGGTTTTTCCTAATCGTAGTCCTAAATGGGACAACCCCTTATTCTTAAACTGTGACCCCTGGTTCTGGACTCCCCCAGTATCAGGACATTTTTTGTCCAATCCTTTAAGAATTGTATATGTTTCTATAAGATACCCTCTCATCCTGCTAAATTCCAGTGAATATAAGCCCAGTCGATCCATTCTTTCATTATATATCTGTCCCACCATCCCAGGAATTAACCTAGTGAACCAACATTGCACCCCCTCAATAGCAATAATGTCCCTCAAATTAGGAGACCAAAACTGCACACAATATTCCATGTGTAGTCTCAACAGGGCCCTGTATAACAACAGTAGGATCTCCTTGCTTCTATGCTTAAATCCTTTTGCTATGAAGGCCAACATGCCATTTGCTTTCTTCACTGCCTGCTTCGCCTGCATGCTTACTTTCAGTGACTGATGCCACCAAAGAGGATAACCTCACATTTATCCACATTATACTGCATCTGCCATGCATCTGCCCACCCACCCAACCTAAACCACTCTGCAGCCTCATAGCATCCACCTTGCAGCTCACACTGCCTCCCAGCTTTGTGTCATCCACAAACTCTGAGATACAAACAAGCTTCTGGTAAACTCCAGATTTTGATATCTTTAACCCCTGTTTTCTATGAAGACTGGGGAAATTCAGCACGTTTCTTATGACTTTCACAAACTTCTACAGAAGCACCATAGTAAACATACTGTTGGGTTGCGTCACAGCTTGGTTTGCGGCAAGTTTGGCCCAAGACTGTAAACGGTTTTGATAAGGGGAGATCTTGTCTGCCAAATCTGTTGGAGTTTTTTGAGGAGGTAAAGTTGTGGACTACTTTCTAAATGGGGAGAATGATACAGAAATTGGACGTGCAAAGGGACATGGGAGAGCTGGTGCAGGATTGCCAAAACGTTAGTTTGCAGGTCGAGTCAGCAGTAAGGAAAGCAAATGCAATGTTAGCATTCATTTTGAGGGGACTAGAATATAGAAGCAAGGATGTAATGCTGAGGCTTTATCAGGTGCTGGTGAGGCTACATTTGGAATATTGTGAGCAGTTTTGGGCCCCATATCTGAGGACAGATGTGCTGGCTTTGGAGAGGTTTCAAAATGATCCCAGGTTAGGTTAACGTATGAGGAGCGTTTTATGGCTCTGGGCCTATACTCACTGGAGTGTAGAAAGAGGAGGGAGAGTCTCATTGAAACCTGCCAGATAATGAAAGGCCTGGATAGAGTGGATGCTTCGTGTAATGGGATAGTCAAGGACCAGAGAACCTAGCCTCAGAATAATAGGACAAACCTTTGAAATGGTGACGAAGAGGAGTATCGTGAGCCAAGGGTAGTGAATCTGTGGAGTTCATTGCTACACACAGTTGTGGAGGCCAAGACATTGGGTATTTTTAAGACTCAGATTCATAAGTTCTTGATTGGGAAGAGCATCAAAGGTTACAGTACAGGAGAATTGGGTTGAGAGGGATAAATAGATCACCCATGATTGAATGGCTTAATTCTGCTCCAATGTCTTATGGTCTGCAAGAAATTGCACAGAGTTATACATGTAGACCAGTAAATCACACCGACCAGACTTCCCTCCATTGACTCCATCTACACTTTCATGCTGCATTGGAAAAAGCCAACATAATTAAAGACGTCCCACTCTCATCATTCCTTCTCCATGCCTCCATCTGGCAGAAATGCACACACCACCAGACTCAGGATTAACTTCTTCCCCTGTAATCAATGTCCTGAATGGTCCTTTCATGAACTTGGGTATGGTCCGATGCACCTCTACCCCATTGCAGACATTGGACTTTGTCAATGGAACTGGTGCACTATAAGTCTGAACTCATCCTTCTCGGCCCCTCGGACTCAATCAAAATGATAGCAGGCAGCCTTGGAAACCATACCCCACTACTCAAACCTCACGTCAAAAACCTTGGCGTGATATTTGACTCAGCACTGAAATTTGACAATCAAGTCAATGCCGTGGTAAAAAGCTAGCTTCTTTCAGCTTCCGACGATAGCTAAAATAAAAAAATTCCTCCAGTTTGATGATCTGGAAAAGATCATCCACACATTCATCTCCTCCCGCCTAGATTACTGCAACTCCCTTTACACTGGCATCAGCCAATCTTCCCTGTCCCGCCTGCAACTGGTCCAAAACGTCGCAGCGAGACTGACGGGCACCCGAAAAAGGGACCACATCACCCCGATCCTGGCCTCTCTCCACTGGCTCCCTGTGCGGTTCCGTATAAACTTCAAGATTCTCCTCCATGTCTACAAAGCCCTCAATGGGCTTGCCCCCACCTACATAAAAAGTCTTCTCACCCACCACTCCACCTCCAGGCCCCTCAGATCAGCCGACTTGGGGTTGCTGATTATACCACGGTCTAGGCATAAGCTCAGGGGTGACCGCGCCTTTGCGGTTGTAGCCCCTAGACTGTGGAACAGCATCCACTTTCCCATCAGAACTGCCCCCTCCATCGACTCTTTTAAGTCAAGACTAAAGACTTATCTATACTCCCAAGCCTTTCCTGACGTCCTCTGAGTGAGGGCTACATGTATATATGTATGTAGTTTGTTTTGTTGTGCTATTCTTATAACAAATGTAAAGCACTTTGGCCAACGAGAGTTGTTTTTTAAATGTGACATGACTTGACTTGACTAATGATGAGAACTACATCCTGCACTCTGGATCTTCCGCTTTGCTCTACCTATTGTACTTGAGTTTGAGTTGATTTTATTTATTATCTGATCTGATAATAGTATCAGATAGCATACTAAACAACGTGTTTCATTGTACCTTGATACATCTGATGATAATAAATCTAAACCCAACTTTCTAAAAATAGTTGTTCCCAACAAAAGTTGAAAAAGTGTCTTCATTCAAATAATATTTCGGCGCTGCCATGTATCACTCACTGGGTTTCATAATGAGAAGTTTATCTTTGAAATTAGCGTGCTCGGCCAACGTTTCAAGCGCTTGCAAAAGCCTGCAAGTCAGTGAACACGTCTTGTTTTCCATCATCTGCAGCTCGGAATCAGTCGAGGGCAGCTGAAGTGTGAACGTTCAGAGTTCAGATGGCGTCTCACCGCGAGCACAAACACTAATCTCTTCCTGCCACTCACCTCCGGTTTAATACAACGCAAAGCATAAACTCGGCTAACGGAAGCCGGGCATCTTGTTGGCAAGCAGAGGCAGTGTAAAAATAAAAGAGGGCTGGTGAAAATATTTGACTCCGAATTTACAAGATACATAATTAAAAAGCATGAGGATAAATAACTACGAAGAACTGAAAAGAGTTGGTTTTCCTGCCGGGCGCTGTTTTTGTGGCAAAGGTCACCTTTTTGGAATCTGGAGTAAGAAAGTTTTCCAATAACCTTTTGAACTGGAGTGTAAAATATTATTTCAGCTTTTCTTTAAACCTAAATAATTTAGTTTGGCTCAAGATGTTAGTATTTAAAATTATATGTCTGAAGAAGGGTTTCGGCCCGAAACGTTGCCTATTTTCCTCGCTCCAGAGATGCTGCTGCACCCGCTGAGTTTCTTTTTTGTGTACCTTTAAAATTATATAGATAGTTTGCATTGTTGTGTCTGTTAACAGTAATTTGCATTAACAGGTATATTCTAATTACAATGTTCGGTTGAACGTCGTTGAGATTATCTGGGTAATTAATAAGGAACCGACTCTCTGATTCCCATGTGTAAGGAGGGTGCGAGTGCAATGCGCTCCCCCTTTATAACCTAGAATTTACACTTGTGTTGCCTGTTTCGCTCCCTCCAGCCCAGTCCTTGATGTTGGGGTATACGTGTATTTTAACGTGGGTTTTTGGCCTTATAAAGGCACCATCCGGCAATCTTGGGCAATTTCCACATTTTCGGAGCAGAATAATAGTAATTTGGATTAATTTATACACCGTTAATTCAGAGCGAAACAGGATTTTCACATTTATCATAGAAAATAGGTGCAGGAGGAGGCCATTCGGCCCTTCGAGCCTGCACCGCAATCGATTCAAAATCAATTATAGACGAAGCCACTCGGGATCACTTTGTATCTCAAACGCGCTGTATAAACGCGAGTAGTTGTCAAATCATAACTGGACCTTAGCGTAGCCACCAGTACTGATTAAAAATGTAAAATGTGCCGAGAAAGATCAATAACCGTGAACTTCCTTCCTCGCGAACTCAATCCGGGTTCCAACTGTACAGAATATAGAACATAGACATTGTATATCAGTTATTTTACAAGATGCTTGGTGAAGTGACTTATTCCTTTGACTAACAGAATCAGTTTATAGAGCCATAGTCATACATTCTGGAAATATGCCCTTCTGCCCAACTAGCCCATGCCGACCTACATATCCCATCTACACAAGTCCCACTTACCTGCGCTTGGCCCATGTCCCTCTAAACCTGTCCTATCCATGTACCTGTCCAAATGTTTCTTAAACGTTGCGACATTACCTGCCTCAACTATCCCTTCGGCAGCTCGTTCCATACAGCCACAGCCCTGAGTGAAAAAAGGTACGCCTCGGGTTCCTAATATACCCCCCTTCCCCCCACCTTAAACCAATGTTCTGCGGTTCTCGATTTCCTGACTCTATGCGTCTCCTCAACCTATTCCTCCCATGACGTTGTACGCCTCTATATGATCACCCCTCACCCTCTGGCGCTCCACGGAATAGAATCCTAGCCTGGAATAGAGTCCTAGCCGCAAGTTTCTATGCACACGAACATTAGAATTGAACAGACAATATTTTGTAAGTTGCATTCTCGACAGGGGAGATCACAAGAACAGTAGCTCTCTGAGGACAATGGAGAAAGAAGGAACTGCATGTACTGGTTTACCAAAAGAAAAGGACACAAAGCACTGGAGTAACTCAGCGGGCCATGTAGCATGACTGAAGAAGGGACCCCGACCCGAAACATCCCCCATCCACGTTCTCCAGAGAAGCTGCCTGACCCGCTGAGTTACTGGGACAATCTGTGGCTTTCTTTTGTAAACCAGCATCTGCAGTTCGTGTGTGTCTATATTAAAATGTATCATTTATTTCGGTTATATCGTCAATTTTGTTTAGGATACTCTGGTCAGATTAATATCAAGATCACAATGGGAAAAGACTTACGATAATTTTGTTATCATTAATTTTACGCACTCTCCAATTTGTATGATCAGAGAACCAAGTTATAATTTGAAAGGGAAACTAATTTACTGATATTTATTCATGAATATACAAACTTACAAGAATAAATCAGAAAATTGTAAATATAGGACGGCAAATATAGAGTTGCTGCCTTGCAGAGCCAGAAACACGGGTCTGATCCTGACTACATGTTCGGCATAGTCAATGTGAACCGAAGGGCCTGCTCCTGTACTGTACTGTTCTATGTTCTATGTTGACAGTGACGTTTCCCGGTATCTAAAATCAACTAAAATTAGCGACATGGTGGTGCAGCGCCAGTGGTGGCGTAGTGCTAACAGCACCCGAGACCATGGTTCGATCCTGACTATGGGTGCTGTCCGTACATAGTTTGTACGTTGTCCCGCGAGGGTTTTACATAGATACATAGACAATAGGTGCAGGAGTAGGCCATTCAGCCCCTCGAGCCAGCACTGCCATTCAATGTGATCATGGCTGATCATCCACAATCAGAACCCCGTTCCTGCCTTCCCCCCATATCCACTGACTCCGCTATCTTTAAGTGCTCTATCTAACTCTCTCTTGAAAGCATCCAGGGAATTGACCTCCACTGCCGTTTGAGGCAGAGAATTCCACAGATTCACAACTCTCTGGGTGAAAACGTTTTTCCTCATCTCCGATCTAAATGACCTACCCCATATTCTTAAACTGTGGCTACTGGTTCTGGACACCCCCAACGTCAGGAACTTGTCCAATCCCTTAATAATCTTATGTTTCAATAAGAACCCCTCTCATCATTCTAAATGCCAGTGTATACAAGTCCAGCTGTTCCATTCTATCAACATATGGCAGTCCTGCCCATCCCGGGAATTAACCCCGTGAACATACGCTGCACTCCCTCAATAGCAAGAATGTCCTTCCTCAAATTAGGAGACCAAAACTGCACACAATACTCCAGGTGTTGTCTCAATAGGGCCCTGTACAACTGCAGAAGGAGCTCTTTGCTCCTATACTTAACTCCTCTTGTTATGAAGGCTAACATGCCATTAGCTTTCTCCACTGCCTGCTGTACCTGCATGCTTACTTTCAGTGACTGATGAATTAGGACATCCAGATCCCGTTCTACTTCCCCTTTTCCTAATTGAAGCCATTCAGATAATAATCTGCCTTCCAGTTCTTGCTACCAAAGTGGATAACCTCACATTTATCCACATTAAACTGCATCTGCCAACTCACCCAACCTGTCCAAGTCACCCTGCATCCTCATAGCATCCTCTTCACAGTTCACTCTGCCACCCAGCTTTGTGGCATCTGCAAATTTGCTAATGTTACTTTTAATCCCTTCATGTAAATCATTAATGTATATTGTAAATAGCTGCGGTCCCAACACTGAGCCTTGCGGTATCCCACTAGTCACTGCCTGCCATTCTGAAAGGAACCCATTAATCCCTGCTCTTTGTTTCCATTCTGGCAACCAATTTTCTATCCATGTCAGTACCCTACCCCCAATACCATGTGCTCTAATTTTGCCCACTAATCTCCTATGTGGGACCTTATCAAATGCTTTCTGAAAGTCCAGGTACACTACATCCACTGGCTCTCCCCTGTCCATTTTCCTAGTTACATCCTCAAAAAAATCCAGAAGATTAGTCAAGCATGATTTCCCCTTCGTAAATCCATGCTGACTCGGACCGATCCTGTTACTGCTATCCTAATGTGTCGCTATTTCATCTTTTATGATTGACTCCAGCATCTTCCCCACCACCGATGTCAGGCTAACTGGTCTATAATTCCTTGTTTTCTCTCTCCCGCATTTCATAAAAAGTGGAACATTGGAAAATGATCACCAATGCATCCACGATATCTAGACCCACTTTCTTAAATACCCGAGGATGCAGACCATCAGATCCTGGGGATTTATCAGCCTTCAGTCCCATCAGTCGACCCAACACCATTTCCTGCCTAATGTGAATTTCCTTCAGTTCCTCAGTCACCCCAGATCCTCTGGCCACTAGTACATCTGGGAGGTTGTTTGTGTCTTCCTTAGTGAAGACCTATGCAAAGTACCTGTTCAACTCGTCTGCCATTTCCTTGTTCCCCATAATAAATTCACCTGTTTCTGTCTTCAAGGTTCCAACTTTGGTCTTAACTAATTTCTCCTGGTGCTCCAGTTTCCTTTCACATTCCAAGGACGTGCAGGTTAGTTGGCTTCTGTAAATTGTCCCGCAGGATAGTATTAGTGTATAGGTGATTGCTGGTCGGCGCAGACTCGGTGGGCCGAAGGGTCTGTTTCCACGCTGTATCTCTAAACGAAACGAAAACTCACATATTCCAATTGTCATTGTCCATAATTATGTTGTTTGATGTAACTCCTGCAGCTGAACTGTGCTTCGTAAATCAAACACGAAAACAACACAGCACTTCAATGGGAAGCATTATTAGTTGATACGAATGATAACAATTTCAGTTAACAATTTCATTTTTCTCAACAGGTTGTTTTATGATCTGCTATTCCAAAATAAATTCTGACTTCGCCATACAGATGTAAATAAACAATTGATTGGACTTTTCCTTGTGAAAATGCTTACAGTGTTTTCAGGTATTACATCAGTCTAATCTTTAACCTTACTCCTGTACAGAAACATTCACATTCACCAGTGTAATACAAATGCATCTGTTTCCCATCCCAGCGCTCCACTTACTGACACTCTGCGGCACAGGAACCCCAGCCCCACCCGATACCGTCATTGATGCCGTCGTTGGACAGGAAGTTCAGTTCCCTGCAGATAATCCGTGTGAAGATCGATATGAATTGACATTTCAGATACTATCACCGTTTGTTGCTCAACTAGCTTCTATGGGAACGGACACACCCGAAACCCGACACCCAGTGTACGCTGACAGACTGCATTGGGACGCGAGTGGATCCCTGGTGCTGTCAAATGTGCAGGTCAATGACAGTGAAAGATATGAACTACAAATCGACTGCTACAGCCCAAAACGAACAGAGCCAAGTGAAAAGACCTTCGATTTGCATGTGTTTGGTAGGTAACTGATGGGGCAGATGGTGCCGCTGGGAAGATTGCTGGGGAATACCAGGGGCAGTGGAGATGACCGGGAGACCGGGAGAAGCCCCGGGGTGTGGTATCTGGGATCAAGAGGGTGGACACCGCGCCAGGCTGCGGACTCCCGGCGGCTCCGACCGGGGTAGGGTGGCGTGAGAGGGGGAATAGTTGTTGCGATGTTAGGACCGAGGGTGGGGTTTGGTCTAAATCATCCGGAGCGAGCCTGGTGGTGGCCATCAGAGGTTGGGTTGCGGTGGTCGGGCAGCTCCCGGGGTGAGTGTGTAAGGGAAGAGGCGGAGGATCCTGACTCGGATAAGAACCATGGTGGGGGATAGGGGGGGGGGGGGGGGGTTGTTGGGGAGGGGTGCTGATGATAGAGAGGGAAGAGGACATTGATAGGCGCAGTGCAGAATGGAGGGTGTGGGGGATCAGAGGAAGGCGAGTAAATATTTGAGATGTGGAGAGAACGCTGGTCAGGTCTAATATGAATACCTTCCA
This sequence comes from Amblyraja radiata, assembly GCF_010909765.2. Lineage (NCBI taxonomy): Eukaryota > Metazoa > Chordata > Chondrichthyes > Rajiformes > Rajidae > Amblyraja > Amblyraja radiata. The sequence continues at coordinate 18,422,937 of NC_045968.1, forward strand.
ACGTAGAAAGGTCTGAGAATTCGGGTGGTCGCTGCTCATCAGGCTTGACGGAGTGAAGCCCCGGTCCATTGCCGGAAGGTCCAAGATGGCTGGAGATTAGACTCGGTCCCATGGACTTGAACACATACGCGGACCCCTACTGCGCCAACTCACATCCCCTGAATAAAAATGGAAACAAAAATGTATAACAGGAAAATCTGAAAAAAATAGAAACTTTGGAAATATTGGACACAAAATGGTACAAACTAGAGGCAGACCTGAAGATTGGGGAATGATCAGAAATCAGCAGACTAAAACTATTAGGATTGGAGAAAACTGATTATGATTTAAAAAAATGGTAATATCAAACAAACAGAAGGAGCCTCTGTGAATATATAAAAGGGAAGATGGGAGTTAGTTCGTTAGTAAGAAACTGAGAAATGAATAACAGGAAATCAGGAGATAAACCAATACTTTGCGTTGTTACTCACTTGGAAGCTACTGAGATTATCGCAAAGGGAACAGATGTGTTATTTTTATCTAACACTAGACCAGGGGGGACCCGTTGGGTCCCGTCCACTCAACGCGCAGTTGCGGAGTGGGCGACCTGCGGTGTCACACACACTAACCACCCCCCCCCCCACACACACATTAACCACCCTTGATATTATATTAATATTATTCATTCGCTCCTTTTCCCCCCATCCCCCGCCCTATCCACTCACACATAGCCCCCAACTGCGCAGGCATGGCTAAAGAGGGAGAGGGCGGAGCGGCTAGAGAGGGAGAGGGTGAAGGGATGGAGAGGGAGGGGGAGGAGGGTAGAGAGGGATAGGGAGGGGGTAGAGATTGAGGGGGGGGGGGTGGCACGGTGTCACAGGGGAGGGCAGGTCCCCGAATGCAATAGATGGTGAAACCATTAGTGATGTTTTTCCATTCACTATGCCAGTCCTTTTAGTTCAATTTAGTTTAGCGAAACAGCGTGGAAATAGGTCATCGGCCCACGAGTCTGCGCAGATCAGCGAACACCTGTACTCTAGTTCTATCATACTTACTAGGGACAAATTACAGAAGCTAATTAACGTACAAATTTGCACTTTGGAGTGCGATAGGAAACTGGAGCACCCAGAGAAAACCCATGCGGTCATAGGGGGAATGTGCAAACTCTGTACTGACAGCAACAATAGTCAGGATTGAACCCTGGTCTACGGCGCTGTAAGGCAGCAACTCTACCGCCACTGTACCGCCCTTTTGAATGTTATGGGAGCTTGTTTGTATGTAGGAGTGCCAGTAAGTCAAATTGAAATTAGTGATTACATGTTGATTGTCCCCACACTGTGTGTAACATCGCACAGAAAACAATCTCCAGATTCCTCCATTTGATGCCTTATAACTATGTGGGATAGAAACATAGAAATTAGGTGCAGGAGTAGGCCATTCGGCCCTTCTAGCCTGCACCGCCATTCAATATGATCATGGCTGATCATCCAACTCAGTATCCCGTACCTGCCTTCTCTCCATACCCTCTGATCCCCTTAGCCACAAGGGCCACATCTAACTCCCTCTTAAATATAGCCAATGAACTGGCCTCGACTACCCTCTGTGGCAGGGAGTTCCAGAGATTCCCCACTCTCTGTGTGAAAAAAGTTCTTCTCATCTCGGTTTTAAAGGATTTCCCCCTTATCCTTAAGCTGTGACCCCTTGTCCTGGACTTCCCCAACATCGGGAGCAATCTTCCTGCATCTAGCCTGTCCAACCCCTTAAGAATTTTGTAAGTTTCTATAAGATCCCCTCTCAATCTCCTAAATTCTAGAGAGTATAAACCAAGTCTATCCAGTCTTTCTTCATAAGACAGTCCTGATATCCCAGGAATCAGTCTGGTGAACCTTCTCTGCACTCCCTCTATGGCAATAATGTCCTTCCTCAGATTTGGTGACCAAAACTGTACGCAATACTCCAGGTGTGGTCTCACCAAGACCCTGTACAACTGCAGTAGATGCCAGAAGTTGCTGTAGTTTTTACAGGGAAGTGCTATTGAACACATACGGTTTTGCTGTCATTACACCACAGATCCTGCATGATCAGAGGTTACTGCATACTTATGAATCTTAAGTAAGATATGTTTCCTACTAAGTAAATGGTGCAACCCAGGAATTAATGTTAAATTTCAACATTCTTCTTCTGACTACTGTCCCTATTTCAGAATCAGTTTCAAAGCCAGTGATAACAGCAAGTGGGTGTTATTCAACTGCAACTGTTAATCTAAGCTGCTCCGTCACCAATGGAACAAAAGTTACCTTCTGCTGGGAAATTTTCTCCTTGTCCAAAGGCCTCAACGGAACTTGCCATGGGCCAGAACTGGTGATAAACCATGTTAGAGAACAGGAACTATATGCATTCAGGTGCACGGCAAAGAACAGAGTCAGTAATGCAAGCAGACAACAAACAATCACGGAGCTGTGTTATGGAAATGACTATGCACGTACGTATTAAAACTAGATTTGACTCTTGCATTGCACACCTGACTGGCCTTCCTCCATCAATGTGAATGTTTCTTAAACTCACAACAAGTCCTTTTCACTCCTTGCATCTGGTTTTGCTGACATTATTATTGGCAAGGTAGTAACATTTTCAGATCCCCTTCCCTCTTCTATTTTATATGTGGTGGGCTTTGTTAATGCTAGACCTGGAATATTGTAAACCGGTTTGTTCTCACTCTGTAGAGAAGGATATAATTGTAACAGAGATTCGCCAGATTGATTCCTGCCAGAGGGGTATTATTTTATGAGGACTAGCCCTGCACTATCTTGAGTCTGAAAAAGGCTCCTGACCTGAAACGTCACCGATCCATTCCCTCCAGAGGTGCTGCCTGATGCACTGAGTTACTTCAGTACTTTGTGTATCACATTAAAAAAAAAAACAGATATATGGTCTCATTGCAACACACCAAATTCTTAGAGGAGTTGACTTGGTAGATGTAGTCTTGGGTGTTTAGGATTAAGGATCACAATCTCCATCTAGTAAGGATTAAAATATGAAATTTCTTCACCTAGAGGAGAGTGAATCTTTAGAATTCTCGATCCCTCTGCATGATCTTGATGTAGAGACAGTTGCGAGTGCAGTCAAATCAGAGATTGGTAGACTGTTGGATATTAAGGGAATGAAGAGTAATGTGGTTACTGATATGAACAATGATAAATGACCATCTTGAAGGGTGAAGTAGACACAAGGGCTGAATGGTGTACTCTGGTTCCGGTTCCTGTTTCTAATTGTTAGATTCTTAAAAACGTTCCTTAAAAAATTATTTCCTTGAACAGACTTTTGGTCATCTGCCTTACTTTCAAAGTTTGCTTGGGGACATTCCTTGGGTGTGCATTATTATGAAGTGCCACTTTGTTTCAGGTTCTAGATAAATGCATGTTATTTAGTTGTGTTGAGCAGCAAGGGAGAATGAGAAATCCTTTTTTTTATACACAGATGGTAAAAAAGTCAGTCCATTGTGTCTGTATATAAGCTGTAGAAACTGGACAGTAAAATGGGGTGGGAAAGTGGTTTTGACCTTGAGGAGAGATCAACCTGGTGAAAGGAAAACAAAATTAAGTTTATCAATGATATCAAAAAAGGCAGGACCGGCAAGGATAAGGACTATTATCTAAATGGTAAAAGACTGCAAATGTGTGAAGTTCAGAGGGGTTTAGGTGTTCTATTGCTTTAATCACAAAAATGTAGTTGGCAAGTCCAATAAGTAGTTAATAAGGCGAAGGTATGTTGGTCTGATTTGCAAAGATATTGAAGTTTAAGAAAAGGAAGGTTTTGTCACAGTTGTACTGGGTGCTGGTGAGGCCTCAACTGGAATTGGTGTGTCCCCTTACTTATAAACGTGGTAGAATTGGAGATTTACTTGGCCAAGCCCTGAGCTGAAAGGATTGCCTATCACATGAGCCAAACACAGGCATACCTAGGAAGCCATCTTGGTCGGCATGACCGTTAGACCAAAGGGCCTGTTTCCATGCTGTACAACTATGACTTGATAAACATGCCCCACACTAAACTAATGTGTTTTTATGAGCAGATCCTAATGCCACTTTTAGAATGTTCAGCAGCATTTGTGTGTGGTGCCTACCATCTCCTGACTCTTTGACCCAGGGAACCCGAGACAGTTGAGGTACTTGATAAATAACTTATCTGCTCCTTCAGCCTTCCAATTCAACACCAAACTCCCAAAGCTCATGCCCCATGCTTCCCACCAACTAATCTCCCATTCCGAGTTGACAACTCTTTTTCAAACAGCTTCAAGAAATTATAACATTAAAACTGTGTCCTAAGCCAAGCAGTGCTCAGTATTTCATTTTCACAAGTAGGTGCAAAGTTAGCATGTTTAATACTTTGCTATTTTGCAGCAGAATCCACCCATAAATGACCAAGAGGATTACGATATATCAACACCATTTATTACAATATATTTCAACTAGAATATTTGGTTAAGTGTTTTTGCTGAAGTATTTATGATAAGGAAAATGTTAATCTTCTCCTCTATATTTTTCAGCTCAATATCGCTTTTCATTCAAAGCACAATGTTACAAAAATGACTCTGTGTGATCTATTTTAGATCAGAAACTTCACTCGCTCTTAGCTGCAGCGACATTGCCCTTATTTTCGGGTTTAACCATCTTCATCTGCTGCAAAATAAAACAGGTTATTGGTGATAAAGGAAACAATAACAATAATTCAAGTCTGCAGCATTAGTTCAAGGGTACGTAGATCTCAGGATTTAGGCCTGACTGTTAATTGTGTTCTAAATCATGTAGAAGTTATATTTTCAAACAATCAGTAGCAGAAATATGTGTTTGTGTTCTTATTAATAATTATTAACCAATAGGCATGGTAACCCTAAACTTTTTATACTCACAGATTATAAGCACAAAGTGCACGAGGAAAATGTGTTCTTCCTACTAACTTTACCTCATTCCTTCACGAGTTTAGAAATCTTAATTGCGTCTCTGGCCTGTCCTCCTCGTACACCCAATCCTCTTTGAGACAAAGAAATTAATCCACTCACGAACTGTGTTTTATAAATTCCTAGAAAAGGATCTACTATCATCTGGTACAATCACTCTAATCTTTTAAATCTCTTCAACCTTTACTTCAATATGATCCTTCATTGATAAGTTGAAATAGAAGATGATTTTCAATCTCTATTTCAATATGATCCTTAATTGATATGTTGAAATATTGATAATGCAAATAAATTACCTTTTTGGAAGCACAGAGCTAACTACTGTACTATAATGACTAATGAAGTTGTCCATGAGTGCCGCTTACCTTGATCACATAGATCAGCAACTTTCCTGGTCCTGGATGCCAATTCAAAGTTGATTAATAGGTCAAAACCAACGCAGGCAAAACCTTGAGAGTGTGGCGCCATCCGGTGGTCGGGCCACACTCGTTCATCATGGGTGTGAATAGTTACATTAAATAGATACATACAATAGTTACATTAAATCAAATTGGATATTCAGGGATATTGGTAGACACTAGAGGACAATTAGAAGATGTAATTTGTAAGTTTCATTATATAGGCAATGATGTACTAACAACATTTCCATCTTCTAAACCAGGACAATGGTGCTAGAATTGGTTGTGTTAATTCTTTTCAACAGAGCTGAAGGGTGAAATGATCTTCTGTGTTATAAATGTGCATGTTCCTTCCAGAGATGGATCTATTATCATTTAATTCCCTTTTCTACCTATTAGAGTAGTACTATTTCTGAACGTTTGCTACAATGCTGAGAGCTATATTCTGAACTCTGCATCTTCCCCTTTGCTCTATCCATTGAACTTGAGATTGAAATGATTGTATTTATGTATGGTATACCTGATCTGCTTGGATAGTATGCAAAACAAAGCTTTTTCATGTATCTGACACACGTGACAATAATAAGCCTAAACACAATTTTCTGTAATTAATTTCTCTATTTTACCAGCAATTCACCATATTATAGCCGGATATATTTACATACTATTTATTTAAGAAGGAACTGCAGATGCTGGAAAATCGAAGGTAAACAAAAGTGTTGGAGAAACTCAGCGGGTGCAGCAGCATCTATGGAGCGAAGGAAATAGGCAACGTTTCGGGCCGAAACCCTTCTTCAGACTGATGTAGGGTGGGGGGGGGCGGGGAGAAGAAAGGAAAAAGGAAGAGGAGGAGCCCGAGGGCTGAGGGAGAGCTGAGAAGGGGAGGAGACAGCAAGGGCTACCGGAAATTGGAGAATTCAATGTTTATGCCGCTAGGATGCAGACTGCCCAAGTGGAATATGAGGTGCAGCTCCTCCAATTTCCGGTGGTGCTCACTCTGGCCATGGAGGAGGCCCAGGACATAGAGGTCGGATTCGGAATGGGAGGGGGAGTTGAAGTGCTGAGCCACCGGGAGATCAGGTTGGTTAAGCGTATCGAGCGGAGGTGTTCGGCGAAATGTTCGCCAAGCCTACGCTTGGTCTCACCGATGTAGATCAGCTGACATCTAGAGCAGCGGATGCAATAGATGAGGTTGGAGGAGATGCAGGTGAACCTCTGTCGCACCTGGAACGATTGCTTGGAGTTGAGGGGGGAGGTAAAGCGACAAGTGTAGCATCTCTTGCGGATGCAAGGGAAAGTGCCCGGGGAGGGGGTGGTGCGGGAGGGCAGGGAAGAATTGACAAGGGAGTTACGGAGGGAGCGGTCTTTGTGGAACGCAGACAAGGGGGGAGATGGGAAGATGTGGCGAGTGGTGGGGTCATGTTGTAGGTGGCAAAAATGATGGAGGACTATTTGGTGTATGTGACGGCTAGTGGGGTGAAAGGTGAGGACTAGGGGGACTCTGCCCTTGTTACGAGTGGGGGGATGGGGAGAGAGAGCAGTGTTATGGGGTATGGAAGAGACCCTGGTGAGAGCCTCATCTATAGTAGGGAGCGGAACCTCCATTCCCTGAAGAATGAGGACATTTCCGATGCCCTGGTGTGAAACACCTTATCCTGGGAGCAGATGCGGCGTAGACGGAGGAATTGGCAGTAGGGGATGGAGTCCTTACAGGAAGCAGGGTGGGAAGAAGAGTAGTCTAGATAGCCATGGGAGTCAGTGGGTTTATAGTGGATGTCGGTCAGAAGTCTATCACCTGCGATGGAGATAGTGAGGTCAAGGAATGGTAGGGACGTGTTTATTTAAATTTTTTAAAGTTATTTTTAAATTATTTTTTATTATTACATTATTTACATACTACTGCTGTTCCAAATAGTTTATCTATGCAATGGAAAGATATGGAATAGGCTGCTACGTTCGGTGGTGCACTAATGATGGGAGCAAAAATAATGGAAAATACTGGATATGGAATTTACATATTTCACTTTGTGGACAAGAGGGAACAATTTACTTGAACAAACATGTACGAGAAGTTGAAGAAAGCAGCATAGATGGTGATGCACAGATGTTAGAAAAGTAGAGCATGATCTCTTACCAGGATTTGATGCGGGGAAAGGGAGGAATACTTTGGATTACTTTGTTAGCTGGCTAATTGTGCATTTTTGACAAGTTTTCAAATGAATACTAAAACAATATGACTTTCTTCTATTTTTCAGAGTAATACAAGGGACTGACAGGAAAACTGTTGACCAAGATGGATTGACTCCATTTGACGTGCTCCTCTTGCAAAGTGGCACTTGTATTGTTGGTCAGTTTTAGGAACAATTAACTAAAAACTGGAAAAATGGTGATTGGGTTTTCGCCAACACTAGAATGGAAAACAGCAGCATGGGAACTTTGTTCAACATTGCCACTCCTTCGACAATGAATTTCATTGCATGAGCATTATCCAATTAAACTATTGTTAATACCCAAACTCAGTTTTCCAACATGTGTACTCTTTAGAAATATTAATATTTACTCAAAAGATATTGGTATTTATGAGAAGCCTGACAATTATATTTTAGAAAGCAAAATACAGCACATGTATACAGAAAATCTTACTCGTATCATGTAACCTGAGCATATATTTGCCAATTGTGTCACTTTGTTTCTACAGCACAGATCAGTAGCTTTACGTGCATTTGAAAGTTACGATCAATTCACTTACTGTGTTGCACAAATGCATGTTAAAAATAACAATCTGATTTGGCACTGTTGAGATATATAATGTACTGCATACACACACCCCGACAAAGAAAAACAAGGGGCAAGATTCATAACCCACTGCACATAAAATTGGCATTGATGATCATCAATTTCAATAGGTGATGTTTTGGGTCAGAACCCTTCATCAGACTACAAGTAGAGGTGGGGGGGGGAGGGGAATAACATTGGTGGACAAGTTGAGTATGCACCTCAGCCTTGACCTGGTGAATGCATTCCCATAGAGTTGCCAATATTTATATGAGTGACCAAGGAACAGTGATTGGTTTCCACGTCAGGGTGGTGCATGACCTCTGTACTTGTGATTTATCAACCTGCAGACGGTGCTGTTCCTTTATGTCAATTGATTGTTGCCTTTGGACTTTTTAGTGTCGAGTGAGTGGTTTTTGGAGATGCTGATCCGAACAAGTAAACTGTGCTGTTTTTTGTAGAAGTGCAGATTGCAGCTACATGGAACCACATCACTGCTGGAAATTTCCTCTGTGCAAATAACGCTCTTGACAACACTGAAATAGGCTAACTTCAGCACATCTGAAGAAGGGTCCCAACCCAAAATGTCACCCATCCTTTTTCTCCAGAGATGCTGCCTGACCCACTGAGTTACTCCAGCACATTATGTCTAACTTCAGCGTTAGTCCAACTAGGCTGAAGTTAGACTAATAGTCTAACCTTTTCCCACCATTTTTCGCCTTTTCCCGCCATTGCTCCCCCTTTCCCGCCATTTCACCTTGATTCCCACCTGCCTGCGTTTGGTCCATATCCCTCCAAACTTGTCGTATCCATGTACCTGTCTAACAGTTTCTTAAATGTTGGGACATTCCCAGTCTCAACTACCTCCTCTGACAGCTTGTTTCATACACCCACCACCCTTTGTCTGAAAAAGTTACCCCTCAGATTCCTATTAAATCTTTTCCCCTTCACCTTGAACCTATGTCCTCTGGTCCTCGATTCCCCTACTCTGGGCAAGAGATTCTGTGCATCTACCCAATTTATTTGTCTCATGATTTTATACACCTCTATAAGATCACTATTATCTGCTTAACATCAACCCTTATCTGAGCATCTCCAGAAATTCCTCAATGCTGTATTTGCCCTTCCCATCCAGGCTTTCAGATCATCTGAGGCCTGTCAATGGCCAACCCGACATTCTTTAGGGCTATAATTTGGGTAATCCTGTTTTAAGAGAGTAATAAAATATGCTTGGATTAAAGTCTTTTTATGCAATTATCTACATACATCTGCAATAGTAAACATTGATTTTCCAACCTTCCAGAGATTTGCCCAACATGTGCAATAAATCCTGCTATTCACTGAAGGGTAATTTCATAAAACATAGCTGAGCTTTTTGCTCCATAAATATCCTCAGGAGTTGTTATAGAATTTCATCTAATAACTACCAATTGACACATCAGAAGGAATTTGATTATAATATTGCTGGAAACATTATTTTCTTGCAAGTCAAGTCAAGTCAAGTCACTTTTATTTCTATAGCACATTTAAAAAACAACCCTCGTTGACCAAAGTGCTTTACATTGGTGGAGGTACTAACGTTATACAACAGTGGTTCATAGATTAAGTACATACATAAATACATACATATAGCCCTACCTCAGAGGACGTCAAGAAAGGCTTGAGAGTAAAGGGTCGAGTTTAGGCTCGAAGGGCCGAATGGCCTACTCCTGCACCTATTTTCTAAAGATGGGTTTTAAGTCTCGACTTAAAAGAGGCGATGGAGGGGGCAGTTCTGATGGGAAGAGGGATGCTGTTCCACCGTCTAGGAGCTGCAACCGCAAAGGCGCGGTCCCCCTGAGCTTATGCCTAGACCGCGGGATGGTCAGTAACCCCATGTCGGCCGATCCGAGGGACCTGGAGGTGGTGTGGTGGGTAAGCAGACTTTTGATGTAGGTGGGGGCAAGCCCGTTAAGGGCTTTGTAAACATAAAGAAGGATCTAGAAATTTATTCGGAACTGCACAGGGAGCCAGTGGAGAGGCCAGAATCGGGGTGATGTGGTCCCTTTCTCGGGTGCCCTTCAGGAGTCTCGCTGCGGCGTTTTGGACCAGTTGCAGGCGGGACAGGGAAGATTGGCTGATGCCAGTGTTAAGGGAGATGCAGTAATCGAGGCGGGAGGAGATAAATGTGTGGATGATCTTTTCGAGGTCATCAAACTGGAGGAATTGTTTTATTTTAGCTATCGTCCGAAGCTGGAAGCTGGCTTTTACCACGGCATTGACTTGTTTGTCAGATTTCAATGCTGAGTCAAATATCACGCCAAGGTTTTTGACGTGAGGTTTGAGTAATGGGGTAAGGCTTCCAAGGCTGCCTGCTATCGTTTTAATTGAGTCAGAGGGGCCGAGAAGGATGACCTCAGACTTACTCTTGTTTAGTTGGAGGAAGTTCTGGGCCATCCAACACTTTATATCCTCGAGGCAGTGGATAAGGTTAAGTAGATTTGATCGGTTGTTGGACTTCAGGGGGAGATAGAGTTGTGTATCATCTGCATAGCAATGGAAGGAAATGCCGTGCCTTTGAATGACTTGGCCTAAGGGGAGCATATACAGGGAGAGGAGAATGGGGCCAAAGATGGAACCTTGTGGAACCCCGTAGCAGAGGCTTGCTGGGGAGGAGAATGAGTTGCCTATGTTAGTAGAGAAACTACTACCTTTGAGGTAGGAGATGAACCAGCTCAGGGGCAGTGCCATCAATACCAGCCCCGTACCGGAGATGGCCAATTAGGATGGTGTGGTCGACTGTATCAAACGCTGCGCTGAGGTCGAGAAGGAGCAGGATTGCACAGTTGCCGGAGTCAATGGTGAGAAGTAGGTCATTATGTACCTTCAACAAGGCAGACTCTGTGCTGTGGTGGGCCCTGAAACCTTTTTTTTTTTTTTTAATTATTTTTATTAGAAGTACGGTAAATTACAATAACACACAACACATATATCTTAATACATTTTTTGTACCGCTTCATTTTTTTTTTTTTTAAAGCTTTAAGAAAAAGATAGAAGTGAGGAAAGTAAAGAAGGTGCGCAAGAGTTGTGAAGTGCAAGAGAGTGTTGGGAAAAGAAAGCCCCTTAGAAAAGAAGTTAGAGAAGGAAGTAAAGTAAGAAAGTAGACCCTAGAAAAGAAAGAAAAAGAAAGTAAGGACAATCGCTCTATTATAACATTAAACTCCGCAGAAAGACTACCAACCAAGTCTGTTTTTGTTGTTTTATCTCCCAATGCCAGGTCCTGATACCATTTATTTATTTATTTATTTTTAAAATTACTATTGCACCTCATGCTTGTAATAGGTCCATAAACGTAGACCACGTCTTTTGGAATTGGTTTGCTTTACCTGCTAAGAGGAATCTCATCTCTTCCAGATGTAATGTTTCAAACATATTTGATGTCCACATTTTTATTGTTGGTGTGGGCGCATTTTTCCAGAATTTAAGTATGAGCTTTTTTCCCATTATTAGCCCGTAATTGAGTAAATTCTTCTGATACACGTTTAATTCAGGGATACCTTCCGATATCCCAAAAATGATCCATTCTGGTTTTGGTACCAGTTTTATTTTAGTTAATTTTGAAAAAATATCAAATATTCCATGCCAGAATTTTTGGATTTTTGTACAAAAAACAAAAGAGTGCGCTATGGTAGCTTCTTGACACAGACATTTATCACAGATTGGTGAAACATTAGGAAAGATTTTATTTAATTTAGTTTTTGAATAATATAGTCTATGTATTGTTTTGAATTGGATAAGCGTATGTCGTACATTGATCGAGCATTTATGCACCTGTAGTAAATGATTATCCCAGCTCTCTTTTGAAATTTTTATAGCTAATTCTTGTTCCCAGTCTCTTCTAATTCCATCTGTTGTGGGTATTTCTATGTTTAAAATTATATTATATAAGTACGATATTAAGTTAGCTGATTCCGCCTTTGTCTTCATTGCTTCATCCAGTAAGTCGGAAGGCATATTATGATAGTCTTTTGTGTATTTTTTCAAATAATCACAAATTTGAAGATATTTAAAATATTGGTTATTTTTCTAATTATATTTCAGTTGTAGTTGTTGAAATGATAGTAATTTTCCCACTTCATACAGATCTTCGAGCGTTTTGATTCCCATTCTTTCCCATTGTATAAATGATTTGTCTATGATTGATGGTTTAAACGATGGGTTATTGGCTATTGGTATTGAGAGAGATAGGTTTCTTAATTTTAGATTCTGTTTTATTTGTTTCCATGTTCTAATTGTGCTATGTATAATTGGGTTTTTATTATAATTTTTATTATTCAGATTTATTGGTGAGAGGATAATCGCTCCTATATTACTCGGGGAGCAGTCCCCTTTTTGCATTACAATCCAGTCCGCCTGCTGGGCAGAATTGTCCAGCAGGTGAATCATATTTTTAATATTTACTGCCCAATTATAATACATAAAGTTAGGGAGCGCTAGACCCCCCCACTCTTTTCGTTTATTAAGGTGTGTTCTTTGTATTCTATGGGGTTTATAATCCCATATGAAATTTGTAATGTCTGAGTCCAATTTTTTGAAAAACTTTTTTGGGAGATATATAGGTATTGATTGAAATAGGTATAGAATTTGTGGTAAGAAAATCATTTTTATAGCGTTTATTCTGCCTATTAAGGACATCGGAAGTGTTTTCCAGAATTTAATCAAATTATTTAATTTCGAGGGCCCTGAAACCTGATTGGAAAGTTTCCAAAATAGTATTTTGGTGAAGGTAAGGCATAAGTTGACTTAAAATTTCCTTTTCAAGGACTTTTGAAAGGAAAGGCAGTTTTGAAATAGGTCTGTATTTGCAAGGCAAGGTGGGGTCGAGGTTAGGTTTTTTCAGGAGGAGCTGGACCACCGCATGCTTGAAACAGGTAGGAACAGTGCCAGTGGCCAGAGAGCTGTTGAAGATGGCAAGGATGCTGGGACCGGCTATTGTAATGGCAGAGGGGACAACGTCGAGGGGGCAGGTAGTAGATTTCATGGTGGTGACCAGTTTTACAAGGGAGGGTAGAGTAACAGGTTGGAAACAGTCTAATTTTGAAGAACAGACCAATAGGTCACGGATGGGAGGGGAAATATTCGATCTGATGTTCTTAATTTTGCTGGTGAAAAATGTAGTAAATTCTTCGCACTTAGCAGGGGACCCAGTTAAGCTGGCGCTTAAGCGGGGGCAGGACATATGATGGAGGTGATGGTACTAAAAAAGACCTTGGAGTTATGAGCGTTTTGGGAAATAAGGGCGGAAAAGTATTTTGTTCTTGCAGATTTTACTGCTTCCTGGTATTTGTGAAGATTGTTTCTCAGAAGTTCAAAGGATATTTGAAGCTTATCAGATTTGTACTTTCATTCTGATTTTCTGCACTCTCTTCTTAGGGCTCTGGTGGTGTCATTGAGCCACGGCCAGCCTTTAGACTTAGGCTTCATGCATTGCCTGAAGTTTATTGAACAGTTTTGTTTCTCTTTATATTACTTCATTGGTTAATAGTGTTTCCAATTTAACTGGTCTTAACTAACCGAGTTTTCACAGTGCCCAGAGAGGTAAAAAATAACTTTATTAACAACCAATAAATGTTTTAATAATTATCATAAGCTAAATGTAATTAGAATTGTTGCAGTTGTTTGCTTGGGTACAAAATTAAACCAGAACAGAGGAAGGACTGAGGACATGTTATGCAGGAGAGAAGTTAAGTAATGCACCCACATACAACATTTCTACATTCCTCATTGTATCATGATCTCAGAGGTCAATGAGAACTATAGAGGGTATTCTAGAAGTAGCACCAATGTAATGGGCGGCACGGTGGTGCAGCAGTAAAGTTGCTGCCTTACTGCACTTACAGCGCCAGAGACCCAGGATCGATCCCGACTGTGGGACAGATATTAAACTCACTGGCATGTAATTACCTGTTTTATCCACGCTGCATGTACTAAATAAAAGGATTACATTTGTTATGCTTCAGGCATCTGTTCTCGCACTTGTTCTAAGAATAAATAAGTTTTTTAAATGTTTCGCAGCAGCACAGCAATCTCCTCCCACAGCAGCCTGTGATACATCTCGTCAGACCTTGGAGATTTATCCACTTTGCTTTAACCAGACAGAGTGGAAACAGCCCCTTCAGCCCACCGAGTCTACGCCGACAAGCTATCACCCTGCACACTAGCACACCAGGGGCAATTTACAATTTTTTTTTTTAACTAAAGCCAATTAACCCACAAACCTGCACATCTTTGGTGTGGGAGGAAATCGGAGAACCTGGAGAAAACCCATGTGGTCACAGGGAGAACGTACAAACTCCATACAGATATCACCCATAGTCTGGATTGAACCCAACTGGCGCTGTGAGGCAGCAACGCCACTGTGCTGATTTCTATCCCTGCAAAAACATTTAATATCCTCTTCTTTTCAATGGCAAATTGCTCTACATTTCCAACATCTCCTCCCCGAATTGTCAAACTACAATGCCCTATAATGAACAGATCATAAATATTCATTAACAGTCTCCCCTTGATCTTCTAACTCTGTGCACAGAAAGCCATGTAGTCCCAAATCAGTCCTACTCTTTATCCAATTAACCTTATGCCCTTACATGCCTATAAAACATTTGGGATATTTCTTAATCTTGCCCATCAGTTCCATTTTGCACCTCTCCAGCCTTTAAATATTTTAAGTACCCAACACCCAATCTATGCTGCTTTCAGGCCTCACTTGTATTCAATCCTCTAGACGTGCCACAAGCTAACTTTTTTTTTTTAAAGCCAGTCTTCAATATCCTATGACATCAAAAGTTCCTTGGACTTGTTAGTCTTTCTTACATTTCAACTATATGGGACCACATTGGCGCTGAACTCTCACTATTTCATTTTTGAATCACTCCATCCATTCACATACTGATTTGCTACAAGTAGCTACTTGCCATATCCTTCCATATATTGAAGTCGACCTTTCGTCAAGTGAGGACCTTAATTTCGGAATCACTTTTCAATTAGATTAACTGGTAGTAGTATCTCAGGCATGTTACACTACAAAGGGTTATGTTAAAACAAAACCCAGCAAGTTTTAGTCCCCAGTAGTAATACTATCCCTTAATAGATATTTAACATTATTGACCTTAAATGTAAGACATTTATTCACTTTTATTGATTCGAGATGTAATACATAACAACCTGGACAATAACCTTCCTCCAGACCAGTGCAGTGTTCGGCACAGACTAGAAGGGCCGAGATGGCCTGTTTCCGTGCTGTAATTGTTATATGGTTATAAGTGTAATATTAGCAGAAGCAGAAAATGCACAAAAAACACATGAATTAATAGCAGGTTGGAAAGCACTCTTCAAAAGTAGTAACTTAAACAATAGGACTACAACTGATCATTGTATATGGTTTTCTGTAAAAAGAAATAAACATGTCCACGTGTTAAAAATATGTTAAGAAACAAACCCTCTAAAAGAAGGTGTACTCGGACAGTATTAGGTGTGTGGACTGTATTTATTTAGACCATTTCAGCATCTGAATGGAAAATGTGTGGGACGATAAATAGATGTTATTTAACACGGGGGTTATATAACAGGAAGTGGCTGGAAACCCAGATACACATCTCTTAGCAAAGGCTCTAGGGTCTTGGTTTTTCACTCCCCGATGCAAGCAGAATTGGTTTTATGTTTCTGAGAACATCAAAACAGCCCACGCAACAAAATAAGTGTCTTGGATAATTAATTGACCTGAAGAAACGCCCACAGATAGGGTATAGATAGATAAGCCACAGAAAAACAGCACCGTGGGTGACATAATAATTTTGTCATGTGGGTGCATTTTTTAGATGGTAATCTGATAATTAAATTAATTGCATGATGTAATTAAAGATTACTAGTGAATATTCTCAGCAGTTTGAAGAAATATCCTTCAGAGGGTCAGGATTTGACTAAAACAAAAGATCTGAAGAAATAATTGATTTGTCTCACCGGGCTTTGCTTTGAAACGAAAACAGTTCTACAGTCCCAGGATTTTCATCCCATGCTGTAGGACTTCAACAGCGCAACCTCGCACTTCATCAAGCACATGCCAGAATCTGCTGAATTTCTAGTTATGGACCCAAACCTTACGTCTGAAGAAAGGTCTCCACCTGAAATGTCACCTATCCATGTTCTCCACAGATGCTGCCTGACCCACTGAGTTACTCCAGCACTTTGTGTCCTTTGGGACCAAATTTAATTTTAGTTTAGAGATAGAAACAGGACCTTCGGCCCACCAAGTACTCACTAACCATCGATCATCCGTTGACACTAGTTCTATGTTATCCCACTTTCTCATCCACTCCCTACACATTAAGGACAATTTTACTGAGATCAAGTAAACCATAAACACGCACGTCTCTGGGATGTGGAAGAAAACCAGATCACCCGGAGGAAAGTCACAAAGGAATGTGCAAACTCCACACAGAAAGGACCCGAGGTCAGGATGGCACCTGGGTCTCCAACTCTGTGAGGCAGCAGCTCTACCGGCTGCACCACTGTGTTGCCCTAATGCTATGGCTCAGGCCTTGAGTTAGGGTGGTTTGCATTCAACAATTTACATTGTGTTTGAAGGTAATGGATAAACTGCAGTGTTGTTCTTTTACATGGTTCGATAATATCATCCAGATCAACAAAGTTAAAACAACTAGAAATCAAAGATTAAAAGCATACCTTGCCCACTCTTCACCTCAGTCTGGACAACTCCTTCATTATCTCATTCTGAAATTCTCCAGAATTTATTTGGATCCATGTCACACCATAATACACTCTGAGAATTCATTGTTTCCAAGAAAAGATGAAAACTAAAAGAAAACCTACATAGTTGGAATTGAAAGTGTCTCAACGCTACCGAGTGCCACTCGTTTTTTTGAGGAACGGACATACAATTTCGGATCAGTGTAACGTTTTATTTACCAGTACAGTATTCGCAACTCACAATCACCGTAGTAATATTGGCTAGAATTCAGCATACGTCACACACAGCTCTGATCTGCATCACCAAGTTAAACGATTCATCGTCGGATAACAGAAGCTAGACGTTTTGTTCGCAGAAGGGAGATACTTTAAGGAAGGGCTGTTCCAGAACATTTGACACAGGATGTGCAACATATTGAAGAAGATTCCAAGATAACAGGTAAGAGGGGTTTAGAAGTGTGAACAGACGTTTTCCTGCAGAATGTACTGAAACACAATAGCCGTTTTCTGATAACCACTGCTCTTATATACAGTTTAGTTTATTGTCACATTTATCGAGGTACAGTGAGCAGCTTTTTTCTTGTGTGCTATCCAGTCAACGGAAAGACTATACACGATTACAATCAAGCAGTCCACAATGACCACAGTGTACATGTACAGGATAAACGTGGAATAAGCGAGTTTACCAAAAAACTTTGGAAGAAGAATTGCAATTTTATTTTAATCCGAAGCTTTTGGCGAATAATGTTTATCCCAGGAGAAATAATGTTCATGTTTAAAGCTGTTAACGATTTGCATTATACGGTGAACAGGAGCTTTCAGCCGTTGAAAGTCAGTGGACAATGGGGAATAAACCCGTTCTGTTTTGTGAGTGAGGATATTGCAGGGACGCTGCCTTTACCGAGTCTCTGACTCCACAATGCGAAAATGTACGCTCTGTTTCCTAATTTTCAGGACGCGACCTCTTGGCTACAGGTGCTTTTTAAGACGTGCGCATTTGACCGTAGGAAGGGCACGGTCTGGCAAGTGGCGCCCGAACCCAACGAGCAGATCGCGGGAAAGCCCTGTCCACGCATTCCTGAGATCTCCTCGCGTATAGAAAGAAGAACTGGCAGTAATTGTTAGACTATTCTATGGTTCGCCATTACTGTTCTGTGAATACTGACCAAAATCTGAAAATGATTGTAACATAGTATTTATTCATCTCAAATCGGTCATAGGCGAAAGTCGTCGGGAGCACTCTCGACTTCCATGTGAACGACAGCTATTGTTAAGTGTGAGCTGAAGTTTGGAACGGCCATTTGTATTGGTTAAGTATAAAGTGCACCCAGAAGGATCAACAATCGTGGACTTCTTTCTCCCTTTGCCTGCATCCAGATCCCTTTGGAGATAATTTAAGCAGGTTGGTAACATTATGTGTAGCTTTTATTTTAACATAATTCTTCAACAGGTACATCTAATGAAGATGTACAAGGAATTAATGAAAGTCTGAAGATGGATCCTGACCCGGAACATCCATGGATGCTGCCCGACCCGCTGATTTATCCCAGCAAGTTGTGTCTTTAGTTGGTAAACTAATATCTGCCGTTCCTTGCATTAATTCCAGTTATAATATATGCATCTATAGATGCGGGCGCCTTCGTACAGTCCTGCTCTCAATGGCATTCTCTATTCAAACGGAACCAATTACTTAATTGGATGAAAGTCACACAACTAACGCTTCTATGTTGTCCTCTTCGCCACCGACCATATAGTATTTGCATGATGTAGTCTTGGGCGAAATATTACATTGGTATTGTTTATTCAAAAGTATGCCAGACACAGTTAAACTTTGAAAGAAAAGTGGTGACGATTACTATTATTTTCTCTCGTTGCACGTTGTTGCTAGAATCTTTGATTGTTTCGAATTGTCGCTAAACTCGAGGAACTTAGAAATAAATTCTAAGAATCGGCTATCCACGCCCCTAATATAAAATTTGTTTGTTTATAATTCCAATTAAAAGTAGTTATAATAATTGGGAGATCGGGGATTGAATTACTCTTGTTAAACGCTATGTTTAAGAAAGAACTGCAGATGCTGGGAAAATGCTCCACAGATGCTGCCTCAGCCGCTGAGTTTCTCTAACATTTTTGTCTACCTTGTCAAACGCTAGGCATTTTGGTCCCAATGAGTATATCGGCAACTAGGCACAACTTGAACTAGTCCGCTGCCCCCTGAACTTGTCCCGTTACATCAACCGGAATTTGTGTTGGTGTCACTGTAACCATCCCTTTCCCAGGTATTTTCCACTGCACCAGCAGGAGATTTAACATATGTCCCTATATCGCCTCCATCACATCCATCCAGGGATTCCGGGTATGTTGTTTATGTACATTAGTTACCTCAACTTGGAGCCGTCAATGTTCTTGCCGTTACCCAAGCGGAACATCCGAAAATACGCTCCCAAACATCTCTGAAATCTACATCATCGTCTATATCTCTCGTTTCCCTTTCCCGTGACTTTCAGTCTGAACAAGGGTCTCGACCCAAACCCTTTCTCCAGAGATGCTGCCTGTCCCACTGACTGAGTTACTCCAGCTTTTTGCGTCTATCTTCTGAAATTCTTCGCATTGGATCACATTCCACAGTTAAATGAACAAAGAACATCAGGAGACTCGCCGTTGAACATAGCATGATTCAGGGCTGCTGGTAATACAAAGAGGTTCCTCTGTAGCAAGTGTCCAAACGCGGTGTCCACGGGAATGTGTTGAATGACGTGAAGTTGTTGCACTTGCACGGACTGGTGAAAAAAACTCAGTGACAGTAAAATATACAAAGTGCTGGAGTAGCTCAGCTCACCAGGCAGTATCTCTAGTAAACATGGATAGGTTAGGTTGCGATTCGGGTCGGTATTCTTCTTTAGATCCTTCTTGAGATTGAAGAGGTGTCCTGACCCGAAACTTCACCTATCCATGTTCTACAGAGATGTCCCCTACCCGCTGAGTTACTCCAACACTCCGTGTATTATTTTGTAAACCAGCACCCGCAGTTCTTGTGCTCATATCCCACTGACAGTAAAGGCGCTCTATACCGCGTAGCTTTTTCGAAAGTGACAGCGAGGTTTCCTGCTCTGTATAATTAACCAACCCGTTCACGGACCGCTTTGTTCTTGATTATATCGCATGATACAACTCTTGTTGCTCGACAATTTAAACCGAAGCACTTTAACTACAACACCCCAATTTGAAGAAATCTAATTTCTCTCGAAACGGTAGAGTTGTTGCTTAACAATTTCATTTTCCTCTCTAAATGTATTTCTTTTAGCAGCCGCTGCCATAAACGGGAAGCAAAAACAGACTGCACAGTAGAAACGTAAATAATTCATGACTTCTTCCGCGTAAAAATGCTCGCAGTGCTTTCAGGTAATGATTTGGTAATGATTCATCCAACTGTTCTCCAGAAACATTCACATTTACCAGTGTAATAAAAATGCATCTGTTTCCCATCCCAGCGCTCCATTTACTGACACTCAGCGGCACAGAAATCTCAGCCCGACCCGATACAGTCATTGATGCCGTCGTTGGACAAGATGTTCACTTCCCTGTGGATAATCGGTGTGAAGATCAAAGTTATGTAGCATTTCATTTACTTTCCCCGGTTGTTACTAAACTTGCTTCACTTGTAAATAACATATCCGGGATCCTTCACCCAGTGTACGCAGACAGACTGCATTGGGACGCGAGTGGATCACTGGTGCTGTCCAATGTGCAGGTCAATGACAGTAAAAGATATGGGATCCAAATCGACTGCACCAGCCAAAAACGAACAACCCATGGTAAAAGGACCTTCGATGTGTATGTGTTTGGTAGGTAACTGATGGGGGAGATGGCACAGCTGGTGGGCAGATTGCCGGGAATACCAGGGGCTGTAGAGAGGGTCGGGGACCGGGAGAAGCACAGGAGGGTGGACCAGGCTGCGGACTCCAGTTGCTGGGGGCGGGCGGAGGGCTGAGTGATGGGGTCTCAGGGTAATGTTGACACGCGGATGAGGAATGAGTACTAGGAGGGAGGGAGGTGACGGAGAGGGGGAGCCGATGGAAAGGCCAGGAGAGGCGACCGAAGCCAGGTTGAGGGAAGAACCCCAACCTGTGGGGAGGGGGAGACAGTGGGGAGAGATGGGGCAGGACAAGGGGTGGAGATACGGAATGGGACTGGAGAGGGAGAGTGAAGGACTACTGAGGGAGCGGTGGTGGGAGGGGAGCGAGTGAGATAAGCAGAGGGTTCTGGGGATGCAACAGAGGGGAAGGAGAACAGTGGTTGGGCTTGAGGGCCAAATAAAAGGAGATACAATTATGGATGTAGACAGGTCACATCTAAATATGAGCAGCTTCCAAGGAGGTGGAATGGAAGATGCCTGTGCCTGAATCCATTAAGATGGGAGTGGTGGCTCACAGCAGATACCACACGGCCTGCTAGAGTGAAGACCTCGTACAAGGACACTGGGTCCAGGACTGTTGGAGTCTAGACTGTGCTGTCTGGATTTACACAATCAATCATGGGCACACAAAATCACCACCCCTCAGACTATCTGAAGAGATGTCCCAACCCAAAACATCACCGGTCCATGTTCTTGGATGACTCTACCTGATCTTTTATGTCAAGTCTTCTTCTTACCCCTGTTAATGATTACAGTCATCTACTGATGAATAAGACTCCACATTTGTAAACTCAGTATGCCAATGCCAATGCAAAATGCCAATGCAAAACGTTCAGTACTAATCATAACTTTACTCAATAATCATTCAGCTATTAGTCAATTAAAGCTTACCATTCCCATTTATGTTTAGAGCATAGTAAATTGTAATTCATTTTTTAGCCAAGTATGTAAACGTACAAGGAATTTGATTTGCCAACAGTCGTACAAAAAATCAACAGGATACATAGCCGTATCAAAAATTAAACATAAACTTAAACAGCCACCACAATGGAGTGTGAGAATCCCCAGGGCACACACGCTCTTTCACCGTGATGTGACCAGAGTTGTACCGACCGCTGTCACTCTCCCTGCAGTCTCTGTCCGCCCAAACAGTCAGAAAGCCATCTACATTCGCACGAGACTCTGGGAAGTCCTCATGGAGCCATGACCCACAAAACACCGAGATCACTGCACTCACTCCGAGTCCTCACCAGTGCAGGCAGCACGTCCTTATTGTTTTTCAGTGACCTCACATTCCCCACTGTGATGGAAGGCAGATAACATATACCTTCTTTCCTCCTTTTCTCCCGTGGTCGGCGCAATGAAAACTTCCTCAGTCGGGGCAATCGAAGCTCCCGCAGTCAGTGATCGAAGCTCTTGCATTGGGGCAATCGAAGCTCCCTTGATCGGGCCGGTCAAAGCTCAAGCAGTTGGAGCTCCTGCAGTCAATTCCTAACAAAGGGACGCCAGCCCCCCCCCCCCCCCCCCCACGTAATACAAAAACTAAAGGTACACTAAAAACATACAAGTAAACACAGATCAAAACAACAAAAGATGACAAGCTGTTGGCGCGGATGTCATGTTCAATCTCCCAACCTACCTCATTGTGGACATTGGAGTTATTTAATGGAACTTGTCAAGGCTTGAATGTATTCATGTTGTGTATTTTCTGATTTAATTAAGTAGCCTGCAAACAAAAGCATGTACAAAAGTATCTTAGTACATGTGATAATAATAAACCAAATCAAAAATCAAAGATGAGGAGCAGGGTATCACTGAGAGGAAACAACAGAATTCTATACTTAATCCTGTGTGTTAGATGCCAGAAGTGCCGTCAGCCTCACAGAGAAATGCTGGTGAACAGAGGTTTGGTGTTACTACATCCACAGATCCTGGGCTACCAGAGATGTCTGCTCATTTCTGGATTCTAATAAATAATTTCTTTTTAGGCAGTTAATAAAATGCTAACATTCAGGAAATAACTAAGTCTCCTCATTCTTCTTCCAACTACTGTATCCATTTCAGAGGCAGTTTCAAAGCCGGTGATAACAAAAACTGGGAATTGTTCAACTCCGAATATTACTCTGAGATGCTATGTCTCCAATGGAACAAATGTTACAATCTGCTGGGAAATTCACTCCTTGTTCAATAGCGTAAACACAACCTGCAATGGGCCAGAGCTGGTGATACACCATATGAAAGAAGGAGAACAACATAGATGCATAGCAAAGAACCGAGTCAGCAATGCCAGTAGTGAACCAACAATCATAGAACCATGTAATGGAAATGTTTATAAAAGTAAGTATAAAATCTATTCATACTGCAGCATTTGACACTTCATGAATGGTCTTCCTCCATGGATGTGAACTCGTGTGCAAAATTCCTAGCAGTGAGCATACAGATCAGATCAGTTTTGAAAATCAGCATCTGCATTCTCCTCCCTATAAAACTCGATCCATTAGCAGTATAATTATTAAAGACTAAACCATTATTCAATTACTAAACTATCAGATATAATTATTAAAGAAAACCTTTTTTAGGTTTCATTTTGTTGGTGAGGGCACCAGCGCTGGCCATACCATACATTCTGTGAAATTGATATTACATTTTTCTTTTTGCTTATATGTTAACCAGGGAAATAATTTCACCGACAAAACACAATTGTTTCCCCTATCTATTCAAATGAATACACACAAATTTAGAAACAACTAGCAATTGATTTTGTTGTCACATCTTGTTGTGCTTCTATTTCATCATTTTGATAACTACAAAAAAAATAATCTGTGATTCATTTTAGATAAGAATCTACGTTGGCTCTTGGCTTCACCAGTATTTCTTTTAATTTTGGTTGTAATCATATTCAGCAAACACAAAATGAAACATGCTGTTAATAATAAAAGACACAGTAAGTATAATTATTTTATGAGTTAAACGGAAGTTCAACTATGCGTAATTTGTTGCGTGCATTGTAAGATCAAGATTTAATCATGCCTGTGAATTGTATTTTTAATCATGTAGAAGTTATATAGTTTTGAAAATTCAACAGCACAATTAATTCTTTGTGCTCTTAATTATCTGAAAAAAAAGATTTGGTAATCCCAGACATTTTATACTTACAAATTATGACCATAAAGCACAAGAGTGTAAAAGACTCCTAGATAGGTGCTAAAAATAAAATCACTGTGTGCACTCCTGTTATCAAATCATTTGTGTCAGGAATGTCCCCACTCTTCTTCCTAGTCAGTCCATTGCACCTTCACCATAGGTTACTTTAAAATGTTTAACCGAGGATTGTAGAAGATGGCTTTGCCCTTAAAAAATGTTCTGCCATTTCAATAAATCATGCTTGATCTGTAATTCAAAGTTATCTAATATCATTAGCTCCGTATCCCTTGATATCCTTTAATAATATTCTCATAGTCCTAAAAGCATCAGTTATCCCTTCTTTGTATTTTAAGAGACGATTTCATTGCACTTTGTACAAAAAAAAATTCTGAACTAAACGACTGTCTAATTTAAGGCTATGTCCCATTTTCCTTAATTCCTTTATCAGAGTACATTGTTTCTATTGTCCCTTCAGGGATGACTCCGGGTTTGGCAGTGACCACACCTACACTCACAGTAGGGTGAACTCATGTGATACATATTCACTTACAGGGCACATATGTGGTGGCGCTGGCGATATCGGTTTGACCTCGTAGTTCAGTCATGGTCTTGAAGGAGTAGACGTGGCAATCTCAGACTTACCCTGGCAGCTCAGCGTGTGAGCACAGTCCCTCACTGTTTGTGGGCAGGAAGAGGAACTGGCAACTCATACTTGCCCCAACCATTCAGACTTAGCCTCAGTGAAGCCGTGGCTGACTAGGGCTTCTTCCTGTCATCCCAGCCTTGGCCACGCAGTGGTCTCAGGTTTGTCTCAGTGGCTCAGTCTTCCTCAAACCTGTGACTGTGGGGACACACACACATGATGGTCGTGATTGACCTCTCCAGGGCTGTCAGCCAGTGACAGGTATCCGAGGCAGGGGGCGCTATCACACTGTGTATCTGTCTAATCATTTAAACATTATCGTAAACAGATCACACCTCACATTTTTATAGCCAGGAAATGAAAAACATTTTACATAGAATTCAATGGTGCTTTTACATAGAATTCAATTGACCACAAATTTTACTGTACCATTTGGTGCATGTGACAATAAATGTCTCTTGTCTTGTCTTGTCTCTTTTCTTGCTTTATTGTTTCGTGAGTGCACGGTGAAATTATTTTTTGCATAGACCACACATGCACGAATTGACATTTTTGCACCATTCACAAAAAGTCCAAAGTACTGGAGTACCTCCCGATCCAGGTAAGCCCCAGGCTGCGCACTGAATGTGAAACATAGAAAGAGCCCGTTTGCCCCATTTGGAAAATGCTGGAGTATCTGCCTGAAATGAGCTTCCTCTATTTCCTCAAATACTCACCATCACAATTGATCTTGCTCATATGTTTAAAGCTTCTCCTTAATTTTAGCTGTGCTTTTTGTTTCAGTTCCTCCTTTTAGCAATTAATTCCATTTTCTAATTGTGTGGAGAACTTTCTGTTAATTATCTTTGTTAATTTATCAGCAATTATTTTTAAAGACAGCCTAACATTTTGGTCTCCTCCTCACATGGCAACGTCACCCCTGTCTAATTAAGCCCGATCATAATGTAACATTCTAACCAATTCATGACTGGAGCATAGTGACTGTCTTTTCACTATTTCCCGATGTATTCTCACAGATCGCCATACATCAGAGATTTCTTTTATTTTTATTTTTATTTTTTTATTTATTTATTAGAAGTAGACATATTATAAAATGTAGTTACATATTATAGTAAAAAAAAAAACTTTTCATATACATCAGTCATACATTATTAAAATTTTCCATTATCAATTACTTCTGCTTCTAGTATTTTTATTTTTTATAGAAAGCGAGAAAAAGAGAGGGTAGAAAGTCACAAATAAAAAAGAAAGCAAAAACCCCCCCAAAAAAACAACACAACAGAAAAACAAGGGAGGTGGAATGGGTTACCTGTAATACATCAATGGAGATAGGTTCGTAGGTTATAAAGTATAGCTTTTCATCTGTTCCTGAGTTCAAGTTTCAGCTGGGTCCTCGTGCTGTGCCAATCTATCCCTTCAGATAGTTAATGAATGGAGCCCAAATTTTATGGAAAAGATCTTGTTTGTCCATTAAGACAAGTCTAATTCTTTCTATGTATAGGGTCTCCGACATTTCCGTAATCCACATTTTAATTGTGGGGGTTGTAGGGCCTTTCCAAAATTTTAATATTAATTTTTTTCCGGTTATTATACTGTATTTGAGGAATTTTCTTTGGTTTGTTGTGAGTGTTAAGCTTTGTTCTGATATTCCAAGTATTATTAATTTTGTGTCTGGGTCCAGTTTTGTATTAATAACTTCTGAAGTTATTTCAAAAATATCTGTCCAGAAATGTTTAAGTTTTATACAGTTTGCAAACGTATGTGTTAAATTAGCCTCTAAATGTAGACATTTATCACAAATTGGAGAGATTTGTGGGAAGATTCTATTTAGTTTTATTTTAGAGAAGTGTAGTCTATGTAAGACCTTGAATTGTATTAAAGTATGTCTGGCATTTAATGAACATTGATGTATTTGTTGTAAACTTTCGTCCCACATATCTTTCGTGATAGGATGACCTATTTCATTTTCCCATTTGTATCTATATGGTTCGGTCGGTGGTACCTCGTTATTTAGTAGGGTGTTATAAATATAAGCTATTAGTTTTTCAGTATTAGGATGCTTGTTCAGACATTCATCAAGAATTTCTGATTCCCTATTCCTGTATACTTGTGTATTAGATTTAACATAATCTCTAATTTGTAGATATCTGAAGAAATTATTTGAGTGCAGTCCATAATTCAGTTGTAACTCTTGAAATGAAAGAAAAGTACCTTTCCCATAAAGATGTCCTATATTTTTGATTCCATGATTTTTCCATTGTGTGAAACCTTTGTCCATAACCTTTGGCCGACTAGGAAAAGGGGAGATGCAGCGAGACCTGGGTGTCATGGTACACCAGTCATTGAAAGTGGGCATGCAGGTGCAGCAGGCAGTGGAGAAAGCGAATGGTATGTTAGCTTTCATAGCAAAAGGATTTGAGTATAGGAGCAGGGAGGTTCTACTGCAGTTGTACAGGGTCTTGGTGAGACCACACCTGGAGTATTGCGTACAGTTTTGGTCTCCAAATCTGAGGAAGGACATTATTGCCATAGAGGGAGTGCAGAGAAGGTTCACCAGACTGATTCCTGGGATGTCAGGACTGTCTTATGAAGAAAGACTGGATAGACTTGGTTTATACTCTCTAGAATTTAGGAGATTGAGAGGGGATCTTATAGAAACTTACAAAATTCTTAAGGGGTTGGACAGGCTAGATGCAGGAAGATTGCTCCCGATGTTGGGGAAGTCCAGGACAAGGGGTCACAGCTTAAGGATAAGGGGGAAATCCTTTAAAAACCGAGATGAGAAGAACTTTTTTCACACAGAGAGTGGTGAATCTCTGGAACTCCCTGCCACAGAGGGTAGTCGAGGCCAGTTCATTGGCTATATTTAAGAGGGAGTTAGATGTGGCCCTTGTGGCTAAGGGGATCAGAGGGTATGGAGAGAAGGCAGGTACGGGATACTGAGTTGGATGATCAGCCATGATCATATTGAATGGCGGTGCAGGCTCGAAGGGCCGAATGGCCTACTCCTGCACCTAATTTCTATGTTTCTATGTTTCTATAAAGGATGATTTGAATAAAGGATTATTTACAATGGGAAGGCAGAGTGGTATATTATTCAATTTTAAATCTTTTTTTATTTGTTTCCAAATTCGTATTCCACTATGTATTATGGGGTTTTCTTTATAGGTTTTTTTGTGCAGTTTTGTGGGGGCAAATATGATCGGTCCAATTTCAAAAGGTAGACAGTCTTCCTTTTCCATCATTAGCCAATCTGGTTGTTGATCCATTTCTTCCAGCCAAAAATTCATGTTTTTAATATGGACTGCCCAAAAATAAAATAAGAAATTTGGCAAAGCCAGACCTCCATTTATCTTTGATTTACATAAATGTTTTTTACTTATTCTATGATTCTTATAATCCCAGACAAAACTTGTAACAATGGAATCGACTTTTTTGAAAAAAGTTTTTGGGATATATATCGGAATTAATTGAAGTAGGTACAGCAGTTGCGGTAAAAAAGTCATTTTTATAGCATTAATTCTCCCAAGCATTGAAATGGGGAGTGTTTTCCAGTATTGAATATTCTTATGTAGTTTATTCAGTAAGGGTGGGAAATTTAGTTTAAATAAAGAGGTATATGTCTTAGTTACATAGATTCCTAAGTATTTAAATTTATCTTTAACTATTTTAAAAGGGGATTGTTGTATTGTATGTAAATTGAATTTTGTTATTGGCATGATTTCGCTTTTATTCCAATTGATTCTATATCCCGAAAACTGACCAAATTGAGTTATTAGATTTAATAGGTTTGGAATACTAGTTTCTAATTTTGTAATATATATTAGTATATCATCTGCATATAAGGAGATTTTATTCCTTGTGTCTCTAGTATTGTATCCAAATATTCCTGGATGGTTTCTAACGCTTTCTGCTAGGGGTTCGATTGCAAGAGAGATTTCTTTAGCTCTAAATCCACCTCATCCTGTTTTGAATAATATAGACACAAGAAGTTCACACTTTTCATTTTAGGCGAGATTTTCTCCAGGTACTTTGGATAAGTTGCAAGAGAGAACTGCAAGCATGCAGAGCAGAGACTTTAGCATGCGACAGAGAGTGTGAAGCAATGTTACAACCAACAGATCAGATCAAAACTCAGCAGTCTTGCTGGAACTACTCACAACTGGTGGTTGACAATTCATGTACTAATAACCCAGCATAAGTATGCAAAAGACATGGTTAAAGCATTTACAGCAATAATTGAACCAGAAGTTCCAAGTAGGTGACCCATCTAGGCTCTGTCTTGAAATCACAACCATCACATAAGTCAATATTCAACAATATAATTACCAGCATGTGATACTAAGAATCAGCTGAGCACATGGGATACAGGGAAAACCATGGGACTGGGCTACATCCCACCTGCAGTACAAAGGACTTATGCTCCAGACACAACCACCTTTAGAGCCAAGCTATCCTGATACAATTTCAACATTTGCATCCATCTGGGAATGCAGAAGATTTTCCAGCTACGTCCTCTACACAAAAAGCATCTTGATATTTTGCATTTTTGAGTGGTTCTCACAAAAAAGTACTAATATACTAAAATAATAATATTCTCATGTATTTTTCAGATAGATCAATACAAAGGTCTGAAGAGAAAATGTTTTCTGTTCAACATGAACTTATTGAACCCACTTATGTTACCATGGTTGATTCACGCTGATGACTCGGCATTATCTGCAAAGTGACACTTGCACTGATTGTCTCCATGTGAAGAGAAGCTTATGGAGCAAGTAACTAAAAATTAGGAGAAAGCAATTGAATCTCACCAACGATAAAATGAGAACTAAAACTAAATTAATCACCAGACGTGTATGCACCCAGGAGGCAGATGCTGGATGTTAATGTGAAGCCTGGCAATTTATACTTCTGAAATAGCCGATTGTGTCATTATGTTTCTTCAGCAGAGATCGGTACGATCATATGTGCATTTGTAAGATAGGACTCGCGAGATTTTCTGTGTTGAACAACTGCACATTAAGAATAAGGATTTGATTCATCTGTGTTCTGATACAAAATACTCATGTAAATACGTTCTGACAAAAAAAAAACGCAGTTGAGACAGAAAGCTGGGATGGAGCATCATCAATTTCAATAAAAAGTTACCAGCTTTCCGTCCGCAGTGCTGGATTTACAGGCAGGGAACATCTTCAAAATCATCTCCATGAAATCAAACCTTTTTTATAGCAGCCAGATCAGATTGGAGATAATTTGATCAACTGATAAAAGGTCAGTTGCTTTGCCTGTTGGTTCACCAGTGTTGAGCAGTCATTTGGTTTATAAGATCACCCAGAATATCATCGTCTACACTTCCATCGAAGTGGAAGACGAGTTTGTGGATTTATGCCTAAAATTCCTCAAAACCACTCTTTAGAATTTATCAACAATATCATCTATCCTAGTAAGAATATGTGCTTTTCAACTTCTTGGTAATCAGGAGTGAGGACAAAGCTGGGCTAGTTTTGGGTTAGCAACCTGGTCGGCATGGATGAGTTGGCCCATGGACTGTGTTCGATGACTCTCTAACCAAAACACAGATTCACCGTTAAAGAGAACAGCAAAGAAACGTCATGTGAGGGTTTGTAATTTTTTACCAATACAATCATAATTACTGTCAAATAATATCTCCGGTGCAGAAAATGTAATTTTAAAAGTTTGAAATCCTTCAACATACAGTATATGTCAAAGTTTTGGCAATTCATTTTTTCAAAACTTTTCTTCGTCTACTCTCTTAATCAATTATTCCCCTTTATTTTGATTTCTGTTCCTGATTTGATAGCAAATGAAATTATATTTATTAAGTATAATAAGGTTTAGTAAATAATAATTCAGCAGAATTAAACTATTTTAAAGATATAATTCTGATCATGCGCTTCAAATACAATACCAAAACCAGGTAGCTCAGTCTGGATGGAAGCTCAACAAATAATATTGAGATAAGAAATGAAACCTATACAATTAAAAGTCTAAACTTGACCACTTCCTGGTTGCACTGTATATTGATTTTAGAAAAAACGCGACCACTTACGGCTGTGATTTTTGGCCACCTTACTCAGTCCCCCTCCAGCTGTCAGGGCCAGAGGATTTTTCCCATCGATGAAAAATAAAAGACATTAATGTTTTAAAAATGTTGAGATTCTCTCTCCTGTCAATCATGCTGTGAAGGTCACGCCCCTTCCGGCAGAAGTGTGGGCGTGGCTCAGTCTCTGCAAGATGGGGGAGGGAGAGGGTCACGACTCTCAGTCTGAGCTGGAAATCTACGGAACACTGAGAATACTGACCTGTGAGTGCCCTTTATGTGTTTCTAAACTGCCTTTTGCAACTGTGTGGCTATTGAAACGTGTGCCTTTTTCAACTGTGTGCCTTTTGCAAATGTAAAAAAAGGTCTAAAATTGATTGTCCACCCTCTCCCCTTTCTCTCTCACTGTCTCTCACCTGTTTTCGGCAGAATATCTGGCAGTTTCTGAGCTGCCAGACTGCCAGGCTTGAATTACAGAGCTGCCAGGCCTGAGTGACTGAGCTGCCAGCCCAAAAATCCATTTGGCCCACAATGTCCATATTAGCCCTCTGGAAACCAGTCCCAGAACCATATTAGCCCTCCCCTGTGAAGCTGGGACCCAACGGGTCTCACTTAGTCTAGTCCACCAATAAATTAACAGAGGGAAGAAAAGTAGCCTAAGGGTTGGACTTTAAAAAATACAGGAAAATATTAAAAATATGTTTTACAGAAAGTTTGGAAGTAAATGCAACGGAATGGAGACACAAGTACCTGCTGAGTTACTGAGTAGTAAGAGAATGCCAAGTCAAGTCAAGTTTATTTGTCACATACATACAAGATGTGCAGTGAAATGAAAGTGGCAATGCCTGCGGATTGTGCAAAAACAACAGGACAGAACAGAATAAAACCAGCATTTACATTTTAGAGTTAAAAAAAAAAAAAGACACCACACAACAGTAAATTAGTAAATTAGTCCCTGGTGAGATCGTTTACAGTCCTAATAGCCTGTGGGAAGAAACTCCGTCTCATCCTCTCTGTTTTCACAGCGTGACAGCGGAGGCGCTTGCCTGACCGTAGCAGGTGGAACAGTCCGTTGCTGGGGTGGAAGGGGTCCTTCATTATGTTGCTGGCTCTGAATCTGCACCTCCTCGTGTATAGGTCCTACAGGGGGGTGAGTGTATTTCCCATGGTGCGTTCGGCCGAACGCACTACTCTCTGCAGAGCCTTCCTGTCCTGGGCGAAACTGTTCCCAAACCAGATTGAGATGTTGCTGGACAAAATGCTTTCTACAGCCCCAGAGTAGAAGCACTGATGGATCCTCAGAGAGAGACTAAATTTCCTCAGCTGCCTGAGGTGGTAAAGGCGCTGCCTTGCCTTACTCACCAGTGCGGCAGTGTGTGTTGTCCTTGTCAGATCCTTTGTGATGTGGACTCCCAGGTATTTAAAGCTGCTCATCCTATCCAGTTATCTCCAGTAGGATGTACGTCCTCGGATGTTGAGCCCTTCTAAAGTCCACAATCAACTCCTTAGTTTTTGAGACATTCAAGAGGAGGCTGTTGTCCTGACACCAGAGTGCCAGATCAGCCACCTCCTCCCAGTAAGCCTTCTCATCATTATCGGAGATCAGGCCCACCACCGCATTGTCATCAGCAAACTTGATGATGGTGTGGGAGTTGAACCTGGCCACACAGTCATGTGTGTATATGGAGTACAGTAGGGGGCTAAGGACATAACCCTTGGGGGATCCTGTGTTCAGGGTGAGGGTTTTGGACGTATGTCTCCTCATCTTGACCACCTGGGGCCTGGCGGTGAGAAAGTCCAGGACCCAGGCACACAGGGGAGTGTTCAGCCCCAGTTCCAACAGCTTCTCAGCAAGTCTGGTGGGGACTATGGTATTGAAAGCTGAACTGAAGTCAATGAACAGCATCCTCACATAGCCCCCCTTCTGGCTGTCAAGGTGAGAGAGAGTGGTGTGCAGAACCTGGGAGACCGCATCGTCCGTGGATCTATTTGGACGGTATGCGAACTGCAACGGGTCCATGGTGCGAGGGAGGAAGGTGCAGATGTGA